>NC_056743.1:608801357-609128857 GCF_019279795.1 Protopterus annectens
GAAAAGCAAGTACAGCATTCAATTGACTATCCAAAATCTGGAGATGAAGAAACATTGCGCTGTCCACAGTGCTGAAGCTATACCAAGCACTGGTGCTGTCTACACTCTTATATGGCACTGAGCTATGGCCACTCACAGCATCAGCCATGAGAAAACTTGAGGCTGCTCATCATAAGTGGTTAAAGCACATTTTGGGAATATTGTGGATGGAAAAAGTAAAAAATTAGTGTGTTAGAGAAATAACGCAACAACAGAAATGCAAAAATATCATTATGGAAGAAGAATACGTTGGTTTGGTCATGTTAACTGCATGGACACTAGCAGGATTCCTATACAATCCCTCAACTGGGAACTAGCTGGATACAAGAAAAGACAAGGCAGACCTCGACAAAACTGGAAAGGAGTAGTAACAAGAGACCTCTGTCACCTGAATATCACTTGGGAGGAAGCTAAAGATGTAGTGGCTGATAGGACACAGTGGAGTAAACTTGCAGCCCAATGCATCATCGATGTGGTGTGAACCGAAGACCGAAGAACCTCTCTCATAATATCACAGGTGGCAACACTTGTAAATAGGAATTTCACATAACTACTGCAACAAGACATGTCAACATACATAGTGTTACTCAGGATACTATATTTCAGTGCCAAGTGTAGCCAAGGAGATGCTTTCACTTCATGCAAATATATACTGTCAACTAAATATTTGAAATGAACTGTCATTAACTTGACATCGACAATGTGTTATGTTGTAGTACTGGGACTGCAGCCTAAAGAAATGCCCATCCTATTGATGATGTAACTTGTCACTAAATACTCAGAATGCTTTGCTACTGTACTCTGGATGTTACCTCCCACTCTGTAGAAGTGGGCATAAATACAAAATGGCCAAATGACAGAAAATAAAAAAAAACAGTACCAAAAACAACATATTTTTCTTATTTCACAGATTCACCATCTTACAATACAGTTGTCAGTGAGGTGTGGAGTATTTGAAAAGAAGTTGTGCATATCTTCATTGTATTGCATACCAATTCCCACTCAGTGCACTAAATATGTTACCAGAAAAATTAGCAGACATCCCAACAAAATGGTACCAGATATTACTTTGAGTCTAGGGCTGCAATGAATAATTTGTAAAAACATTTTAAAGGCATTTTGATGATACAGCCATATCATATAAATCAAGAATCTAAAATGGACTGTATGTCATAATGGTATTTGGAAGTCTGAATTCTGAACTAAAAAGAAAAAAAAAACAGCCACAAATGTTCTCCAAATGTTACTGTGCAGCAAGTTCCATTAAAACATTTTACACTGCATAGCACTTCAGAGACTGTTTGGATAATCTAATACTGCAAATATAACACCTTAGTGCTTATGCTAATGCTTGACTCCATCATTTTCTTTGTTGTCCCCTGTGTGCAACCCAGTCCTACATTAATTCCAAACTGCCCTGATTTTTTTTTTTATCTTTTGTATAGCAATGCTTCATGTATGTAAACTTAGCTGGTCATATATAACACTTCTTGGTCATATTTTCTAGCTTCAGTTTAACATCACTATGTTTATTTGGGTTCCTATTACCAGATCACAGATGCAGTTTGTCGAATGCGTCTTGATCGAACTGACAAAAGCAAAAAGGCAAAACAACGAAGGAGCTTTTCAGCGAATTCTTTCCCTGGGAAAGAATTTGCTTGGCCACTTTCATTACTTTGCCGTTTTTGGCACTGTAGAACGATCTCGGAGTTAGTATATTTAAGTAGGGGGTTGTGGGTTTTTTTTTTTTTTAATTTCGGAACAGCAATTTTTTTTTTTCCCTTGGAAAAACAATTGTTCTGAGGTTTTGACGTTGTAAGCTTTCACTTACATGGGGTTAATTATTTATTGTTCGCTTTTCTAAGCATGCGATAATATAATATAGATCTGTTTATTTTAGTGGCATACTTACTATGCAGTTCTACCTAAACTGAGTCCTTTTATTCTCTTTTTGTTGGGCCTTTTTTTTCAGGTGGACAGGACTCGGGAATCCCTTGACAGGTATGATTTTTATATTAGTTTGTTTTGTAACTTAACCCTTCCAAATGGATGTCGTAATTGTTTTTATATTACAGAATTCACTTTGCATGTAGAAAGATAGCTATACATTTTGTAAAGTAATTCAAGTTGTCCCAGTCTTTATACGGTCATTGTTTCAAGATGGAGTTTTCTTTAACCAGTCTTTGTTATTCCAAACAATTTATGCACCACCTTCTGTAACATATTGTGGTGTTACGGTCTTTATGGAGTTTTCTTTTTTCTTTTCAGTTTTCAATAACTCTGACTATGAACAAAAATAAATGGGCAAGACAGCTAGCTACAAAGAATGAAAGAAAGAAGGAAATATAGGCAGCCAGACGGAGCTAGATAGATAGACAGACAGGCGATTATGCAGTTTAACATTAGAAGAATAGAGTGTAACTTATTAGTTACTTGTGCTGACACAATTTGTGAGCAGATATTCTACAAATTGGACTCTGGGATGATTGTATTCCTCAAACTTTAGCACACTGCAGTATTATAAACTGTTGGCTATATTATTAGTTGTACATGTTTGACAGGTAACACTTTTCGTGGTTTAGGTGTACACATCCTGATTAGTAAAATTCTGGAATACTTAAAGCACTGGTGACACATACTAAGGCATACAGAAACATCTCCTAAATTCATTCTCTTTCGACATCACTTTTATGCAATCCTATTGCTCTGCATAAATTGGGAGTGTCAATTGTGTGGCTTTATAGAATGAGTAAAATGGTAGTGTTTCATCAAGCCCCTCACATAATTTTATTATATTTAATTGATTTATGTAGAACATTTGATCTGAAAGCTATTTCACAAAGATTGTCTTACAAGATCATAAAATAAGCTAATGCATATTCAGTGATCCATAACTGATGCATGTCATCTCAGCATAACATATAATGCAGTTATAACCTTTAAAGATCCCCATGTCAAAATTAGAATACAGGAACATTCCTGTAGAGAATAATTTGAAATAACTAAGAATTGCAAGGTAGTTACGAATTAATAAAAAATAACAGCCAAAGGCAAGTTATATTTTTTATGCATGTATTTGTGTGCATGGGTTTGCTTTTGGGGGAGGGGGGGCAGCTGCTAATAGTGAAACTATGAGAAGTGAAGTAAGTCTGTTTTTCATGGACTTGTATGTACAGCAACTCATTGAACTGCATTTTGGGAAAATAAACTGTAGGTTTGAATTCACTAGTATACAAAAGATATTGCAAAGTTTTAAATGTACAACCTTAGAAGACTTACTCACATGGGAATTAAACCTAAGGCTGCTATACGTAATTGTTTTTCAGCTAATTAAGATTCTGAGAGGTTGGGATAAAATAGAAGGTATGAATAACCTCAGTCTCATGTAAAGTATCTCAGCTATTGCCTTTCTTCTCCTCACTGGAGAAATGGTGGTGAAAACAAAGGCATGGGGAAGTAGCTGTTGACCATATTTGTATCCCTCCTGTCTCACTTCAGCTCTTCTCTGCAGTGAAAAAATATTTGCAGCAGAAAGTCTCTTGTGAGAATATGTGGTTTGGAAGTAGTACTACAACTGTAATCCTACCCAAACATATCCTTTTATGGAGAGTTTCTTACACAACTTTACTGCGTTGTTTGCATGAATCACTATTGCAGTAGACGTCATGAAAAATAGGGGCATCATAAAGCAGTATCTCTGTACCCCCCCACTCAAAGATGGACAAATGCACAAAGTGTTTCCTGCTATATCCATTCCTTAGAAAAGGTTCTGGAAGACTTATGTATACAGCTGTGCTACTGGACTATTGTATATCCAGCTTTTACTGCTCTGAAAACACGTAGATGGACAAATATGTAGCTGCCATACAAAAGCTTTGCACTCAGACATGACTGAAGAAGGCTACTGACATGGAAGCTAGATTGTGGAGAGTGTCTTTTCAGTGATCTTACAGCAAAAACATGTTACTCTGTCATTTGGTCAAGGTTTGTTTAGCCACTGGTTTATCCTGTTTCTCTAGTATAAAAGAGGAAAAATAATTTATTCAGCTGCCTTAGCACTTTGCTCTGTCTAGGTAGTACATGAGTCTCCTGTGAGCATCAAAGAGGAATAAAATTCATTCCACTTATTATATGGATGTGGAAAGAAGACTTACTTGATTAAGCAATCATTCAGACACTACTTTTCCATGAAAGGATTAGTTCTAAGAATGACACTGTTGCTATGAAAAACTGAGTGTCTACTGGCACCTACACATTTCTACTTCTGAAATGGAAATACCGGGTGTATCCATTTTTGTTCCAAATGAATGATCCTCTCCAGTGTCAGTGGTGAGGATTCAGGCTCTTTGATTACTGGCCCAGAGTGGGGATGTCACACATTTAAGCAGTTACAATAAACCATGTATATTTATTTTCCTGTCCAGCAGGGCACACTGCTGGTACATTTTTAACACAATCAGCTTTACAAATACATTTTCAATACAAGCATCTGTACAAATCAGTTTGATACACAAATGACATATAATTCTTTACAAAATTCCAGCTAGCTGTGCTGGCCTATGTTACATATCCACTGCCCTACTTCTCTTGGCATAGCTAGCCATACCTCACATCATCACAAAATGTATATGTTTAACAGAGGATACTGGAAGAGAAGAGGCTATCTCAGTCCTCCTAACTTTGAAAAAAAGTTTGAAATTAAATTACCTGGCTTAGGACATAGATTGTATTTTACAGTTCTCAATGCAGCCAGAGACAAAAGTCTGTACTAGGAAGCTTTCTGCATTCTGTTTGGGGTGAACTCATTGCTACCCTGTAAAGATGGAGGTTTGTTATTGTTTTATGACTTCCAGGAGGTGCAGCAGATCTTAGCAAGGCTCTACCATTACTGACACACATGTACTAAATCCTGACAGCTTCTAGCCAAGAGGGACAGCATGGGAACATTCTGTAATCTATTATTAAGAATGATATTTTAATACTAGGTGAGGCTAAAGTCTCAAACTGTCTATTCTTGGAAACTGACGAAGAAGGATCCCTCAACTACTTCATCTTGCCTTGTTCTAGTAAGTGACCAGGGAAGAGTAATTATTTTGATCAGTCAGGAAAATATAGTGAGATTAGTTAGATACTGTTTTTCTGTATCTGAGTGAATCTATTTGACTGTGTTGCTTTAATATTTTCTCTGATTGAAACGCTGGTGTTTAATGTAAATAGATATTTAGTATTTTCATGTTTTTTCTTATTTCTTATTAAATATATTTAAACTTTTCATTGTGTCTGGTCTTTTAGAGAATATATTCATCTCTAAGAGTACTTGTATATATATTTGATGATAGCTCTGGCTGCCCCTGGAAGCCTTGCTGTTGATCAAACTACCATTTGTTTAATATTAAGTTCACTCAGTATAACTGGGTACCCTTGCAAGAGACTTAGAGTAGATGGTTTGGAGTGTCTGGTGGTGGTGGTGGTACTACCTCATAGTCTAGGCAGAAGGGGGTATAGCTAGGAAAACTGTGCCAGCTTTTCCCAGGTGTGTGTGTGTGTGTGTGGAAATCAATTCTCAAAGAGTGTGTGTCTCAGCTGTTTGGAGCAGGGACATGAAGCACTGGTTTCACAGACAGAGTTCTGGAGAATTTGGATTAGGCACTCGGCTGAGGTCTCAACTCTATAGCTGTGCCAGTGGGGAGTCTCACTGGGACCTGGAGGGAGACGGACAGAGAAATCCAGACCTTGGACTGTGTGTGTGTGTGTGTTCCCTGTGTGCTCTTAAGAGAAATTGTGCTTGATGCAGAGAGCTGCATCTGGAAATACTGGGTGTACCCATTTTTGTTCTAAGTGAACTTCCCTCTCCAGTGCCATTGGTGAGGATTCAGGATCCTTGATTACTGACCCAGATTGGGGATGTGACAGCAGAAAAAAAAGCAGAAAATGGCCCTGAAATATAATGCTCATAAGTGTGTTTAAGCTTTCAGTAATCTTTATGCACTACTCATGATGCATGACTGTGGGCACGAGGTGCAGTATCATTTTGTTACAATGTTGATGACTTTTAGGGACTACAACTGGTCTTACCACTTTTTACAATGAAGTCTGAAGGTTGAAGTGTTAGATATTAACAGGGCTGCATGAAGAAAAAGAAACATGACAGAAGTGTAGGAAAAAAAAACACTGTACCCCTTTCAAAATCGGGACTGTAATTTTCTGCTATGACTTTTCTGAATAAACCACTTTAAATTTGCTGCCATCTGCTTTGCTCTTGTTCTTACATTCTTTATCTTACAGGTACAAGTAGGATGCAAAAGAGAGCTCCAGCCACTAACAAGGAAAATAATTTTTAAAGATGCTTTCCCTGAATATAATATAAGATGTACTATATTTTGGTGCCAGAATTAAACTATTAAGGATTTTGCCTACTAAATTCTTGTACAAGTTTATACTGCTGACTTGGAAAATATAATGAAATAAGGTTTAGGAAAGAGATTCAATTGTTAAGTATGCTTTCAGTATACAGATGTCTCAAACTATTTCAGTCCAAGCATGGAACTCCCTTCCTATCACATTTGTTGTACTTAGTGTCATGGAAATTAAACAGCCTATACTTGCAAGCAACAGATATAAGGCATACAACTAGTTCTGACCAAGATTACAATCCACAACAGGAGACAGAGAAGTACACACACACACACACACACACACACACACACACACACACACACACACACACACACACCCATACAGGTAATTCAGAAAATTATCACCATTTCAACCTATCAGCATGCCTACTACCTGGGGAGAATCTGCAGTACCCAGCAAAAAATCCAAAAGGATAGTGGAAGGATAGGTTTATAGGTTCATAGGTTGTTACCTGGCTAATAAACACTGGAGCCCTTATTAGCCTAGCTGTGCATCCTAAACCCATTTAAATCACAAGTATCATGGACACCCGTATGGGGGGAGCATGTTAGTATGACGGTAACTAAGTGCTTTGTAAGGGGGGAGTCAGTTGGGATAATAATTTTCTGATTGACCGCCTCTGTCCAAAAGGGACAAGGGTGCCAGACGGGGGGTAGATTTGTGATTCCCCATCCAACTGCCAAGGTTTCAGTTGAATAGGGTCAGGGATGAACTCTGTTTAACATAGATGGGGAGCCTATTCCATATCTTGGGAATTCTTTGGGACACACATCTCTCTCTCTCTCCAGTACATTCTGTTTATGTCACAAGTGAAGTTCAGAACCCTGGATCTAGTTTTTCTGTACCTATTTGTTTTGCACATGTTCAACAGAACCATTGGGGTTGTGTTTGAGGAAGCTCTGTAAGCCAGACAGATATCTCCTCTCAGCAGCCTATAGGAGACTGAATACAGAGACAGACCCTTTAGGCGATCAGTGTAAGACAAGCTATTCATGTCCTAAATTTTCCTGGTGAGAAACCTTTGTGGCCATTCCCAACTGTTGCAAGTGTCTGATTAAGTACATGATGAAGGGGGTGTTGTACTCAATGATAAGTCTGATAAAGGCCGAGTGGAGTGGTACTATAACTTTCTTGTACCCGGATGCCATGCTCTTACCAATAACTTGGGTGATACTGAATGATTTTCTTACTGTCCTAGCTACGTGTTGATCAAAGGCTAGATTGCTGTCTACATATGTTTTTAGATCCATTACTTCTAGAATGACTGTTAGGGGTGTTTTTATTGATGGAGTAATTAACCTGGGTTCAGAGTTTTCCAAACCACATTATAATGCATTTTTTGGCATTGAGGTTTAGGCCATGGCTTTGGCACCAGTCATTTGTCTGTTTTAAACACTTTTGCAAGATGTTGGTTTCTTGGGGGGAATCTTTAACAGCTCCCAATTTACAGTCATCTGCGAAAAAGGTGAACCTGAGGCCTTGAACATTAGCCTTCCAAGAAGTAAATGCCAACCAGGAATGAGCCTTGGACAGAGCCCTAGGATATTCCTCTGGGGACCAATCTCTTGGTGGAGGTGGTCTCACAGATCCTGACTTCTTGGGTCCTATTTTTGAGCCAGGCAACAATTGAGTTATTTAGGGATTTATGCCTAGCTTATAGAGCATGTCAACAATACCTGAGTGGGGTATTGTATCACATGCCTTGGCCAGGTCAAGGTACATAGTATGCACTGCTTTACCCTTGACCACTGACTTAGTGATCCTCTCAAAGAAGCCTACCAGGTTAAGTAGGTCCAGTATCTGTAAGCTGTTAATGTCCCTGTTTATCATTTCCATGATGATTTGTTCCATAGCACATTTGCATATTAGGCTCATTAGACTGATGAGCCTGCAGTTCCCTGAGTTGGGTGATGGTACACCTTTATGGTGGGGAATGACTGCTCTGGTCCTCCATTCACTAGTAACCTGTCCTGTTTCACGGCTGTAGTTGAAGAGTGCCTCAAATGGTCCTGATTATTTATGTTTTAGTCTGTTCAGGAGGCAACTGGAGATGATGTTGAGACCAATATAAGTGGTGTTTTTGGCTTTAGAAAGTGCTGTTAGCACTTAGCCAGTAGATTTGCTATGTCACCCTGATCAGTGAAGGTGGTACCATTCACCACCAGTTCTGCACATTGCTATGTATTACCTATAAGGTTCCAAAAATAGTTCAAGAAGGCCTTTTCAGCGTCTTTAGCCTGCAAGGCTATCTTGACCTCACAGTTGGCCTTGTTGGACTTACTGGTCATCTTAGTTTCTTGTTTAGGTGTATAGGAGAGCAGTTGTTTTTAAGAGAATTGCTCTTCCTGACTTTAGCCATGAGTTTTTTTCTTTTATTATATACCCTGTTTAGGTGAGGATTCTACAGTTTATTTTTTTGTGTTTGTTTTGGGTTTACTTCTGGTAGGTATGGGAGCCTCTGTGTAGTCATTCACATGTTTGTATAGGAACTCTGTGAATAATTCTGTATAGATAACTGTAGTCTCGGGGTTAGGGAGAGCTTTGAATTTTGACACAATATCACTTAATCATGATGGATCTTGCCTTAGAATAGTCCCTGTTACTGGTTTTACCTGGGTTTTCTGTATTGATTTTCACTTCAGAGGATAGAGCTTTATGACCCGAGCTCAATAGTAAGGATGTGACAGGGGGGAGGGGCAGTGCTCTCCCATGTTGGTGAGCACCAGATCCAGTATGATATTTGATCTTCTGGTTGAAGCATGCACTTTCTGTTCCAGGATGTTTGCGTTAGTCTGGGAAGCATTGTATCTGTAAGTCTGAAGCAGTGTACATTTGCTAGTCTATACAGAGGTAGTTAAACTTTGTTATGAATAGCATGTTTGGGTGAATAGTGAGCTCCTGTAGCAGGTTTAGGTAAGAGTCATAAGGTGCTAGTGGCATAGAAGGTGACTTGTAGCTAGCTATGATATAGTGATTGGACCTTATCTATGGTAACTTGCACGTAGATGAGCTCCATGGTATTATCCTTTTTAAACAACATGAAGGTTCATAGATTAGTACTAGGCTAACTGCCCTTGTTGCCCATTTTAAGCCTAGCCAATTATCACATTTAAGAATCAAACCCTGAACCATGTGTCAGTAATGTAAATACCTTAGCCATTATGCCAGCAAGCTATGTTTGTTGCTGACTTGGATTAAGACACCACCACCTCTGACTCCAGCCTGTGCTGTTGTTGATCTGAGTGTGGAATACACTGTAGCTCTGCACTGGTGGCGTACTTTTTATGGCTTTAAACCAAGTCTTGGTCATGCCACAGACATCTACAGTCTCTACAGTGAGGAAGGCTTGAAGGGTGTGGAGTTTTTGTTTAGGCTTCTAGCATTAAGCAGTAACATCTTAAGGGTGCTTGAAGACTTTTTCATTATATTGATAGTTTTGACTTCTTGACAATGCTTAAAAAAGGCTCTAAGGGGGGGGGGGGTTAATAAAGTTTTAGCCAATATCTAAAAGCTTAGAGGTACAGGTGCAGCCCATCCTTGGCAAAGTAACACGATCTGTTGACTATGTTCTCCCATGCTGACAGATATTGGATCCCCCCCTGAAGTGATACCAATCTAAGTCCATTATTAACATCAATCATTTTAATGTTGTACTGTGGCATCATCACTGGTGAAGGGAGAATGCTGATGAATGTAAGACTTGTACCTGTACACATATTCTGAGAGATCCATAATGTCTCTTTTCATCTAGCCCAGTGAGATACATCTTAGGTCATTTACACCCACATGGACTATGACAGAATCATATTGGTATCTGTGAGGCAGTGATTTCAGTGCATGCGTGATACTGAGGATCCTGTCTTCAGAAAGCAACAAACCATTATCTTCTACTTGTCTAACCAGCTGAGAGGGACTGTGTGTTGTACAATGGAGTCCCAATTCACAAGCATGTTAGATGATGTATATGCTTGTCTTATGGGCTTTGCTCTTTGGGGACCATTGGGTATAGGCTTATGTGAGACATTTGGTGTTTCTTTTGGTGCGTGTTTTAGTGATTGCTGCAGAGCACCATTGCAGTTAGGTGGCTCTAGAGGTCTTTGAGATTTGGGAAGGTTTCTTTTAAGTACTTCAGCATAAGGCAATTTGTATCTGTATGGTGAACAGTTTGTGTGAGCCATGTAGTATGGGTATTCTTGATACCTTATTCATATACAAGATTTTTGCATCCAAGGAAGTTGTGTATCAACATTTCTCACATACTGTTTTATTTTCATTAATGATTAACTGGTTGTCTGAGAGCATGAGACAATTGTTACATTGTCTTAGGATGCCCAAATCTACCAAGATGGCCACACAGACATTAGGAAACTGCACTATGTATATTTTTATGCACATTTAATATTTAAGTAATTATTTATTTTCACTTGCCTAGTTAGGGTTTATTTTTGTCTTGGTCTGTGTCTGTTTGTTTAACTTCCACGCCATTTGATAAGTTGTGGTAAGTTGTTTCATTTGATAGGTTGAACAATTAACTAATCAACTCATTTGACCAATAAAAGCTTAGTATGTCTGAGGTAATGGTATATATTGAGGTGTAAGCTGTCTCTGTTCAGTTCTGATGAAGTGCTTCTAGCAGAAGGGATGAAATCACTTAACTTGCATTATTAGTTATAAGTACATTAAGGGAGATTATTTTAAATAAATTCCTGGCACAGTATTTTTTTCTGGATACAGTGGCATTCTTTTGCACATCTTTTTTTTTTTTTATTTTTTATTTTTTTCAAGCAGAGAAACAAAAAGCTTGAAAACGGTCTCCTGTGCTCTCTAGCTAATAAATGACTACATTTTGTGCTTCCTGGAGTATTCTCAACTTGGAGAGACACCTTCTGTCACAAAATGGATGATCCTGGAATTTCTTAATGTAAACAAACAGCATAAGTAACTCTCAAGTACAGATTAAACAACAAACTACTACCAAACAACTATATTCCTCATTAAATCACCCTTCTGCAAGGCTATTGGAGGCAAACAGAACTAGAAATAGCCAACAAATAGAGACATGATGATTTTTGCCACAAAATTAAATGAATACTTTAAATAAAAAAAAAAAGTTCAAAATGGGTCTAGGTTTAGCCACTGAATGGCTAAACATAGAACCCTGTCCGTTGAACATTCATTCAGCGAACAGTAAAGTAACTAGTTGACCAACACTTCCCCATCTACCCTTTCCCCACTGTAGTGCAGTCTTGGAGTTACTATATATATATATATATATATATATATATATATATATATATATATATATATATATTTATTTATATATATATATAGGGATGAAGCCCTCCACCTAGGTAGCTTTGAAATACTGTGGTGAGTGAGATGGGGAAGTGTTGGCCAACTAGTTACTTTCCCTGTTGAAAAAATGTATGTTGGCTGAATGAACATTTAATGGATAGGGTTTGATGATTAGCCATTCGATGCAGATGTCACTCGATGGCTAAACATAGACCCCAGAAGCTAAAGTTAGACCCCAAAAATGGTAGCGATTACTGTACAAAGCAAGTACCAGTTCAGTATGTGCAGACATCACACAGGCAGCAGTACCACCTGAATCTGAACTGGAAGATGTAACAATATGAGACATCAGTGCTAACTACTGTACCATTCACAGGGTGATAAATAATGCATTAACTACTGTACCACTCACAGGTGGATAAATAATGTAATGTTCTCTGCTGCTTTTGCCACACCCATGACTCATTCATGTATCGTGTGCATGTCTGCTCTAGCTGGAGCAAATTTCTACTAACAGCTTTTAATATTATATTTGGTTTACAGGTTTCTAGGTAAGTACTAAGCCATCTGCCTTTGTGGGCCATTTTAAGTCTAGCCAGTTTCTCTTTTTTTTTGCTCTAAATAACCCATCCCATTTAGTTGTAAATTGACCTTCCCATCCCATGGTTAATAATTATATATTACCCCAAATGAGAGTAACTTGAAGGGACCCATGCATGTGATAAATCATTTAGGAGCTGCCTTTTTCCATTAGTTGTACAAGGGGCAGTCCTAGAGTAAATTTTCTGTTTCTCATCAGTAAAGCCAAGTTGTGTGAACATAGGGATTAACTTTGTTTTAAGTAGATGGGGATTCTGTTCCAGAGCAGCAGTATCCTCTGCGAGATATACCTCTTCCCACAAACCATTCTGTTGATGTTGCAAAAGAGATTTATCTCTCTTGACAGCTTATTTCTGATGAAATTTGACTTGCTGATAAGCAGTACATCCATCATTGTCCTTGTTCACTATCACTGAGACCAGCCAAAAGTGTAGCTCAGCTACAGTAGTTAAAATTAAACCAACATGCTCAAATTCAGACAGTGTCATGAGATCCAGCATTATTTTTTTATTTGCTTTAATTGTTCATACATTATTTTGGGGCAGCAATATGTTTGACTCACTGCAACATTATGTTCTTTTAGATTCCTTGGAAATGTTAAAAAGCAAGTTCTGAGAGGCTCTAATGTAATGATTACTACAGTCAGGCAGAAAGCACTAGATCGTTCATGAAATTATATTTATTTTTGCAGGCAAAAATATAATCATCCATTCACTCATTAGTCTACTAATTGGTTAACCCATTGGATATCTGGGACCCATTTCCATGGCCATAAATATAACATTTACTAAATAAATTACAATGAGAGATAGAACTCACATGGTCAGAATCACAGGTGCCATGTTTGAATCCAAACCAGTTGCAAGTGGCATCCCACAGGGCTCAGTTCTGGGACATCTCTTGTTCGGTATATACTTCTCTGAGGTTCAGGCTAACACGGGGGGATTATGGCTGACAAAGTTTGCAGATGACTGCAATCTGGGGGCTATAATCGAATCTCCAGCTGACACAAGCATCCTCCAAAAGGGTCTCAGAGACGGATGCTTGGTGCCAGAGCCACGGCCTCAAGCTAAATGCTAAAAAGTGCATAGTCATCCCCTTTGGAAAAACAAGGTGCCTACAAATTACCACATAGGTGGTAATCCATTAAGTACGGAAGAAGTAATTAGAGATTTGGGGACCAACGTAGATAGTAACCTCTCCTTTGATAATCATGTTGACAAAGTGGTTAGAAAGACCTTCTATATAGCCCACCTTATCACGAAAGGGTTCACATCTAGATCAAGGGAGGTCATTGTGCCCCTCTACTCATCACTCATCAGGCCCATAATTGAATACAATGCCCCTTTTGGGATGTATCTTACCCGACACCTGCAGCAACTGGAGAGACCCCAAAAGTACCTCACCAAGAGGATCATGGGCTACAAACAGATGTCCTATGCAGCTCGACTAAAGAAACTCCAGCTCTACTCAGTTGCTTACCGCCTACTCAGAGGCGATCTATGCCTGACGTACAAAGCCATGTCAAACCCAGAATTAATGGACATGCTCCACCTCAAAAAATCCAAGTCCCTTACAGCTACATGCTCCAGGGACCTAAACCTCAGCACAAAAATAAATAGGACATGCTGGAGGGACAGATTCATTTCCCAGAGGCTCCCCTCACTCTGGAATAGAATCCCAATTCATGTTAGACCTAGCCACTCGCTGACCCTCTTCAAGCGAAATCTGGACGCGTGGATGGGAAATTGCAAATTCACCCCTGGGATCTCTTCTGTGTCCCTGCTAGACAGAGGCACAGTAGGATAATCTAATAGGGAGGCGGAAGCCAAATACACTCTGGCTAGGCTTATAAATGCCCTAGGGCAGATAGCCTAGTATCTACCTATGAACCTATAAGATACAACCACAATGTTCATGATATTTAGTATGCAAGAGTGCCTGCTACAGATAAGACAGCATGAAAACTTTTATAGCTTAAAAATATCTACACTTAAGCATGACAGTTCTAGTCTAGCAAACTGGTATGAGAAGTCTAGATGTTTTAAAATGCTACTACGCTTCACAAGACAATAATACTCTGTAAAATGACACAAAACACCTTCAAAGGGGATATTTCTGCACAGAACAGTTATTGTTCTAAAGTATGTCATGTAGTCTTAAGTTTAAAAGCTTTAGTACTATAATCCTTCTCACAGGCACAATGTTTCCGAATCTGTTACCGCCCTGCCAGGACTCCTGTGTTCACTGCTTGTGTGAGACAGCAGTTAATTTTCAGTATATACAAGGTACAAGAGACACCATTGTTATGCAACAGACTGGCAATGGCTCTTGGGAGTCAGCCAGGGAAAGAACTACTTCACAGCAGTGTCTATCTTGCCTCAGCTGGACTGAAGCCCAGGATTTGTCCTTTCTTGTTATTGGCAGCCTATGTTTGCCATGCCAGTATAAAGAAAAGTAACCTGTTATATTAAAAAAGAAACCACACTCATACACACAAACATGCATGTACACACCCACATACACACATCTGTGTGTGCGCAGAAAGACAAACATTATGACCTGCAGCATTGTAATATATATGACCTCCGTACAAGGTACAACACAAAGTAGAAAAATGTGCAGTTAATGCATAGTCCCATATCTATGACTGATTGATTGTGACTATAGCTACTCCATCTACCTTTTTGCAGCAAAATTCTGTAGTATGAATGTATGTGACCTTGTGAATTTTTGCATCAAGTCCCCCAGGTATTGCATTCTGTCACTTGTGATTGTTGTGCTACTTCTTTGTTCCATTTAGAGTGTTGCACCAGCGCTTGCACGTGTATTTTCTACTGCATTTACATGCAGTTTGCTACTTGCAAGCAAACTCCATACCTGTGACTGCTGAACGAATGTGAAATATTGCCTGCCCTTGTGTATTTGCTAACACAGTCAGGAAGAACTGTAAAGAAGACTTTATTATATGTTTTTTTTTGAAAATCCTAATACAATTACCAAACCATATTACCAAACTTATACATTTTTCAAATTTAGTGCAGCATCACAGAATTTATCAGGTTATCAGCTGACATGTTTTTCATCTGTGGTATGGATGTTTATATTTACCGTAAACTATATCTGTTCACTTTTTTTTTTTTAAACTTCTTTTATTTAGTAAATCCCTTAGTGTTGATTGGATCAGCTGGTGACACATTTTTCATGTGTAGTTTGTCCGGGTCTCATTACTTGCACTTATCTGCAAAGCCTGGTCATACATCCCTTGCCAATCTGACCTGCACAGACTCTGCCCGATTATGTTACCAGGTCTTTAGTCACAAAAGGAAGGTCTGGATTTTATTTCTAAATTTAAGTGACACACTGGAAGGTACTACATATGTGGAGTTTTCTTTGCAATAAGAAAATCAAGTAGCTCCACAATATCTCTGCAAATGACCTATGCGTGTACCATATTTGTCTTGCATTCTATTTATTCTGTTTGCCCCTAATATTTGGTCCAATATGCAGGTTAAATAATATGTCTTCTACAGAAAGCTATGAGAGATCAATCTGTCTTACAAGTGACTAATCAGAAGTAGATTACTATGGATTGTCTGGTTTGATATGTTTCAAAATCATTTCAGAGCCACAGTAAATGGAGAAGAGACTTGGAATTGTGTGTATTACTGGCTTTATATAATGCCTAATGTACTGACTCTGTAATTTCACATGTAATTTTGTCATCTAGGCTTGTGCTGGTTTATATTTCTGACCATGGCCATAACTTCAGAAAGTTCACATGTATGCTATGAATATGACCGTACAGACAGTGATGACTCAAACCAGCATAAGGAAAATCATTTCCAATGGATGAGGAGTATGGTGTTTTAAAACTTCAATGTTGGTTACTTATACCTCTCAAGCAACCACCAAAAGGACATCAAGGTGAAAAGTAAATGTCACATAGGCAGTAAGATGTAAATTAATCCAAAGAAACCATTATTATGCTGGGGTAGGAAAAATTACACATCAGCCTATTGTCACTCAATGACTATTATCTTTTGGAACAGGGACACCTTAAAACAAAAGGTGCTTGTACTTTCTAGTAAGTGGTTTACTTTATGAAGCTGACCATAAACCAAGTTTGTGTCAATAACTATAATGCTTTTTGTATTATGTAAGCTGTAAAAAACTACATCTTTTCAATAATCAATCATGAGCATACCTGCTGTAATACAAATATACATACACATATATAAGCTTTGCTAACATTTTATATACATCTCTTCCGCTGGCAGAAAAATTGTCAGCTCTAGTCTAAGTATGTTACCTGAACAACATGAGTTGTAGTGCTGCAAAGCTAAAAATTTCAGGCAATGTAAACTGGTGCAGAAAAAGTAGTATTTATATATTTCGTTTAAAAAATTCCAAATTTCTAATATGGATGTTTTTCCAATATATGATTTTGAATATAGCCCTTTTGATTTTTAATGCAACTTCTGCTTCAGTTCTTGAATTTTCAGGCTGATACATAATGGGTAAAAAACGAAAACTGGAAAACTGCAACATGCCAGAAATGTTACTGCAGTAATTTAGTAATCTCAAGTGTTTGCTTGCAGTAAGTAATGTCTTTCTATTCTGTTCCTTCTGCACTTTTTCCTGCACTTATCTGACCACATAGCAAAACAAGGATATTTTGATTATTATTTGCTGCTTATGGATAGAGCTTTCATATTCATTGGGGAAGCTGTCAGTGGTATTGGGACCACAAGCTAATAGAAAATGTGCTTCACATTAATCTAATACTTGGTAGGCACCTCACATAAGAGTGGTCTGCTGTAAACAATCTTATACTTTCTCAGTAAATTACTATGAAATACTAACATCTTCACTATAAATAAATAAAGCACAGCATGTAGAGATGAATAAAGTTGTCTTGTTAAGAGATTTGATACCTATTACAATGAACCTGGTTCAACTTCCTGGGCTTCAGGGAAGACATTCTCCTTGCTCAAAGCAAAATATCTTATTTCTATGCTATCCATACTTAGTTTTGTACTATGACAAATTCCCCAGTAGGACTTCATAACATAGAGCAAGTAAAACATGGCTTATTCTTTGTCTATCACCCCCCCCCAACAAAAAAAAAACAAAAACAAAAGTTGCAGTTGATATAGTAAACAAAAAACAGTGAGTTTTCTACAAAGAAGAGAATATGGGCACACATGACGTTTTGTTATTTGGAAGATAAAATTCTCCCACCCAAACTAAAGAAAATATTCTTGATCAGCAGCACATGCAATTTATTACTTTGTAAATGTTAATCTAGTTTTTCATCTGAGGTAGAAAGTTAAAAGAGACTACTCTGCAGACTTAGCTCTACTGTGAAAGGAAGATTTTTAGCTTAAAAAGATATCAGTATAGAAGTTGAGTGTATGGTTACATGCCTTACCCCTAACCTAAGCTAAAATACATATACCACTGTCCATAAAAAATAGAGTTTAGGTGGGTGCCTTGTGAAAAAAAGAAAAAAGGTGTATATATAGAATGCAAGGTGCATGGCTGAGGGGCTAAGAGAAGGTATGTGATATTTTTCATAAAAAGGGTACTGGATGGCTTCAACACATATCCTGAAGCACAGTAGTGTTGCTAGGGCAGAGTGAGACCGGCAACTGCCCAAGGCAGAAAGTGTTGGGGGGGGGGTCAGCTGATCTGGATCTCTCTCTAATGTAATGCCAGCTTTTAAGTCCTGTGTAGCCTTGTGTAGTCCAAACTGTAGCAATTTCTTGCTGCAGTGTGTGTTGCAAGTAGTTTATTACAATTTAAAAGTAAAGAAAGAGAAGATTCCTCTTTTTAACTAAAACCTGAGCTTTGCAGTGCTCTGCGCAGGCAGGGTATAAACTCTAGCAAATGCTTGCTATATTTGCTTTTTGCCCTTTAATGGAAGAGCTGTGGTAATGTGGATTAACTATACTAAGCCAATGGCTAAGAATGTAGCCATTGTCTTATGACACAAAAGTGTTTTTGCTTTGTTAAAATTCAGAAATTTTCTTATTACAGTGAAGTGTTTTTTTTCTCTTCACTTGAAGAGCTGGGGGGCTGTGTTGGTATATGATACTGATATAGGGTTGAGCCAGCTACACTTCTGCTGAATCAGGTCCCACTGTGAATAAACTCAAGAATGCATGGGGTAGTCATAAGGTGACAACCGAGGAGTGAAAAAAAATCTGCACTCAGTTAAATAACATTTCCAGCCATCTGATAAATCAGGGAATTGCCTGACCAGTTTTATCAAACATTTCTTACCTGCCAGGAAAATAAAGGTTTCTTTATATACATCTATACTAAAAACTTAATGATAGAGAGAATCTCAACTCTTTAAATTAGGCACCATTTCCTCACCCTCCCTCCCTCATTAGAAATTGGGGGGGGGGGGTTGTCTTAGGTTCTCAGAGAGATCATTTGATGCCAGTAAAACAAGAAGTTATATGTTTTCTCTGGCTATGCCATATTCTTTCTCTTGGTAAGATGAGCAAAACTCTTTCTTTCCCCTTAACCCAAAAGAACTTTCCAGTACATTGCTATAAATTCAGGAAACACATTTTAAATCCTGCTGATCAGGAAACCTGTAGGCATCAAACAGAGTTTAGCAAGTTTAATGAGGGAGGAAATTGCAGGTGGTCTGGGCCTGCTCGAAGTTTACTTTATAGCTGTTTTTCCTACTGGCTATACCTTTTAGGTGTAGGTTTTCAACTGTGCTTCTTAGCAATACACACTATGCTGTTTGGTTGGCCTTCTCTATGGGTTTCATAACAAGATCTGATCTCATTATCAGTTCCAAAGAAATCAAGAAACTGTTTTTATTTACTCTCTCTATCTGCATTTTAATTGATTTCACTGTAATTTGGGTAATATGATTCATTGCACCAGACTTTTGCACATTTTGGGATACATTTTTGTTTTTTTGTTTCTATTGAATGTAGGAATTTGCTGGTGTTCTGGGTATTCTGCTTTATCCTGGTTTAAATTGCATTGCTTTTTTCACGTTTGAGATTTTTATTGTCTAGCTGTTAAACTTTACTATATAATAACATTTGTAACTTTATTTGGCTGGGCTGCTCTGTGCTGCATTTCCTTGCTACACACATTGCGAAGTGGTCAGTTCTAACCAGCTTTGACCTTGCTGAACTACATACAACAGCTTGGGGACATTACACTGTGTAGAAGTAGTTGGTTTGCCTTTATAACTAGTATCTAACATTCCCTGCATCCATCTTGGTCACTCATCTAGTTTGCATGATTGCTAAAGCGTGATTATAGCAACGCAGCATGTCTCTCAGCGATGCTGTTCTCTTCTCTTGTTTATTTATTGGTTCTCCTTTCTGCTCCCGGCTTAGCAGCACTACTTTATATCCTGCTGCTGTTTGATTATATAAAACGTTTGTTGTCCCAATGTACAGTTGCTGAAATTATTGTTATAATAGTTCCTTGTTTTCGCCCAGCCCAGCTCAAAGCCGTCATCAGAAGCTACTGATAGCTATATTTCCCTTTGTGCTTAAGCTAGTTATTAACAGTAATTGTATTTTACTGTATCGAAGCATGTGAGACCGGAGTTTGATATATCTATGAAGGTATACTGTATGGCACCAGTTGGCATTCAAACAAAACTCTTTTTGCTCTTTTGGTAACAGCGGAGTTTTAAGTTTGTGATGTCTAGTGCTTGACATCTAATCCAGCCTCAATTTCTACTACCACGGATATTTTGGATTATGCTGTGTGTAATTTCTACTACCTCTCCATCTCTCACACGATCATGATTATAATGAATTTGTGTATTGTCCTCTTACTACTCTAACTGTATGCTGTACCAAACTATAACCCTGTACTACTTTTGGACTACAATGTTTTACATAATTTCTTCCTTGAAGTTTTAAGTAGCTATTGTATGAGTATTAGCATATAATCATCTCACCTTTTACATCTCTTCTACACAACAGTTTACCTAATTAACTAGTATATCTTCTCTGCTGATTAAATTGGTTCAGTATATTATTCCTGCCCTTACTAAGCTGACCCACTTGGCTAATATGGAAGCCCAGTCTCTCTCTCTCTCTCCCGTCTGTTGCCAGCCTCATCTCACCTGGTGTTCTGAGACAGTGTCGGGACTGCCTAATGCTCACTGGCAAGCAGCTACCACTGGATCAAAATGTGACATGATTTGTGAGAAGTAAATCATCCGTATCACCTGGAGGTCACATCATTCTCTTACACAGATGGGTAATAAGAAACACACAACCTCAGCTTTGGCCGGCTAACAACTTGTTATATTCAACTGGACGTATAAGAGAATTTAAGTACCTTTATCTGCTTTTTATTGATTTTAACTGTGTGGAAAGAATATTTAGCTGAACTGGAACTTTTCACTCTGCTCTTCAGTGTGGAAGAAATATTAGCTGAACTGGTAGTTAGTCAGTGTTTGCTGAATTTTGTTATTTGCTAGTAATTACAGGTGTGGGGTAGTCACATTCTTTGATTTCCTGTCCTTGCCTATTTAAGTGGTACAGTGTGAAATATTTTCTGCTTAAAAACCTCAGCTTTGGCCGGCTAACAACTTGTTATATTCAACTGGACGTATAAGAGAATTTAAGTACCTTTATCTGCTTTTTTTTCAAAAATACAGTATTTAAATTGATTTTAACTGTGTGGAAAGAATATTTAGCTGAACTGGAACTTTTCACTCTGCTCTTCAGTGTGGAAAAATATTAGCTGAACTGGTAGTTAGTCAGTGTTTGCTGAATTTTGTTATTTGCTAGTAATTACAGGTGTGGGGGTAGTCACATTCTTTGATTTCCTGTCCTTGCCTATTTAAGTGGTACAGTGTGAAATATTTTCTGCTTAAATCCTCAGCTTTGGCCGGCTAACAACTTGTTATATTCAACTGGACGTATAAGAGAATTTAAGTACCTTTATCTGCATTTTTTTTCAAAAAAATACAGTATTTAAATTGATTTTAACTGTGTGGAAAGAATATTTAGCTGAACTGGAACTTTTCACTGTGCTCTTCAGTGTAGAAGAAATATTAGCTGAACTGGTATTTAGTCAGTGTTTGCTGAATTTTGTTATTTGCTAGAAATTACAGGTGTGGGGGTAGTCACATTCTTTGATTTCCTGTCCTTGCCTATTTAAGTGGTACAGTGTGAAATATTTTCTGCTTAAAAACCTCAGCTTTGGCCGGCTAACAACTTGTTATATTCAACTGGACGTATAAGAGAATTTAAGTACCTTTATCTGCTTTTTTTTCCAAAAAATACAGTATTTAAATTGATTTTAACTGTGTGGAAAGAATATTTAGCTGAACTGGAACTTTTCACTCTGCTCTTCAGTTTGTCGCACCCACCCTCCCTGTTTTTGTTTTGGTGTTAATCTTAGTGGCCTTGCAGCTGCCGTCCCCTCTTGTAAATTTGTGTTTGGATACTCCTTCTGGGCCCATCTCATTTGCTCACTCAACTGAGTGCAGTGAGATCATATTCTGATTTCAGGCACTCCTACTGTGTACAAAGAGAGCATCTGGGAAATAGAAAAAAAAAAAAAAAAAATTAAGCTTGTTTCCTGCCTTTCCTGTTAAGTGGTATAGACTATTTGTAGGCTTTTGAGCCCCAAGCCCTTCTGTGTTGGAGGAAGCCTTCTAGCTTAGTTTTTTCCTTATAACTAGGCAGTTTTTTAGTTTCAGCAATCAAATCTGTTTCTTTGATCTCAGCACTTGTTCAGAAAAAAAAAAAATTTAATCTGCTTTTACTGTACTTGTGTTTCTACCTACTTTTTTTACTTTTGCATCATCTTAAAAGTATTTATTACTGCTTGGTGTAACTCATTCTAGGCCTTCTGGTTTAAACACTTGGGCTTCGGACCAGTTGTTTTGCACTGAGAGGGTTTGTGGTCTGCACTGTAGTGGCAGAACAGGTAGCTTACATCCTTCTAGGTTGGGAACTGCTGATTGAGGGCTCAGTGTCTGTTATTCTAAAAGTGTATTAATTCTGGTTTAAGCACTTAGGCTTTCAGGCCAGTTATTTTACATTAAGAGGGTTCGTGGTCTGCACTCTTGTGGGAGGAGAGGCTGGACTCTGCCCTTCTGAGCTGGGAATTTCTGATTGAAGGCTTATAGTGCATGCATATCTGAACTGCTTCTTACTGAAGTTGGTGCGCCTTGTTTGCTGTGGCATAGACTGGATTCGGGCCTGCTGGATCTAGCTTTGTTTGTGTAACTTGAGCACTAATCCAGGCATTCTCTAAAGTATTCAATTGTATTTATTACTGCTTGGTAGTAACTTGATTAAAGTTTAGCTGTCATTCTAAGTCGTTTGGATTAAGCACTTGGGCTTCAGACCAGTTGTTTTACATTAGGAAGGTTTGTGGCATGCACTGTGGTGGCAGGACAGGTAGCTTTCATCCTTCTTAGTTGGGAACTGCTGATTGAGAGCCCAGTGTCTGTTATTCTTAAAGTGAATTAGTTCTGGTTTAGGCACTTGGGCTTCAGGCCAGTTATTTTACATTAAGAAGGTTTGTGGTCTGCAGAGAAGAGGCTGGACTCTGCCCTTCTGAGCTGGGAATTTCTGGTTAAAGGTTTATAGTGCCTGAATATTTGAACTGTATCTTACTGAAATTGGTACACCTTGTTTGCTGTAGCATAGACTAGATCCAGGCCTGCTGAATATAGCTTTGTTTATATGCTTGTTGTTTGTTTGCTTGTTATTTCCCTGGAATGCTAATTCCACCTAATACGCGGCTTCTCAGCGCTTCTGTGGCTCACATGATATCTGCATTGCTTACTGTACTTATTTCCTTGTTTCACTTGAAAGAAAGTTACTGTTTGTCGTTTTTGCATTTAAGTTACCTGTAACACATTGCACTTAAGTTACCTGGCACTTGCTCACTAAAGCAATTATATAAGTCAGCACTAAAAATTAAAAGCACTACACCCTCACTCCCCACTGGCCCTGGTTTTCAATTATTAAGGAATTCCCAATATTATTCTAGCATGTCCAAAGGTCAGTTGTCAATCTCCTCTCCGGTCCAGCTGGTGAATCTGGGAATCTTGAGGCAATGTTACAACTGCCTCATGTACACAGACAACCCTCTCCTCCTCCCAACAAATTCCAACACATGTGAGAGATGCAACCATATAGCCAAACTGGAGGCTAAGCTCTCTCAACTCAGTACTGGCATAACCAGTCAGGAGGAGAAGGAAACCATACTCACTACAATTCCAGTCTCACATAGACCTACCACAACAGCAAACCAAACACATAATCACACAAAAACATACTCGGAGGCTCTAAATAAAGATCTGCAGAAGCAGCAGAGACCTCCAAAGCAGACACCCAAGCAGCCGCTACCCAAAACAAAACACGTGCAACACATATCTCACAAAGCCAGTGTGCCAAACAGTCACAGCCCTTAAGACTAAACAACACACCTGATACACTTGTAATAGGTGACTCTATCGTCAGGCACACTGGCGTCCCGCTCACCAGGCTGAACAAGTAGAGGGTCACGTTGAGCAGCCTGTCGGTGCTAGGATCAGCCACATAACACAAGCACTCAGGTCACTACAAGGCAAGTACAAATATGACTCAGTCATTGTCCATGCTGGTGTGAATGACCTGAGGCGTACCTCCCTGGACTACATGAAAAGAGACATAAAGGAGCTCTCTGAGCATGTAGCCCAGGCGGTATGACCCTGACCTTGAGTAGCATCTTACCCTCACCAAGAATGATGCCACAATATGAAGACAAGATGATCAATTTCAACAATTGGCTTAAGTACTGGTGTCATTCAAAGGGGATCCAATGCCTGTCAGCTTGGGATGATATGCTCGACAAGCCACGATGCTTCGCTAGGGCGGCCTGCACCTGTCACCCTGGGCTCGGATATTGGCAAAGGCTCTTGCTACCCCCATAGTGCCTTTTTAGGCAAGGCTCAAAAGACAAACCACCTCCATAGGTATCACAAGGGATAAGAAACTAAGAGTAATGCTACTCAGCGCCAGAAGTCTAAACCTCAAGATGCACTCGAAACTCTCCTTAGCATGGAGAACATCGATATCTGTGCAGTAACAGAAACCTGGTTCAGGGCTCCGAGAGCACCCCAGCACTACCAGGTTATACCTCATACCATGCTTTTCGCCCCAAAACTTGGACCGAACCACAAAAGGAGGGAGTATCGATATTCATCAAAGATACCCACACCTCCAGGTTGGTGGCAAAGCACGAAGCATCAGAGACTATCCATGTGCAACTAACAGTGGGTAAAACTGCCTTCCAGTTTATAGCCTGCTACAGACCACCCTCCCAAAACCAGGAACCCCACTCGGCCTTCCTGAGAACACTGGAAAATATGAAGGTCTCTCCAAACACCATTATATTGGGCAACTTCAACTACCCAAACATAGACTGGGAGCATTACTCTAGCTCCAACACCCTAGCCCAAAGGTTACTAGAATTTATAAACTCAAATGCTATGGAACAACTTGTTACCACTCCCACAAGAGGGGAAAACATACTGGACCTCATCATCACCAACATAGGGACTCTATGCTCCAGACCAGAAGTGTATCCCTCACTGGTAAGATCAGACCATAAACTAATCTTACTGGATATTCACATCCCAACCCCACCCCCTGCCCAGAAAACCACAGTGAAAAACTTCTCTAAAGCAAATTTTACACTCCTCAAAACTGAGGTGGAATCCTTCAAAGCCCCCAGGCCTGTGGAAAATACAGCCCAGACCGCAGAATCCTTTATAGCGCATTCTATGAACACCTTCAGGAATGCATGGATCATCGATCCCAAATAAAACCAAGACCCAATCCTCCAAAGGCAGGCGTCCTGTCTGGTGGACCCCAGCCATAAACAAACTATACAATAGAAGGAGGAAGCTACTAAATGATAAAGCAAAATCCCAAAAGGAAGGCATCACTGATCAGTATTAGCAAAAACTACGGGCACACATAAAATTGTCTAAGGCCAGGAGAGAAAAATTGCACAGGACACTAAGGATAATCACAAGGCTTTCTTTAGTTATGTTAGGAACCTGGGTGGTAATTCCCAGATATGCTCAGAATTAGTCCAAAATGACAAAAATACACGAACCCACAGACATTGCCAACATCCTAGCTGACAGGTTCAGCGCAAACTTCTCCCCTCCCACCAAAGGGCAAATATCTATCCCAGCAGAGTGATGCCCCTGACATCTCAGATGCTCAGGTAAGAGCCGCCCTCTCCAAATCAAAAACACAGCATCAATGGGACCAGATGGTGTCCCGGCTCCTACATGAAGTCAAAGAAGAGCTAAACCCAAACATAAAACTACTGTTCAATCTCAGCCTTACTACAGGATATGTGCCCAAAGAGTGGCGTGCAGCAACAGTGGTCCCTCTCCATAAAGGTGGTGCCTCAACGGATCCTGGAAACTATCGCCCCATAAGCCTGACTAGCTTGGTCTGCAAAGCTATGGAAAGGATCATCATGGACCTCATAAATAAAGATATTGGGGACCTACAAACACTGGATCCTACCCAGTTTGGCTTTGTTAAGGGCAGATCCTGCCTCTTAAACCTGGTTGATTTCTTTGAAACAGTCACCAAGGCCATTGGCGAGGGAAGGTGGTCCACACAGCCTACCTGGACCTCGCAAAAGCCTTCGATACAATACCCCACTCGGGCATTATAGATAAGCTCACCAGCTTAAATGTAAACCCCTATGTCACTAGATGGATTGCAAACTGGCTCAAGGACAGAACCCACATGGTTAGAATTGCTGGAGCCATGTCAGACTCCAAACCAGTTACAAGTGGTGTCCCACAAGGCTCAGTCCTGGGACCTCTCTTGTTCGGTATATATTTCTCGGAGGTACAGGCCAACACGGAAGGACTGTGGCTGACCAAGTTCGCAGATGACTGCAAACTGGGTGCCATAATCAACTCTCCAGCCGACACAAGCATCCTCCAAAAGGGCCTCATAGAAACAGACAACTGGTGCCAGAGCCATGGCCTCAAGCTAAATGCTAAAAGTGTATAGTCATCCCTTTGGCAAAAACAAAGTGCCCACAAATTACCACATAGGTGGAAATCCATTAAGTACAGAAGAAGTAATTAGGGACCTGGGGACCCAAGTTGATAGCAATCTCTCATTTGACAACCACGTGGCCAAAGTGTTAGAAAAACATTATATATAGCCCACCTAATCATGAAGGGATTCACATCTAGATCAGGGAGGTCATCGTGCCTCTTTACTCATCCCTCATCAGGCCCATAATTGAGTACAAGCCCCTTTTGGGATGTACCTTACCAGACACCTGCAGCAACTGGATAGACCCCAAAAGTACCTCACCAAGAGGATCAAAGGGCTCAAACAGATGCCATATGCTGCCCGGTTAAAGAAACTCCAGCTCTACTCAGTGGCATACCGCCTGTTCAGAGGAGATCTGTGCCTGACATATAAAGCCATGTCCAACCCGGAATTAATGGACATGCTGCACCTCAGAAAATCCAAATCCCATAGAGACTTGAACCTCAGCACTGAAATAAATAGGACATACTGGAGGGACAGATTCATAACCCAGAGGCTCCCTTCACTCTGGAAAAAATCCCAGTCCAGGTTAGGCAGAGTCCCTCATTGACTCTCTTCAAGAGGAATCTTGATGAGTGGATGGGAGATCGTAGGTTTACCCCGGGTATCACTTCTGTGTCACTGTTAGATAGAGGCACAGTATACTAACCTCGAAAAAGGGCATAGCAAAATTAATTTAAAATGGGTGGCGAAAGCCAAACACATTCTGGCTAGGCTTATAAATGCCCTAGGGCAGATAGCCTAGTATGAACCTATGAACCTATAAGTTTATCCACATCTCCAAAAGAATGCCTAGACCAGCATATAGTGGGATACAAAAAAACAACTAAACAAGCCTCAGAGAATTAGGATTGAATAGCCTTAGCAGTAGTCTGCTAATACAAGTACAGCATTCCCACATATCTCACTGAGTTGCCAGGCTGCAGACTGCAAGCTTTCCACTGCCACTAAGTCTAGCAGTCCAAATAGAAATGTTCTAGCAACTGATGACTCCATCATAAGGCACATCAACTTTATACACAGTAGGCTAGACAAAGACAGGGTGTCAGTTTACTTTTTCCAATGTCAGGATCTGTGACACCATGAGGGCTCTGTAGTCCCTCAAGCATGACAGAAATGACCGCAATCATTTGGTGGTTCAGACTTGTAATGAAAACCAGGCAAAGGTGCAAACTACTCTGGGTACAAGCTGTTAGAGGCACAATCAGTAGTTGCTGATGGGAAACGACTTCAATATTAGTACTCCCATAAGAGGATGCAGATGATATTGTGGCTTCTTGAATGAACAGCAATAATGCATCCACCAATTTAAGTGTGTTAGAATACTTAGCAAGCAGCTTACAACAGCTGCAGTAAGGACCTTGATAAAGTTACTTTTTATTTATTTTCTTCTTTTTTCCCCTGCCTTTGGTTGGGGGGGCATTAGTCTAGAGAACTGCCCTAGCCACCAGATAACCTCAGTATGCCACTGTGATGGCTCATGTAGGTGGAAACATCCTGAGATACTCAAATCCAAAGGGCATGCACAGATATGTTGAACTTCACTATGTACGCATAAAATGCAGGTAAGACCCAGAATGATGCCTGGGTACAAAATAAATTAATTGGCTTTAAAGGTTGGCTAGCTTTACAGGAGGGATTCTTTAATTATCAGCTAGGGATGATATGGTCTATATTCCAACTTGCCTCAGCAAGGATGCCCTGCATCTTATTTACATGACTTATACATACTGGACAAAGTGCTTGCTGCTCCCAGAGTACATTTTAGGCAAAGTCCACGTCTTGGACATTTCATCATCATAAAGTATTTTGCAGTAAATTCCATTCTGAGCCGCATCAAGGTTGATCAGCTCAAGGACAGAAGTCTTAACATACTAGATTACTGGGCTCTCCCAAAAATTGAACATAGCCTTCCTAGTCATGCTTAGAGATCTACTGATGAATGAGGATACCCTTTTGATTTCAGATTTTAACTATAAACTGACTAACTGGAGCTTTTATACTACAAAGGCTAGGTATGCACAAGGATTGCTAGACAGTAACCAGGCAAGTAGCAGACTCTTCAAGATCTCATCCTCAATAATATCGCACCTATTTGCACTACTCCCTTGCATCCTTATTTCTGGTCAGATCTGATAACAAATCAGTAATCTTCTCATTTAGGATATTTAATCCCACCTCAACAAACTCCTCGGAAATCAAGGACTTGAAAAAGACAAACCTATTAAAACTATATGATGACCTTTGAAAATGCAACTGCAAGATTTCAAGCTCTCAAGTAGCCTCAGTTGTCACTCATGCCAATGAATTTTACAACCATTTAAAAATAGTATAAATTAAGCAGTCTCAATCTGAATAAAATGCATTGGGAAATGTAAAAATTAATCATGTTTGCGGAATGCGAGCTTTAAGTTTTATGTTGTTGTATCTTTCGGCTTTTCCCGGTTAGGGTTCGCCACAGCAGAACTCCGGTCCGCTAATGATTGGCAGTAGATTTTTACGTACCGAGTTGCCAGCCCTGATGGACAACCTTCAACGAAGGTATGCCCATTCACGCATGTCTCCACACAGAAGACGCTTTAGCTGAGAATTGCACAGGTCAAGGTCTTATTGTGAGGCGATAAAAGAAAAAAGTAATTAAGGCCTATAATAAATACAAATCTGCCTACATTAAGGACTGTCAAAAAGATCAGGAAAAATTGGAAATGTACCCCAGTTAAAGTCACAACAGAACACAAATTATGATCAGCACCAAAGGCACGGATAATCAGAAATCCTTCTTTGACTACATAATATGACTAAGAAATAATAGCTCAGCAATGCTCTGAATTAATTCAAAATTATATATTCCATTCCAACCTTGAACTTGATGCTGATACACCTGCAGATACATACAGTGCCAACATCACACCAGAAGACAGTTAATGACGTTCCAGAAATTCTTGAGTCTCTTCTTTCTTCCTGTTATTACTGATCATACCCTAACTGCACTCTCTAAAGCTAAAAATACCACCCCTCTGGGTGCTAACTATATTTATTTGCTGAATCAACAGCACCAAACAAGCCAAAATTGAACCCCCTTCAAAAAGTACAGTTGTGTACACTTACCATAAATGTAGATGTTCGAGTGTATTCACTGTTGCAGTCATTACATTTGGGTAATCTGCTGGCAGGTTGCCCTCAGTCAGCCTGAATTCCAAAGTCTTGGGTCCTGCTTCGGTTGCTGTCTCCTCTCACATGATGTCAGGTTGTCAGGGGTATAAAACAAGCAGCCAACGCCATTTTCTTTAGTTTTTCTTGCCCCAGATGTCAGGTGCTCCCAAAAGGGTAGCAAAAGTATATATATAAACTATATATACATGCAACAATACAAACTTTACCTTCATCTACAAGCAAATACACCAAAAAGGTTGTAGAAGATAGTGAAGGAAAGATAAAACTCCAGAATGAAAGGGGGATGGCGGGCGGGTAACCTGGACTGCAACAGTGAATACACACGAACATCTACGTTTACGGTAAGTGTACACAACTGTACTATGTTCTTTGTGTTTCACTGTTGCAGTCATTACATTTGGGTAGAATCCCAAAGCTATGGATGGGAGGCTGGAGCTAAACAGCATTAGGTGCGGCTATAAGGCCCTGCAGAACTGCAGTGGCAAAGCCTGCCCTGGACTTGGAGTAGAGAGGCAAACGATAATGCTTTGTAAAGGTGTGAACAGAACTCCAAGTAGCAGCCTCTAGAATGTCTTTGGTTGGTACTCCTCTGAGAAAGGCTGCTGAAGTAGCTGCAGCTCTGGTAGAATGAGACCTAATGCCCTTGGGCACAGGTTTTCCATGGTGTAAGTAGCAGAAATGAATGCAGTGGCTTATCCACTTAGAAATAGTCTGCTTTGAAATAGCCTTTCCTTCTAATCTTACAGCATATGTCACTAGTAATTGCTCAGTTTTTCTTAGAGCTTTAGTCTTGCTCAAGTAGAATCTTAGCAGTCTGTGTACATCCAAGGAATGCAGAATTCTCTCCCCCCCTTGTTCTGCGGATTTGGATAAAAGGTTGGCAGATGAATAGTTTGGTTAAGAGCCACACTGGAAACCACCTTAGGCATAAATGAAGGATTGGTCCTCAGAGACACCATGTCTGGGTAAAATATGATAAAAGGCTCCACAGCCATGAGGGCCTGTAGCTCTGAGACTCTTCTTGCTGAAGTAATTGCTAGTAGCAGAGCTGTTTTCCATGATAAGAACTTTATATCAGCAGTAGCAGCTGGTTCTAATGGAGGCAGGGTGAGCTTTTCCAACACGTAATTGAGGTCCCATGCAGGTATTGGTGATCTTCTAGGAGGCCTTACATTTTTGGATCCTCTAAGATACTGCTTTAGTAAAGGATGAGAAAAGATTGGTGGCTCTGTATTGTAATGAGCTGAAATGGCAGAGGCATGGATTTTAATTGATGAGAAAGATAGGCCTTTGTCAAGCATCTCAGTAAAGTATTGTAATATCTGAGGAATATTTGATTCTGCTGTATCAGATGTTCTTCATCTCACATTGCTGCAGTCCCTCGGTCAGCCCGAATATCAAAGTATAAGGCACTTCATATCCTCAGTCTTTTTTGCCGCATGGTCCGATGCAGAAGCAGCGTTGCAAGTGCTGTTCGGCGTTCTGAAATTTTTCGAATTTGGAGTTTCAGACTGAGTCAAAGTTGGCTAATATTTTAGTTTTTCTTGCCTCAGTGGTTTACGGATGTCAGAAAAAGTGAATAACTGTATTTCTTGTGGGAAACAGATACACATCGAGATTATCATACTTTGTGTATTCCTTGTTTAGGGCCTGAGCACGACGGTTGTGGTGGAGCTTTTGTGCTAGATTCAATAAGAGAAGGTTAGATTGTGCCAGGTTAGTCTGCAATTATAATATGCCGTCGGATGCTCGGCGCAAGGATAAGGCAGCTAAGCCCAGGTTCGGATGGTTCTTTAGAGCGGTGGGCGGTGGTTCCACCGGAGGTTTCTCTGGAGTCCCAGGGGGAGACTTTATTATTGCAAGATGTGGCCTCTCAGGAGGCAGGTCAGGCTGAAGGGGCTTCTCAGGTTACTGTACTCTCCTTCCTTCCCAGGGTGGTTAGGCCTTCTCCTTCTGTTTCCAAGGCTTCTCCCAGAGGCAGGCCAGGTTTAGCTTCAGTTGGTGTCACTCCTAGTTCTTCAGGATCTGTGCCCAAGAAGCATATGCTTAAAATGGCAGAAGATTTGATTACCTTGATTAGGGGTTCTTTGCCCCCTCCTGATAAGAGGCCTAGGGTGGAGCCTGAGTTGGGGAGTTTTGAGCAGGCTTCAGATGTTTCAGAGTCAGGAGTACTCTCCTTATTGTGATTCTGATGTGGATGATTCTACTCCTTCTGCTTCTCCTCCTAAGGATTTTTCTTTTTCAGAGACTCTTCATTCCATGAGGGAGCATTTTAAGTGGGAAGGTCAGGACTTCTCTGATTCCAGGAAAAGGCTTAGGGAATTTTTGTTTCTACCCCAGCATAGACCTTTGGCTATACCTCCTGTTCTGGATGTTGTGGAGGATGTGTTTGCAGAGGCCTCTCTTAATCCTGATTCTTTGCCTCCTGCTCCTGTTAAGCCGGATAGGTATTATAGGGTGCCTGAAGCTCATAAGTATCTTTTTGAGTCCTAGGGACCCAGAAACTGTTAGTCAGTGTTAAGGCTTCTGTTGTTAAAAGGTTCCTCCAGATAAAGAGGCCAGGGCTTTGGATAGATGGGGAAAGAAAGTCTATACTTCTTCCACCCTTGCTATGAGGGCTCTGAATTGCCAGTTTCACATGTTGAAATACCAAAACTATCTACTGTCTCAATTGAAGTCTAAGGTAGATGCTCTGGCGGAAGGTATTGACTGTAAAGAGTTACAAGATTTGGTACATGTCTCTGAACAAGTGGGTAAGCATTCTTTGCAATGTGGTTTTGATGCTGTACAGGCCTCGTCTAGGGTGGCTGCCACTGGATCAGTTCTTCCGCCTGGCTAAGGGATCAGAATTTAGCTGACCATGTTAAGACAAGGATTTTAGATGCTCCTTTACAATCTGATGTGTTATTTGGTTCACCTGTTGAGGCAGTCTTAAAGAAAATGGAAGATAAGGCTAAGTCTATGCAGACTGTTAAAGATTTTGCAGGTTCAGCCTCCAAGTTTAGCAGAAATTGGCCTACCAAGGATCCTTCTTATGATTCCCAGTCTAGGGGTAGGTCTAGACGTGGTAGGGCAGAGCTCAGGGCTCTTTCAGGCCTAGAACAGGAGTTCACCTGCACAGTCTTCGGTGAGGGCAGGGGTCAGTCCTTAAACAGACCCAATGACCTACCTTTTCAGCTGCCAGAGCCTTCTCGTCTGGCAGCACCTTTGGGAGGAAGGTTGGCACTTTTCAAGGAAAATTGGAGTTTAATTACCCAAGACAGATGGGTATTGGATATCATACACCAAGGTTACAGGTTTTATTTCCATACCTTGCCTCCTTTCAAAGGCATGCCAGACGTTCCTCCTCAGCAAAGAATAGAGGCTCACAAACAGATTTCTCTGCTGCTCCAAATAGGAGCCATACAACCGGTCCCTCTGTCAGAAGTGGGCCTAGGATTTTATTCTCGCCTGTTCCTAGTACCAAGAACACGTGGAGACCAATTTTGGATTTATCTATCCTCAACACTTATCTGGACATTCCCAAGTTCAAAATGTTGACATTACAACAGCTTTTACCTCTGCTGGGCAAAGATCACTGGATGGTGACTCTGGATCTCAAGGAGGCTTACCTTCATGTTCCTATCAGGCTAAGTTGCAGGAAGTATCTGAGACTTCTCATTATCAGTTCTCTGCATTGCCCTTTGGCTTATCTACTGCGCCCAGAGTGTTCACGAAGGTTCTGGCTCCAGTGATAGCTTTCTTCAGGCAAAGAGAAATACAGATCTATCCTTATTTGGACGATTGCCTGATTCTGGCTCAAGGAAAGGACGAACTTCTTCATCATCTACACTATGTGATAGCAGTGCTAAGATGCCTGGGGTATTCTGTGAACGAAATAAAGTCCAGTCTAGTACCCTCTCAGGACATGTGCTTTCTGGGTGTGAGACTGAATACAGCATCCCAGATGGCCTTTTTGACCCCGGACAAACAAAAGAATCTTTCTCTTTACTTCCATCAATTGTCTCATCAGTCCAGGCTGACTGCAAGGACAGTCCTTCAAGCCTTGGGGTTCATGGCATCTTGTATTCTGGTGCTCCCCAATGCCAAACTGCATATGAGGAAGCTACAATGGTATCTCAAAAATGTATGGACACAGCACTGCCAAGATATGGACACTGTCATTCAGATAATACCTTGCATTCAAAAGGAATTTTTGTGGTGGGCTCAGGAATGTCACCTAAACAAGGGACTCTCTGTGACCAGTCAGATTCTGACGACAGATGCCTCAGACAAAGCTTGGGGAGCTCATCTAAATGGAAAGTGGATACAAGACACGTGGCCTGCCAGACTTCTACATCTACATATCAACCTGAAGGAGATGTTAGCAGTCCAATTTGCATTAATAGCTTTCAAGGATTTACTTCTTCCAGGGCAGGTGTTGATTCTAACAGACAACACAACTGTCATGTGGTACATCGACGAGCAAGGGGGAACTCATTCTTATCCTCTGTGCAGACAAGCAATGATTTTGTGGGAGACTGCTCTCAGTTTAAAGCTAAATCTACAGGCAAGGTTTCTGCCGGGAGCACAGAACTCCTTAGCAGATGTGTTGAGCAGACAAATTATGGATCCCCACGAGTGGAAATTGGATCCTCATGTATTTCAGAAATTGACAGTGTCATGGGGAACTCCAGACATAGATCTGTTCGCTTCTCCACTAAACTACCAGCTGCCAAAGTTTTGCACAAAAAGTTTTCATCCCACAGCTTGGAAAGTGGATGCTCTTTCTTTCAATTGGAGCAATCTTCATGTATATGCCTTTCCACCTCTGCCTCTCCTCCCAAAGGTACTTCTGAAGGTCAGACAGGACAAGCCAAAGATGATTTTAATAGCTCCAGATTGGCCTCAACAGCATTGGTACCCACTACTGAGAAGTCTGGCCTCCATGGCCTTTACCTTCGATTCCACACCTGCTGTCTCAGGAGAACAGTCATTTACTCAATGTCAAACTTCACTCTCTTCACCTGACAGCCTGGCATATTCTGTTTTAAACCCTGGAGGGTTTCAGCTTCCACAGCAAGTTTTGAATGTTATTTTGGAGGCCAGAAGGCCTAGTACAAGGAAAGTGTTAAATGGAAGAGATTTTTATTTTGGAGTGCAGCAAAAGCATTTGATGTTTCTAAGCCTAATTTAAGTGTGGCTCTTCAATATCTTACTGAGTTACTGGACAAAGGTTTGTCCTTCTCTTCTATTAAGATTCATGCTGCAGCAATTTCTGCTCACTATGATTGTGACTCACCATTGTTTTCTCATCCTTTGTTTAAGCAATTCCTTAGAGGGGCAAAGAATATAAGACCCCCTCCTACTCCTGCTTGGGATCTCAATTTTGTGTTGGAGAAACTCACTCTACAACCTTTTGAGCCTGCAGCTACTGCTGAGTTGAAATATTTATCATGGAAGACTGCTTTTTTGTTGGCCATTACCTCTGCGAGAAGGGTTTCTGAATTACAGGCCCTTATGGCAGTTGAGCCTTCTTAATTTTCCATAAGGATAGGGTATCTTTAATCCTTCCTTTATGCCTAAAGTGGTTTCTAGTGTGGCTTTAAACCAAACTATTCATTTGCCTACCTTTTATGCAAACCCCCAAAATAAAGGGGAAAAGATTTTGCACACTTTGGATATACACAGGCAGTTGCAATATTATTTGAGCAGAACTAAAGGGTTCAGGCAGTCTCAGCAGTTATTTGTTTCTTTTGCTTTGAGTTCTCAGGGTAAGCCAAACAAACTATTTCTAAGTGGATTGGGTTGTGCATTGCTTTCTGTTATTCCCATCATGGCAAGGAGGTTCCAGCTGGGATTAAGCCTCATTCCACTAGGGCTACTGCCACTTCAACAGCCTTTGGCAACTAAAGATATCTTGGAGGCAGCTACTTGGAGTTCAGTCCATACTTTCTCTAAGCATTATCACCTTCCACTTTACTCTAAATCTAGGGCTGGTTTTGCCACTGCTATTTTACAGGGCATTTTGGCAGCTCCTGCTTCTTTATAGTTGTGCCATCCTCCCTTACCTCTGCTTTGGGATTCTACCCAAGTGTAAGGACTGCAGCAATGTGAGATGAAGAACATAGTACAGTTTTATACCTACCATAAATGTAGATGTTCAAGATCCACATTGCAGTCCCTCCTTCCCTCTGTAGTTAGAGGCGGTTGTGTGGGTTGGATTGTAAATATTGTGAATATTGTATATATTGTACATATTATTAGTGCTAGGGTGGTTGGTTGGTTGTTTTGTTGTCTTTGTGTGTTGACCTTTCTTGTTAGGGTCTTCTGACATCTGGGGCAAGAAAAGACTGAGGATATGACGTCGGTCATGCGCATTTGTACCCTGACGTCCTGATGTCAGTCTAATGCGCCTTGACCGACGTCAGCCTTATACTTTGATATTCGGGCCGACCGAGGACAGTAGACTACCCAAGTGTAAGGACTGCAGCAATGTGGATCTTCGAACATCTACATTTATGGTAGGTACAAAACTGTACTTTCCTTGTGCTTGATTCCAAGAACAGAATCTCTTCCATTTATCAGCATAAGATTTTCTAGTGCTAGGTCTTCTGGCTTCCAAAATGACATCCATCACAGCTTTACCGAATGGTGTTGTTTGCATAACTACATGATCAGCCATGCTGCCAGGTTCAGTGTCTGGAGTTGATTGTGCAGGATCTGATTATTTTGCTGGGACAGTAGTTGAGGTCTTTGAGGTAAGGTCCAAGCTGGGTATTGAGACAAGTTCCTTAGGATTGGGTACCAGTATTGGTGGGGCCAGTCCGGGGCAATTAATTTCATCTTTGGTTTCTCTTGTCTGACTCTCAGTAGGACCCTGGGAAGAAGAGGCAGAGGAGGAAAGGCGTAAACTGAAAGGTTTTTCCAACTGAAGGATAGGGCATTCACTTTCCATGCTTGTCTGTGATAAGTCCTTGTGCAGAATCTCTTTAATTGATAATTTTGAGGAGAGGCAAATAGATCTATGTCCGGGCTCCCTCATTTCTTTGTTATCATGCTGAAGACTTGTGGATCTAGTTTCCACTTGTGAGGGTCCATAAGGTTTTTGCTTACGTCGTCTGCAGAGTATTTTGTTTTCCTGGCAGGAATTGAGCTTGAAGATTTATTTGGTAAGTCAAAGCTGTGTCCCACAGTGCCATGGCTAATCTGCAAAGGGGGTATGAGTGCATGCCCCCCCTGCTTGTTTATATACCACATAACTGTGGTGTTGTCCATCTTTATCAGTAGTTGTCCTGGATGAAGTAAGTCCTTGAAGGCTGTCAGGGCTTTTTGAACAGCTAGCATCTCTTTTTGGTTGATATGTAGATGCATTTGTTTTGGGGTCCATATGCCCTGAATGCATCTTCCCGCCATGTGGGCCCCTCATGCATAATGTGATGTGTCTGTTGTTAAGGTTTGGCTGGCAGGGGGTAGAGTGAAGGCCCATCCCATGTTTTGGTGACATGCCTTTGCCTACCATAGAAACTCCTGTTGTGGGCAGGGAATGAGATGAATCATTGTTTCAAGACTGTGACAATGTTGACTCCATAAATTTTTTAGGTACCATTAAACTTTCCTCATATGCAGTCTTGCATATGGAATCAGTAGAATGCAGGATGCCATGAAGCCCAAAGCCTGCAGAGTTTGTCTTGCAGATAGCTGGGTTTTTGTTGCAATCAGTTTGAAGTAAGTAGTCAGTTGCCTTTGTTTGTCTGTTGTGAGGTAAGCCATCTGGGCAGTTGTATTCAAGCTTGCACCCAGGAATGTTATCTTTTTAAGAGGGTACCAGTTGTGATTTATTTTCATTTATTGTATACCCTAGGCATGTTAGAAGCCTTTTCAAAAATACCAGGTGTTGAAGAAGAATGTCCTTGTTCTCTGCTTGAATGAGACAGTCGTCCAAGTAAGGGTATATTTGTATACTTCTTTATCTGCAAAAAGCAATTACTGGTGCCAGGCACTTTGTAAAGACACTGGGTGCATTAGATAAGCCAAAGGGCAGTGCAGAGAATTGGTAATGCATTAAGCCAGCCTTGAATCTGAGGTATCTTCTGCACGATTCCCTTATTGGGACTTGCAGGCATGCCACTTTTAGGTCTAATGTTACCAGCTAAGCATTCTTGCCCAGCATGGGCAGAAGCTGCTGCAAAGTCAGCATTTTGAATTTTGGAATGCCCAGGTATGTGTTCAGAATTGATAAATCCAGTATTGGCCACCAGGCCTTGTCCTTTCTGGGTACCAAGAACAGTATTGAGTAAAAACATTGTCCTTTTTCCTGTTCAGGTACTGGCTGAATGGCCCCCATATCCATGAAGGACATAACCTGTTTCTGTGCCTTTGTCCATTGATTTTTTGGCAGATCTGGCCAACCGTCTGCCATTGGCAAAGTATGGAAATGGAATCTGTATCCCTGTGATACTATGTTTAGCACCCACTTGTCCTGGGTTATTAACTGCCAATTTTGAGCAAAAAGTGCTAATTTCCCCCCTAAGGGTGCTGCCAAAAGGTAAGTGCTTGGTGAAGGCAGATGGAAGTCATTGGGACTGTTTTCTGTAGGTTTGCGCTTTATCTCCTCCAGATTTGGAGGTAGAAGCACCCCATTGCTTTGAACTGTAAGAATCTTGTGCCTGGTATCTGGAACTCTTAGGGCGTCTGGATTTGCCCCTTTGAGCTCTGTCTGACACAGGAAAGGACCAATTTTTTGTAGGCCAGTGTCTACTGAATCTTGGTGGCTGCACTTGTAAGAAGTCTTTTACAGTTTGCATAGACTTAGCTTTGTCTTCCATTTTCTTTAAAACCTCTTCTGCCTTAATACCAAACAGAGTATCATGCTGTAAAGGTGCATCCAGTAATTTAGCTTTAACATGATCAGGCAAATTCTGCTCTTTTAGCCAGGCATGCCTCCTAATCACAGATCCAGTAACTGCGGCCCTGCAGGAGGCCTCTAAAGAATCAAAACCACATTGCAAAGTATGCTTTCCAACTTGTTCATCTGCATGCAATAATACCTGCAATTCTTTATTTTCTGCACATTCAGAAATAAACATAATTTTCTGTTTCAGCAATCCCATAACATGTTGTTGATACTTGAACATATGAAACTGGCAGTTTAAGGCCCTAATTGCCAAGGTTGCAGATGTATAAACCTTCATTCCCCATCTATCCAGTGCCCTTGAATCTCTGTCAGAGGGGGTAGGATTTTTTGCTGTTGAGGCCTTAACCCCCTTTGGATCCTGTGAAATAGGTTCAGGATCAGCAGCAGGGTTTCTAAATAAAAATTTGTGTGAGTCAGGGAGCCTGTAATATTTGTCAGGCTTGCTGGGAGCCGGAGGTAAGGAGTCAGGTGTCAAGCTTGACTTCGACAACACATCATCCACAATGTCTAAAACAGGGGGAATGGCTAAAGGCCTGTGCTGAGAGAGAAGAAGGAAATCCCTGAGCCTCTTTTTGATTCTGAAAAATCTTGACTCTGCCAGTGAAAATGCTCCTTCAAAGTATGCTAGGTTTCTCCAAATGAATAATCCTCAGGAGGTGATGCAGATGGGATAGACTCCTCTCCATCAGAATCCTCATAGGGATGTATTGATAATTCCTGATCAGAAGTGGAATCAGAAGAAATAGAAACCTGATCTGAAGATTCATAATCAGTGTCTTGCCTAGGCCTCTTATCAGCAGGGTTATGGGAACCCCTGATCAAGGTAATAAGATCTTCAGCCATTTTGATCATCTGTTTTTTAGGCATAGCAGCCTGTGCACGTGGCTCATGCATCGTTTTTTTAGCTTTAGAAGTTGCTTTTGTCTTTGGATTTGCAGCTGTCGTCGGTTTGATATAAAAATGTTGAGGCCTGAATACACCCTCAGAAGCCGGTGCCTGCTCAGCGGCTCTGGACCCATCCAAGGGAGATACATCTGTGGTCCAATACTTTGAGTATCTCGCGGCATGCCCGACTCCACATGGGTCTCGGTAGGGGCCTGCAACTCGAAAGTAGCAGGGGCTGCGAAAGCACCTCACTGAGTACCAGTGAACTGGCAAATGGCTTAGGAGAAGCTTCGTCATCGGTTTTGGACCTTGACTGTCTGTCTCTGTCCTTTTCTTTGCGTTTTTTATGTATTCCGGTAGTCAGATTGCTATCCGACAAAATTTCTGGGTAGTTAAATCTGTTTCCAAAATACTTTTAGAGGCAAAAAATACTGACACTTAATAGTGCGTTGGTTAAATCTAGCACAAAACCGACAGCCAGGCACATTGTGATCAGGGCCTAGGCAAGGAATACAGTATAAATGGAAATCCTTATGAGGTATTTGCTTCCCATAAGTAATACAATTATTAACTTTTTCTGACATTGGTATAGAGCAAAAAAAAAAGTTTCCCCAATGGGGTACTTAGCTTTAGTGAAGACTTTGGTTCTGAAACTCAAACTTGAATATTTCAGGAGTCTGCTGACCGGCACTTGCGAAATGCTTCTGCTTCAGGCACCGCACGACAAGAAAGACTAAAGAAAATCGTGTCGGTTGCTTGTTTTATACCCCTGACGACCTGACGTCATGGAAAAGGAGACAGCAGCCAATGTAGGACCCAAGACTTTGGAATTCAGGCCGACTGAGGGCAACCTGCAAGCAGATACCCAAATGCAATGACTGCAACAGTGAAACATGAAGAACATGCTGTTCAACTTGAACGTAACTACAGGGAATGATCCTGACATATGGCAAATGATTGTAACATGGCTACAGGCAATGATCCTGACATATGGGAAATTATTATAACATAGCTACAGGGAATGATCCTGACATATGGAAAATTATTATAGCATAAATGCAGGGTATGATCTTGACATATTGTGAAATTATTATAACATAGCTTACAGGGAATGATCCTGACATATGGAAAATGATTATAGCATAAATACAGGGTATGATCCTGACATATTGCAAATGACTGTAGCAAAGACACAGGGAATGATCTTGAAATATGGAAAATTATTATAGCATAGCTACAGGGAATGATCCCGACCTATGGAAAATGATTACAACATAGCTATGGGGAATGATCCTGACATATGGAAAATTCTAGTTATACCCTTCCATAAAAGGAGCTCCACCTCAGATCCAGGGAACTATAGCTCCATCAGCCTAACAAGCCTAATTTTCAAAGCCATTGGAGATATTGTACCTGATTTTATAAGCTTAGAAGTAAACATACGGTTTTGTCAAAGGGAGATCATGTCTACTTCATTTAAAAAGCTTCTTTAGGAAAGCCACTGAATCTGTTTATACAAAGTACCTAAATCTAACCATGACTTTTACACTGTTCCCTATTCTAGTACTATAAATACACTTAAAGGCCTACATGTACACTCTTATCTTGCATGATGGATAGCAAACTGGCTAATGGATAGAACCCACTTAGCTTAATGAGATGCACCCACAGAAAGCAAAATGTTGGCCAGCGGCATTCCTCAGGGCTTAGTACTGTGATGTCTTATGTTCAAAATCTACTACTTGGATTATTAAAGCACTAACCCAGACAGATTTGTGGCTAGGTTTTGCTGGTGACTGCAAGTTGGTGGCTGTGTCTGTTCAGTCAACTTCAGATACTGTTTCACTTTAGCAAGTACTAAACCATACAAATCAATGGCATGATAGAGTCAAGCTTAAATCATATGTAAAGAAATGGAATATTATCAGCTTTGTTAAACAAGTCTTGGCAGCAGCTTAGACTATAGACAGCATACCACTTCAAACTGATCCTTATGTTCAGAGATCTCATCACCTTCATAAATAACTCCTATCCTTTGACCACCACATATTAACAGTAATCTGAAAAAATGTCTATTGCAATTAGTAGCTAAAGTTATTTCAACCAGGCCAAAAGAAGTTATTTCTCCGTGCTCTGCCTGAACAAATTACAGAATATAATGTCCCCTTTAGTATGTATCTTTCAAACGCATCATACCGGTAGAAAGATCCCTCAAGTTTCCAAATAAAAAGTGCATCAGTCTATAGACCATCAGCAAAGAAGACAGGCTTGAAGCCCTATCCCTATACTTTCTCTCTTTTAGAATAATGCACAGTGATTTATGTCTCTCATTCCATGCTGCTAACTAACCTTATTTGGTCTTCTACACATTTCAAAAGAAATGGCTTCACAAATACTCAAACTAAACACTTGAATCTCCATCAACAGACTTATTACATAATGGAAATATTCCCTATCTTTGGAATAATTTTTCTTTATATATAAAATAGATTGATAACTTTATTTGTGGGAAAACCTTGACAGTTGAATTGATGCCCATAAATTCACATCAAACCTGACTTGTTTTTACTATCCTTGAGGTAGGAGGTACCTGGTTATGATCCATGGGTTGACATTGTCTGTAAACTCTATGACTCTTTGAATTATTCATAGAAATTATAAATTAAAAAATGCATAATCAAACCCAGAAATGTTCTTCTGCATCCTTTCTACTTGCACAATACTTTATTCTGCATCCCTTTTTAGAGCTTTGCATCATTGCCTGCTGAACTAGAAGCATGCTGTGTCCTCTTGTCCTCTAGCCACTACTCCTTGCTAGTATTCAGTGTACACTGGCCAGCCAGAGGAAGTCCTTGCCTTTAACTTCCCTGTGCAGCTGTATGCGAAGACCTTTTTAACATCTGCAGAGGATAGGCATTTTATTCTTAAGGATGTTTCTAGATGTCCTGTAATCATTTTCTTCTCCCTTTAGCTAGTAAGATTCTTCCTGAGTTGGAATTTGTCTTTGTTTCCTATATTTTTAAGTCAATGTTGTTTTAGGTAAATATATAACTGTACCATGCTTAATTGAACAGACCAGAAGTGGAATTGTTCTGCACTGCATAGGGGTGTGGGGTACAATACTGTTCAAGGGCAAGTTCACAAAAATGACCTTGAAACACTGCAACAGCTTTGTTTCTCTGTTTTTCATGAATTGAATAAAGCATGCATATGTCAGCAGCAGTTATTTGAAAGACACTGGCTTCTAAGCATTAAAGTATTTGACTTTACCTGAGGGTAGTTAAGTGATACTGCCACCCACACACATGATAACAGTTCAAACTACTCTAGTGTTATTTAGATCTCTCCATGCACATTGAATTATTCCCCTTTAGGCTATACAAATACTATGCTTCTGGCTAAGATGTAGTACTGGCAAGTTTATTTCCTCATGTTGCATTTTAGGCTTTGGTTGTTTCCTCTGTGTTTCCTCTGCTATAAGACAAGACTAAATGGATCATTTAGCAAATGCTGGGCTAGACTGCTTGCCATCTATATTGCCCCTACCCCTTTCATCTGTATAGTAACAGCATGATGACATCATAGAAATATTCATTTTTGTTTCCATTTAATTTATTTATGCTTCCTGGAAATTTGTTGTTTTATTTAATGGTAAAATACTTCAGTCCAACTAAAACAAAAATATCCTGTCTTAACTAAAAATATGAATCACTACCATATTTTCTATAAAAATACAACAATGAACATGGAAAGAGTTTGCCTTCAGGAAAAAAAATGTTTTGGCAGCACAGGGTTTTCTACTTCACCAGACTGCTAATATATAATGTAATTCAAAAAGAAACATTTCGGAAAACAGTTTTGTCACTTAATTGCTACAGGTCATTTCTTCATGACTTCATTATTTCTCCTATAATGTTCATTGTCTTCTTAACTAATTTGACCCCTAACATCCATGACTGTTAATGATCATGTGTCATTTTGTTAGAGCAAAGTTGCATGCATCATTTCCGTTCTTATAGCTTAATTAGTGTGTGGATGCCTGCATGAGAGCATACATTCTTGTGTCTTTTATGTACTGACTCTGGGATACCTTTAGAAATGAATGATTAATTATTCAGCACATCTTTTTTTTTTTTTAACAAAATCTCAACATTAAAATAAGTGTGATGAATTACTGACTGTTAAAAATCTATCATTCTGGAAGCTGAAATGTTCCTATCATAGCAAACAGCCAAAAGATAACCATGTCCAAGTTATACTAGTACTACTGGACGGGCAGTTGTGCAGCGGTTGTGTTGTCGCTTCACACATGCTGAACACAGGTTCATTTCTTGGCTGTGTGGAGGTCTGCATGTCCTCCCTGCATTCGTGTGGATTTTCTCCTGGTGCTCCAGTTTCCTCCCAAGTTGCAAAGACATGCATCTGGAATGTTTCTCCCCGGGCCTCTGCTGAAAATTGGCTTCATTCCAAATCAGACTTTCCCAGTAAACAAATGTTAAATAAATAAAAGTATTCTAGCAGCTATAATCTTCAAACTTCAGAGACTGCTCTGCAAACATTGCAACTGTCTGTATTGCAAACACAAAACTTGCATTCACAAACTAAATTTTGCTGAGGCCATAAACCCTACAATAGGTGTAGAGATTGAGTTGTACTTCTAACGTAATTAATAAGTCTGTGTAAGGGGCTAGTGTGCAGGTGTAGTGTCTAGGATTTACCATTTAAACATGCATCACTGTCAGAAGGGACATTACTAGCTTTTTATACAACACATTTTCTTCTGTATGCAAAGTAAGGGTAAGACAGTTGCATGACATGACTCTGAATGACTGGCTGCACTCCTACTCCAGGACAAGCAATTCCCACTTGCCTACATTAAGATATAAACTTTCTGGAAGTGATTTTTAGCTAAATCCCTGCATGGATTTTTAGAGACTTGATGAAAAAACTCTTAGGTGCATACATACATTGAAGCTTAGATTTTATTTTGTGCAGTAGCATCTAGGTTTTAAGCAACTTCAGTATTGTAGCTCCAAACTATTTCTATACACCTAGGCATTTTTTTAGAAAGCAAGAAGCAGCTCTTCAGTCCAGATACTATATATTAATAGAAGACGTGAAGTCTTTCATCATGAACTTATGTTTAGTGGCAGGTGAATAAACATCACTACAATGTATACAGTCACACAAGGTGTTCCATATGATGTACTTCATAACTCGTTGGACTACTTTGTATGTATTGTTGGAACAGTACACAAACTATAGGTAACATATGGGAAGCTTACTTCATAAACCAGTAAGCTTGAATGGATCTTCTAAGGGAAAAAGATTCTTTATCAAAGTGTGTGTGTGTTTGTGTGTAGGAGTTAGGCTTGTACAAAATCAGTAACCTATGTAGAAAGTAGAGGACTGCATATTGCATAGGATATTTATTCGGCACGTTATATTAAATAATGCTTATGACAATGGTAGTATTAGTAATTCCTGCAGTGGGGGTAACATATTTAGAAAATTGATGATAAAGTACACATGATATCCTGTCAGTAGTTTCATCATTCCCCTCTTCTGTATGTGTTGTTGTTGTTGTGTCTTTCGGCTTTTCCCGGTTAGGGGTCGCCACAGCGGAACTCCGGTCCTCTAATGATTGGCAGCTGATTTTTACGTGCCGAGTTGCCAGCCCTGATGCACAACCTTCAATGAAGGTACATCTATTTATGCATGCCTCCACGCAGAAGACGCTCTACCTGAGAATTGAACCGGACAGCATCTTACTGTGAGGTGTGCATTTGTTTGATGAGTGGGTAAGTGGAAAGGTTTACTTTATCTTTTCAGCCTTGGCAAAAGCACAAGGGAAATTCTGAAGGTAACAAACAAATGCAATGCAGTACATGAATAAATTTTGACAGGAAGTAAGTAAGCCATTGTTGTCTTACCCATCAATAGTGCATTGTCTGGTCACAAGTCAGCAGTCAGATTGGTCAGACTAGTTTCCCTCCCCCACTGTGGGGAAAACATAAATTATCATATCCGTGTCACTGTAGATTAGCATTATTTTAAAAAGAACACTGCCTTCAGTGCTGTCATTTATCACTGTGTACTATGCCTTTTATGTACAGTATTTTACTAGCCTTGTTATATATTGTATTTGCCTACATGGCCCTGCTCATCACTGAAGGAGGCCCCTCAGACCAGTTTATTTTCCTGACTAACAGATGTTATATAAATGCAAAAGCAAGGATTGCATATGCTTTTTTTCTGATTGGAAGCAAGGCAGTGGACGGCTTTGTGATTAACTGCACACATGCACACCAGTGAATGTGGCAAAGCATTTGCAGTCCTTGGAACTGCTGATGCAGTTTATGCCACTGATGAAAGAAAGGACTAGTTTTTACAACTCAGGATGGACATGTTTTGAAGGGAAAACTGGGAAGATTATTTGAGTTACAATGTAAGATGAACTGAATGGGAGAAATTAATTATGTTAAAAAAAGTTTTTCTGTGTTTTGCTGTTTAGCATCAAGTAAGAATGAAGGTCATGATTTTAAACAGTTCACTAGTCATACTGATCTGTGTTTTAGTGTCAATACTGAATTTGCATATAAAATGCTCCATTACATTTGGAGTGCAATTCAGTTTACTTTGAAGCAAGTGCTGAGGCTATGCTCTTTAAGTGGAAACTAGAGTACAAAAGACAGGTAGGATATAGCTGTGAAGACTGTCACTTGGCTATTGGGAAAGATTTAGCCTCATACAATTTGCCCAAATTGAGGTTAGTTTTTCATTTGTGTTGTGTACATACAAACTGATATTAAGTTAATTATCAAGGGGCAATAGTTGCCTGTGCTTCGATTGGGGGAGACTCTGACTAAGGTGGCATGAACTGGATTACGGACAAGAATTGTATTGTGTCAAGATGAGATAGGGAATTGGCATTTATTAGAGGGGAGATCTAGGAGAGGAAAAGCATTAGATTTTATTTGGGCATTTAAGATCAAACCCATGTAGTTTAACTATGTCTTGGTTTTGTGAAAGGATTTTCTCAGAAAAATGGGGAGTGGATGAAGTAGAACCAGAAAAAGGCAATTGTGGAGTCATCTGCATATATAATGAATTGTATATAGGACACTAGTGACAACTTTCTACAGACTTAGAAACAGTGCAGACACAGATGGAATTATGTTCCAATAGGGTCATCCAAGAAGGCTACCTATACATATAAGGAAATATGCCCCACTTTAGAGGTGTACTTTGTGTGTACATAGGTACATCCATATAAACTCTATGCTGTGTGGCATGATTTATTTATTTGCTATATGTTAGCAAGGTAGGTAGGCTGGTCTACTAAACCTTTTTTAGCCAAGACCTCAGCTCAAAAATCAAATTAAACATTACAAAAATATGATCAAAAAGACATATACAAGTCCAAACACAAAATACACAAGCTCAGTATCAGACTTACACATACTAATGAATATCTGTAAAATTTTAATCAATAAGGAATTACAAAGTGCTCTGAGGGGAATTGAATGTAAGCTGGAGTTTTCACTGTGTGATACCTTAAACCTCCTGTAATGGAGGCTCATATGACATATGCACATGATCCCTTAAGAACATTGCGTTCAACTATATGGCTTCTGAACGTCCGTGACCATTTTTTTTTTTACTACTGAAGTCTTTATGATTGCATTCATGCCACTCAAATCAAATCCCACTACCTATGGACATGCAGTTTCTAGCATTAAATAATAAAAATAACATCTTAAAAATAATGTCCTTCCTAGCTTATTTTCCCAACGATGTAGATATTATTCCCAGGGCAATGGCGGTTGGGAGAAGATAAGGAGAAAGCTATCCAAAACTGAGTTTTTGTATTTTCCATATAGTTTTACTTCAGTGACATTTTTTATGCTTCCTCTACATTGGTTAGTCAAGTCTCAGGTTCTGTCCCCATTCACACTCAGTCTCAAATCCAGGAAGCTTCCCTTCAGTTAACTTTCCTTAAAATCAAAAAGACCATTCCCAGCAATGCTCTCTCACAAACCATTTAGTCTAAAGTATTCTAATTTAGCCAAGACTTCTACTAGTCATACTTAAGTAGCATGAGGACTTGGGATTATCATGGGACTCTGATCTGCAGGGCACAAGCTCCTCTTAGGTGTACTAAATGCAGGCTTGCACCCCTTCTTTACATCCAATTTTCAGTGGGTGCAAACCTTCAGACAGTGTAAATTGAGAGACTCTGACCTGAATCCTGCTGTACTGTGTTTTGTGTTTCAGCTATGACAAGGATTTTGAGAAAACAGCTCTACAAACAATGCTGAGAGTGGCGATTGCTGACAGCTTGCCCTGTTCTGCAGTCCACAACCAACTTGCTTACAGGCTAACCTGAACACTCTGAATGTTGTACCACTCTTTATGATGTATAGTACTCTTAAGCAGAAATAAAACCCAAATGGAGTGCGGTGGTATGGTTGCCTTCTAACACACATCCTGGATTGAGTCACTGAACCTAGCCATCTTAATAAAAAGGTAAATGTAATATTTACGTAGACTGAGGAATATTGTTACCTGTTTAACACACACACCTTTATCAACATTTACATTTTAACTAATTAAATGATACATAACTGCATAACTTTATAGGGTTGGGTTTGGCATAATGGTTAAGGTCTTCACCTCATAAACACAAAATACAAGGTTTGATCCCGACCCTGGGCTATTGGCTAGCTACAAAATATCTCTTTAAAGCAGTTAGCCTAGTATTTACCCATGAACCTATGAAATGTCCCACATCATTTCAGGAAAGTCTAATATTTATGGATGAAGCTTATGAAATTATATTGGCCCATCTCTGTCATATCTTCTGTAACATGATGCAGATGAAGTCAAAGATTGCCATTGTTTGTATCTGCCCTATATTATATAACAAGAATAAAGATAAAAACAAGATGTTGCTAGAGACCATTGCTCCTGGAAATGCAACTCCATTTACTCTCAAGAAAGTGAAAAGCCACAAATTAACAAAAGGCCACATGATGCTTCTGCACTGGCCCAGTAATCAAGGAGCCTCAATCCGTACCACTAACACCGGTGAAGAATGTGCACATTGGAAAGATGACAAGTACACAGACAGTAAAGTACAATTTCCCTTAAGAGCACACAGAGATCACAGTCAGTCTGAGGCTGGTTTCTCCCTCTTTCTACAGATCCTCAGTAAGACTCCCCACTGGCACAGCTATACAGTCAAGTTCTTAGCCAGAGTTCCAAGCCAATGCTTCCCAGCACTCTCTCTGCCTAACCACTGCTTCATGATCCTGCCCAAGTAGCTGATACCCACACACACTTTAAGATTTGATTTATACACAAACACACACTTGGGAAAGGCTGGCACAGGTTTACTAGATATGCCCCCTACTTATCAGCTGCTATAAGGCCCTTCTCAAAGGCTGACCAATTCTACTATGTAATGTTACTGTTATCCAAATGGTAAGTGTGACCAGAACTTTTAAGGCTATTTAGGAGTGGCCTGTACAGTATCATCAAATACATACGCAAGGACTCTAAGAACTTAAATATCTCTGAACCAAACCAGCCACAATTAAAAAGTTTAATATATTTAATAATACATAATAAAAGAACAAGACAATACTCAATAACTCAGCACAGTGACAACAGAGTTCAGAATCACAGGAAATAATTGAAAACAACATTGCAGGACAGTCTCACATGAATATAGAAAACATCTAGATTGATCTTACTATTTTCCTGCCCATCTCTAAGAAAATACTATTATTTAAGTCTTACTTACAGATACAGGCAAATGCAAGAGCTGAGCTGGGTGTTTACAGGTCCAAGAAGGATACAAAATGCACTGACTTTCTCTGAGAGACAGTTCTTAAATTAATAATACATATTACTACTGGGTTAGCTAGATGACATCACTATTTGACACCTGCCTCTAGTTCCCAGGCTAAACAGATACCAACAGAATTTAACATGCCTCTGTTAAAAATACTTATTTCTTAGGTGTCCAGCTGCTAGGAAGTCACAGAGTAATACAAAAACACTTTACATGTGAAACCTAGTAATTAACTCTGTCTCAAGACAATAGAAAGAAACCCCTAGCACTAGACATCCTGTCTCTTAGCTGAGATAAACTAACTTTATAGCACATCGTAAAACTCTTTACTTATTTCCTTAGAGTTTGCAAGTTAACTCTGTATATTCCAGCCTTTATCATCAACACAAACATTTGGTTGCATGTAGTTTATACACATTTCTGCCCTTTTCCAGCAGGGTGCACTTTGGTTACATTCTTGAAGCTCAGTACAGAACATATAGTTTTCTTACATTTGTAAGGCAAGCATACAAATCATATTACTATTCACAAATGACAGAATTATTTACAAAATTCTAGCTGACTAGGCTGGCAGCCTTCACAAGCCCCTCAATATCAAAGTAATTTCAGACATCATGCATTCAATAATTTATTTATATTTGTTAACTGGGGTAGAACTCTAATGCATTTAGACTTATTTCAGGTTCAGCCAGCAAATATAGGCACAAAAACAACACACACACACACACACACACACACACACACACACGCACACAAAACAGATGTACAAAGTAACCAATGAATATACAAATAATACAGTCTGGTTCCAATAAAAAATAATACGTAAAAATACTGCAGAAGCATAACTGTGAGTAATGTTAACTGCTGTTCATTTAATAATTTATGAAGGACTAACATTTTGTACATATTTAGCAAAAAGGAACAGAATGGTTAAATAGGCCAGAGAAGAATTACTTGATTAGAGAGGAGAATGTTATAGTCTGTACTGAGTTGGGGATAGGAAGAAGAAGCATCAGAGTGGTCTGATGGTGTAATCTAGATAAAATGGAAACTATTTACAAGACTATTAGCTGATGTCATTACATAGGTTTGGGTGGTTCTGTAAGCTACTGTGTTTCAAGCATGTACACTAAGACATGTGCATTGTGCATTTTACGTTTTGATCTAAATTCTAAGAAGTTACTACAATTTCTGATGATGTTTGGGATTGATTCCTGAGTTGGTTATAGTTCGAACATGCTGTATACATTTTGCTGTTTTCTTTCATTTTTTTTTTAACCAAGAAAGACAATTTTACCATGGAATACGTATGCACGGTTTTAACAATAGTTGTTTTGTCTCTCTTTATCATTACCTAAACTGTGCATTAAAAAGCTAATGGCTAACTAATGGTTTATAATACAGTACTAATGTATGTTAGACAATTAAGGGAATTACATAAAGCAAACAGACAGAAGAGAGACTGTAGTAAATTATGTAAAAGATTAATGTACATGTTAGTCACTCAGGCTACTGCAGTTCTCCATTGATTGTTTTACTTTGCAGCTGATATGGGACCATAAACTCACCCAGTCTCAGCCCTAAACACCATATCATACCTCACATTTACAGTGTTACAAATTAATCAGCTGTTGCTAGGTCACCTGGCAAACATCTAATTTAAGCAACCCCAATAGACCAATAGACTCAACAAAATGCATATGTTCAAACACACATTACTTTTTGCCTGTTTTATTTCTCTACCTTACCTACCTTTTCTGACTTCAACACAGCTTTCTGACCCAGTTGTGCTAGGTTAAGTCCAAAAAAGTGAGTATTACAGGCTTTGAGCTATTGCTGTGCACCTTAATTCCAAGTTTCTGAATTCACTCTCAGGTTACCACATTCTGTTTTACTTAAACGTGATTTATAGAGAGCTTCTCAGTCCAGTATTTTTTACAATGTCAACACTGTTGAATTTTGGTCTTTTGTTAAAATAAATAGTAGGCAAAGCAAAAGCACAACAACATTCATGTTTGAAAGAGTGACTACACAGACAGTGGCTTTATTTGCATGGGTCCCTTGTAATTTTTCTTTTTCTTATTCTTCCTTATTCTTAGTTTTGCACATTTCAGAAAAAAAATAAGCAAGGTACAGTTTCTGCATTGTGTGTGGCAGGTCATGGGTTTTTATCATGTACAAAATCACATATTCAGTCTTAATGTCTGTTCAGCTGAATGCCTTTAAATGTTCATCATATTGATCACTGCTGCAGTAGCCTTACCTATATGAGTTATATCCTGCAAAGGATATAAAAGCTGGCCAGCTTCCAGAGCTTCAGGGCACCTTCCACTCACTCAAACTGTCAACTTGGGTTGCACTGACTAAAAGACAAGTTTGGGTATGAAGCCTTTCAGAACTTTACTGTCATCAGAGTATGCTTCTACTGATGTGGCCAAGATGGCTTGCTGACAGCAGCAATTAGTGAAAGCTCTGTGACTGAAAACTTCTTTGACAGAAAATATAATCAAAAAATTAGAGATTAGAGATGCTTGATAGCTAATTTTATTCACTAATAGACAGAGACAATATTTATAACTTCAAGGTCTTCAAAAGCTGTAATTTTCCTGTCAGAATTTCAAGTGTTTTCTTAAAAAGGGAAAAGACTTCAACATGAGCAGGATTCTTCTGTTAAAAAAGATATCCACCCACTAAAATCTAGCATGCAGGATGTATTACTTAAAATGGATAAGCTGGGTACCAAAATAAAAAAGTTTCAAAGAAGTGTCCAGAAAAAAGTGGAACATTTAGAAATTCTTATGAAACAACAAATTGCACAAATCAACAGTGTAGAAAAAGCTTTAAATTATCAAGAAAGGAGAATATGTGAAGGTGAGTCTCAGACTAAATTCCTTTTAAAATAAAAAAAATGTCTCATTGATAAAGTTGATTTCAAAATAGACTGAGATGAAATAACATCATAATATATGATATATACCTGAAAAGTATGAGGGAGAGCTTCTTAACAACCTGACTACATAAAACATTAAATCTACCTGAAACTTTATCTTATGGAAATGAAAAGGTACATAGATCCCTGAGAGCAACTTCAGAGAAGGAAAACTCACCACCACATTCAGTTATAGTAAAGTTTATGTTCAGCTTAAAAAAGATCAGATACTGAAACAGCATGGTATAGCCCACCTGTTAAAACAGGTGAGCATGTAATCAGATTTGACAGATATTACTCTAGTAAAGTAATGAATAAAAGAAAATCCTGCTTGCCACTGATTAAAGAAATTAAAAGGAACAATAATAAAGCCACTTATGTTTCCTCCAAAGATCAAATTATTTCTTTCTGAAGAAAATAAGACAGTTTGACACACTGTTGGTGACATCTGCTTCTCTTAACAAAAATAAAATCCTTAATACTGAATAAGTGTATTGGAATACAGTAACCCTCAAGAGGCAGAATGAGCTGAATTCCTGGAAAACTGCTTCTAAAATTAAAAAGTTTAAAAACAAGTGACTTTTATTCTCTGATTACAGGACTTTTGTTTTCTGAAACAACATATTTACCCTTTAAGAGGTTTGTATAGCACTTTAAGCTTCAAAACATATGTAAATATAAAGTTTAAGTTAAAACATTTTACATGAAAAGGAAAATAGTTTTACTCTATTTGCAGCAAAAGACTTAATATATTTCAGTTAAAGTACACTTACAAATGTATTTTAAATGTTAAACAAATACATCATGTAAGAGAATTCCATTAAATTATAAGCAATGGAATTGGTAACATTAAGATTATAAGTTAAGTATTTTATTAGCTTTAACTTTGCTTAAAATGTGCACTGCTGAGTTAACTGAATATCAGATCTAAGTAATATGCTAATTGGAAGTGTTAAAGTGCCATCAATTTTGCTTTTTATTCCTGTTTAACGCATTCCTTTCACATGTCATTTATGAAGCAATTGACACTTAAAAAGCTTGAGAAGAAAATAATGTTGCAGTTGTTTGAAAGTGCTTGATTCTTGCTTGTTTTGCTTCCCACCTGCTCCTTGAGTTGTTTTGATGAAAATCCAGGTCCTAGAAGAGTCCAAAGTTTATCACTGATGTCTATAAAGAAAAGAAGTGCCTTAATCATGGCCATGGTGATGAGAAGAAAATATTTGAATGTCTTTTCAAGTATATATGTGAGAAATCTACTCAAAATAACATCTTTTTAAAAAAATATTTATTTAGATGTGAAGCACTGGAAAAACAAAAGCTATAGTAATGATTCATATTGAGGTGATGCTGACATATAATTTGCTTACATTTTTGTGAATGTTAATAGCTTATGCTGCAGTGTTAATTCTAACTGTGCATATTAAGGGGAATGAATAAGTTTGGATGTGCATTACTGATTAGAACAGTTTTAATTATATAATGATGATGAATGAGCAACTTACAGAGGAAATTAGCTGCTGCTGTGTGTTGTGAATTGTCATTTTTACATGCTGTAATCAAATACTAATGTCAGGATTCTTTTAAATATATAGTCAAGTTTGCTTATAATACTAGAATTAATAAGAAGAGTAAACATCTTATGAATAATATGGAAATACACAAGGAATTAAACATCTACTATGCAATATTAATAAAAGAGCATCATCAGTAAGTTAAGAAATACAGTGGATGTAAAAAATATACACGCCCTTGTTAAAGTGCCAGGTTTTTGTGATATAAAAATGAGACCACAATAAATAATTTCAAAACTTTTCCCACCTTTAATATGACCTGTAACCTGTACAATTCAATTAAAAAACAAACAAATCTGTTAGGGGAAAAATATAAAAAATAAAAAACGTACAATAAGCTGGTTGCATAAGTGTGCACATCCTTAAACTAATACTTTGTTGAAGCACATTTTGCTATAATTATAGCATTCAGTCTTCTTGGGTGGGAGTTTGTCAGCATGGTACATTTTGGCTTGGCAATATTTGCCCAATTATCCTTGCAGAAGTGCTCCAAATCTCTCAGATTATGAGGGAATCTATTGTGCACAGTCCTCTTCAGGTCACCCCACAGATTTTTAATTGGATTTAGGTTTGGGCTCTGGCTGAGCCATTTCAAAACTTTAATTTTCTTCTGGTGAAGCCATTATTTTGTTGATTTGGATATATGCTTGAGATCACTGTCATGTTGAAAGGTGAAATTCCTCTTCATCTTCAACTTTCTAGCAGACACCTGAAGGTTTTTGGCCAAAAGTGGCTGGTATTTGGAACTGTTCATAATTCCATCCACCTTAACTAAAGCCCCAGTCCTAGCTGAAGAAAAGCAATCCCAAAGCATGATACTGCTACCACCATGCTTTACTGTGGGGATGGTGTTCTTTTGGTGATGTGAAGTGTGGTTTTGTGCCAAAACTACCTTGTGGTTTTGTGCCAAAAGTACCTTTTGAAATTGTGGCCAGAAAATTCAACCTTGGTCTCATCAGACCATATCACATTTTATCACATGCTGTTGGGAGACTTGATGTATTGTTTTGCAAATTTTAGTCGGGTCTGGATGTTTTTCTGTGTAAGAAAAGGCTTCTGTCTTGCAACCCTATCCCATAGTCCAGACATATGGAGAAAACGGGAGATTGTTGTCACATGTAGTACACAATCAGTGCTTGCCAGAAATTCCTGCAGCTCCTTCAGTGTTGCTGTAGGTCTCTTGGCAGCCTCCCTGATCAGTTTTCTTCTTGTCTTTTCATCAATTTTGGAGGGATGTCCAGCTCTTTGCATCATCACTGCTGTCCCATATTTTCTCCACTTTTTGATGACTGTCTTCACTGTGTTCCATGGTATATCCAGTGCTGTGGAAATGTTTTTGTACCCTACTTCTGACTGATACCTTTCAATGAAATCCCTTTGATGCTTTGTAAGCTCTCTGTGAACCACAGCTTTTGCTGTAGCAGGCAACTGAGTAAATGTCAGGAAAATCCTACTAGGACAGCTGAACTTAATTTGAGGTTAATCATAGTCTCTTTAATTGATGGCAGGTGTGTACCCAAGAAGACTGAATGCTGTAATTAAATCAAAAGGTGCTTCAACAAAGTATTAGTTTAAAGGTGTGCACACTTATGCAACCAGCTTATTGTATGTTTTTTATATTTTTCCCCTAACATATTTGCTTGTTTTTCAATTGAATTGTACAGGTTATAGCTCACATTAAAAGTGGGAAAAGTATTGAAATAAATTATTGGGTCTTATTTTTTATATCACAAAAAACTGGCATTTTAACAGGGGTGTGTAAACCTTTTATATCCACTCTATATACACATAGTATAATCTCTAATACAGAGCTGATGATTAAATAGCTCTTTGATGGGAGATTTTAGAGATACAGGTTATATAAAATAAGGCAGATTATCAATGGAAAAATAAGACAGAAAAATATGTTTAAATAGCAAGCTGCTTATAAAAAATATATATCTGTGTGTGTGTGTATATGTGTGTGTGTGTGTGTGTGTGTGTGTGTGTGTGTGTGTGTGTGTGTGTGTGTCTACACAGACCCTCCTTCAAAGGATCAAAATGTCAGAACATCGAGCCTCTAATCATTGAAGACCAGAGGATCGATGTTTTGAAATACTGAACCTTGTGAATGGATATTGCCATACATTGTGGAATGGGAGCTTTACCATTCTCTTCACTGTAGTGCAATCTCTGAGTTAGTATATTTAATTTGCAGGGGATGTGGGGGGGATTGCCCCCTGCAAAAATGTGAATGCGTTTTCATGTTTTAGACTTTTTTATCATTGGTTTGATATTTCAGAACTTTGATCCTCTCATCTTCGATGATCAGAAGTTTGATGTTATAAAATTTCGATCCTGTGAAGTACATATATATATATATATATATATATATATATATATATATATATATATATATATATAATTATAATTATTACATATATCTGCATATACTACAAATGGGAATATACAAGATCTCATATAATTTTACATAGAAATCACATAAAAATATTTGAAAAGATCTCAAAAGCTGAAATTTGAAACTTAAGTTATTAGATTCACTAAGACTACCTGAAATAACTCATTTCATAAGTCAGACTGGAAATTTGATGTTATTTTCCTCAATTACTACATCTGTTTTCATATAAAGTAAAGTAGATTTTTGAAGATGTATGAACCTAGAAAGGGAGAATGTTGTTTGAATTAAGCACATTGTAACTTTTGAATACAGTATAGACTGCAAATGTCTTTTTGACTGTATAAATAGCAAGGCATTCTATTTGATCTTAGTAATGCACATGTTTTTTATGAATAACTTTAATGAGCTAAAGGATTTTTAAACATTTTGATATTTATCATATTGAGTATATAAAGTATTATACAACTTTAAGATATAGATATGTATACTTTTAAAATTAATTCAGAATTTTTGTTAAATCTATAAAATAGGTGTATATCTTTTAGCATGATAAATTTATATATGCATTGATTTTCCTCTTGTATAATAGTTAAGTAAGAAAAGGTCACCTGCAAGTTTACAGATATATTATCTCTTTAGGTCCAACTGTGTTATTTATTTAGAGATTAGGTTATAATAATATTGAATTAGTGAAAGTTTTGGAATTTTTAATGGATAATTATGCTACTGTTACATAAATATATATATAAAGTACACTACTTGTCAGATGATTTAATATTTATGATTAATAGAAGAGGATTATTAAACTTTAATGTAGTAAAAGGGGAACAGTTTTAAATAGAAAAATATATAACTAAATTAATAGTCTTTTATTATTCTAACTTATATGTAATATATTAATTATTTGTAAGTCACAACAGCTTTTAGCTAGTTTTAATGGATTTTTAGATATTGTTACGTACAGAAATAGTATTGTAGTTTGTCTATTCGATAGGGAAACTAGGGACCTCAGTATCCATAGTAGGCTGTTTTACTAGTTAAAAAAAAAAAAAAAAAAAAATATATATATAGATATATATATATATATATATATATATATATATATATATATATATATATATATACAGTTACAGTTGTAGACTTGTTTTTGTTAGTTGCATGTTTTAGTAGTTTAGTTTGTAGAAAGGAAGAATTCAAAAAATGTGGAATGTTAAGACAGTGTTGGAGGAATGTGTTAGAGTCTTATATACAACTACATTAACATGATGGATAAACATGTCATATTATATCTTAAAATAAAGCTTTTCAGATATGCAGTATAAAAAGTTTTAATCTGTAATCTGTTAATGTAAATGGAATAAATAATGGCAACAAAAGGAAATCAATGAGCTATCAGATATTAAAAAGAGGAGACATTACAGTCTTGTAAGAAACCCGCCTAACAGATAAATTATATATAGAAATTATACAATATTTCAAGAACTTAGGTTATGGAATGTTATCTGCATCTTTTAACAAAAATAGTGGTGAAACTGCTTTACTTTGGTGAAAAGCTACTTTAATGCCTAGCGTCATGGAATCCACTAGTGATCCCAAAGCAATGTAAACATTTGTAGTAATTAAATATAATGACAAACTCTATTCACTAGCTACGTTTTACTGGACCACTGGAATTGGTGCAAGAGTGGCTAAAGATCACTTAATTTTATTACAATATCATTGGAAGGGTAGTTTTATTTTAGCAGGAGATTTTAAATGCATTTCTAGTATAGAAGATACAAGTGAACACAAGAAAGCTAAAATTCTAACATCAGCTAAAGCACTAAACAAATGAATTAGTGGTAATAATTTCACAGATTTAGTATCAAAAGCAAATGATAAGTCTTTGTTCTTCACCCATTATTGTTGTGCACATGGATGTGAACTAGAATTGATAGGATTTATGCCTCTACAGATTTACTTAAAGTGAATTATTTTAAAACTGTTATTTGCCCTTTCTCTGATAATAATGCACTAACTTTTTTGGTGCGTTTTTTTATGCCAGGGTGTGGACATCTATTTTTTTTTTTGTTTTTTGCACTGTCCTTTTAAAGCTCAGCCTCCTTGTTTCTGCTGGCAGGAAAGCTCTGAAGGGCTTCTCCCCCAAACTTGTCTTTTAGTCAGCTCAAGGTGCTTGACAGTCTGGAGGCAAGGAAAAGTGGCCTGAAAGTTTGGAGGCTGGCTGTTAAATCCTTAGCAGGACAGAACATACATAGCTAAGACAACTGCAGTAGTGATCAGTTGAACATCTACTGCTGTGGTAAGTTCAACTTATTTTTGGGAGAGGTTTGAATGTTCAAAAAAGTTAGAGAATTACAGGTATGACAGTTTTACAACTAATACTAGAATAAGAATATATAGGTGTAGTATGTGTTTCTAGTGTCCTCATAGTTAATATGTAGATGACACTACCTTTTAAATATTCCAACAGCGAGAAGTAATATTTATTACAATGCCAGCACTAAAGGAGTTGTTTATTTTGCTTTATGTAAAAGTGTGATGCATTTTCTATAGGGAAATCAAAATAGAGCTTCCGAGAAAATTTATGAACATGTTTTTGGTATGTTAATGGGTGAGTTGACACTGCTGGCTCTAAACACATTACTGGTTATACTGAAACTTTTATTTACAATCTTAGAATGGGCATTTATCAGTCCTAGATGTGGACCATTTGAGGTGCAATCAGAAGCATCACAGTTATGGTGGCATTTAAAGTATAGTGCAAATGTTACCCATGACCCAAATGAGATGTTATCATTGACTAGTTATTTTGAAAATACATCACATTAAAGATTAGTGTTTTATCATTTTAGTGTTTGAATTATTTTACACTAGTTTATGTACATTAACTTTTAACATCTATAGTTTAAGATTGCTTTTAAAAATGTTAGCTTTAAATTTTTGTTGTTACTTGAACCCAGATGTAAATTTGTAAGTCATATGATCATTGTATTTTTTGTAAACACAATTTTAATAGTGTGTGATATGTGTTCTGAGGAAGTTCTTTATTGAAAAGGGATGAAAGTACTAAACTGTGATTTTGCTACTTTATGTTTGGGTTATTTCTTTGAATAAAACAGTGTGTGCTATGACCGTTGGAGTCCATGGGTGTTCTTTCTGTTTAGTAGTCTTATTAATGCCCGGATACATAAGCATTCTAATAAAAAGGGCAACTTTGACTTTGCTGTGCTTCTATTTTGGACAGAATAAATGTTAACAATTCCATCATCAGTAATAGACTGACACTGGGCTAGATTCAGTGCATATAAGATACAGTCATTGTTGAAATAGCTATAAATTGCAAAGCTGGCCAGCAGCACACGATAGAGGCAATATGAGGATTTTCCAGAAAATGTGGTGAAAGGGAAAGGACTAGCTAAAAGCAATTCTAGCTTTTAATAAAATGTACTTGTTTGGAGAACTAGACATGGCAGTAGCTATAAAGAACAGCAACAGAAATGTGGGATTTTTTAGGGAACACGACTGAGTAGACAGAGGCTTCAAAAAAGCAGTTATACAAAGCAGAATGCAATCAAAATTACTGTGAATACTTACTTAGCTACAGAAAGGTGAACAAGTTAGAATTCACATGTCTGAATTCTTATATGAGGAATGAATGAAAGCAAAACAATACACACCATGAACCTTGACCTGGTCAAAGCTTTTGGCACAATCCCCTACTCCAGCATAGCAAAAAAGCTAACGAAAATAGAAATAAACCCCTATGTCACCCATTGGATTATCAACTGGCTCACAGATAGGACACTGGAAATCAAAATAGGAGAAGTTACCTCCAAAACGGTAACAGTCACCAGTGGAGTTCTCCAGGGTTCTGTGCTGTTATCTCTCCTGTTTACCATTTACTCCTCTGAAGAAAAAGCCAATAACAAAAGGCTCTGTTTGACTAAATTTGCAGATGACTGTAAGCTAGGAGTAGTCACTGAATTCCCAATTGACTTAGCTATCCTGCAGGAAGGTTTGTCCCAAATTAATAATCTGCTAAAATCATGCACTGAAACTAAATGTCAAAAACATATTATTGTATTTTTTGGAAAGTCATCTACCATGGGCATTTACCACATTGACAATACACCTCTAAGAGTTAACTCAATTTAGCATGATTTGAGAACTTATATGGATTGTGGCCTAACTTTCAGTCAACACAAGTTCACTGTAGTAAGGAAGTCCTTCTATATTGCACAGCTTATAAACAAAGTGATCGTGTTGCGATCTAATGATGTCATTGTCCCCTTTTACTCAGCCCTTTTTAGGCCAGTCATTGAATATATTGCCCTCTTTGAAATGTGTCCTTCCAGACACATGTAACAACTGGATCACACACATAGATACCTTCCCAAAAGAATACAAGGCCTAAACAATATTTTCTTTGGGACTGACTTAAAGCCCTTTCCCTCTACTTGGTATTCTGCAGACTGCTAAGAGGTGATATGTATCTAGCACACAAGACATCCACTGACATAAGACTGATGTATTTACTTTACAACAAGTCAAATGAAAGTACTCAGTCTAGGGATCTAAATGTTTTCTGCAACATCCAAAGAATATTTTGGAGGGACAGATACATCCTACAGAGGATATCCCTATTCTGGAACAATCTCTGCATCCAGGTAAAACAAAGATCATCCCTGTCCATATTGAAGCACATCTTGGATCTACAGTTGTAAAGCAGAAAATGTACCCTAGGACTGCACCCTGTACTACTGTTGAGCAGACACAGCTTTTAAATATGTTATCTCATGCATGGATCCCCTCAGATAATTTTGGTATGATCCTAGTTATTCTTATTGGAGTATATAATTACTGACCATGGGATGGGTAAGACCAATCCAACAGCAAATGGGATAGGTTAAATCAAACACCAAAAGGGAAACTGGCTAGACTTAAAATGGCTTGCAAGGCCAGGGCAGCTAGCCTGGTACTTACCTATGAATCTATATCAGCACTATTTAAACCTACAGGTATGACATTTGTGTTTCCTTAACAGGCTAGAAGGAGGAGCAGTAATGAATATATATAATTTTAACCATTTAGAATATGCCTTTATGATAGTTAAAGGAAAAAAAAACAGACAATACAATAACTTATTCTAAATATAAAGAAATCGATTCATATGAATAATGCTAAGAAACATTCTTTTTCTGAAATAAAAATTTGACAAAGATAAGACATTGCTGGGACAGTATGGAAACAGTAAATGCTTTTGAAGAAAAGGCAAAGACTTAAATAACAAGGCTAAAGAACTTTTGTTTTAAGAAATAGCAATTACATTACTAATTCAGAAGGAATAGTGTTTGAATCTGGATAAAAAAAAAAGTTGTTAGGGCCCCAGAAAACAAGCATAAGTGAAATAAAATTCCAAGAAATGCTTGTGGTAATAACATATTGGATATTCTTTTATTGGGAACAAGTTCCAAATGGAATGTGAGAAATTAGACAAGCACTTATGGGAGATTAGTGGTTACATTTAACCATAAAAAATACATCACAAGAAAGGGTTTTATCTAAAGATGGATGCGAGACTAAAGACAAAACACAAGAGTGTTTTTATGATGATGTTGCATAGGCAAACTCTAAACTTTTAGGAAGAACAAAGAGAAAAAGAAGATGTTAAAAATGAAATACATTAAACAAGACATAAGTTATAATAACTAGAGCAACCACAGATGAACATCACATATGATTTTTGCATATAGTAAGTAATCACTCAGTGGTTTAAGATGTTGTCAATGTCTAAAGCATACAAAGTACACTAAAAGGAGTTAATCAGTGGCAGCTGGGATATGACTGCAACTCACAAGATCCAAAATCAGTTAGTGACGTGGAGGGAGAGTGCTAAGCCCATGTCATGGGCATTACCTAGGGGTGGCTAGTGGATCATCCTGCATTGGGAAGCTACTTGGGTTTCAGAGCTGTCTGTCTTTTCTTTTCGGAGCTGGCCCACAGCCTTGGAGCCGGCAGCTGAAGTGCCTCAGTCACCATTATTCCAGCTAGCGCCATCTGTTCATTCATCTAGATAGTCTGTCAGCCTTTCAGATATGGATATGGATCTTTTGGTGCAGAAGCTTCTGTGGGCACCAGGCCTTGCTAAATTGTTGTCGGTTCTGACCCAAGAGCCTTCAGAGCTGAAGACCACTACTTCTGCTTTGTCTACTACTCCTCCAAGCCATACCAGTCCTTCTAAGCCTGAAGAATCAGACCTGTTGATCATGGAGCCAGTGGGGTCAAAGCCTGTCCCAGTGTCCTCGGCTCCATCCACTCTGACATCCTTGGTGCTAATTGGGAATTCTAGGGGCCAACACTGTCCAGTCAGATCCGGAGAGGATAGTCAAACCGACTTGGTGCCAACTCTCCCTCTCAGGCCTTCAGCTTGGATGAGCTCGGCTCCTACCTCTGGCTTGGAGCCCACTGCCTCAGTGCGGGAGGGTTTGACGGTTCCACGGATCCATTGACTCCTTCCCATTAGAGTAGTGGTGCCTTCAAAGCCATGAGGAGAGTTTTGTCTCCCAAGACATCCTCAACTTCAGGCCTTGCTTCCTCATCACTTAAAGTGCCTGTGTCTGCTTCTGCTTCCATGATCCAGGCTAAGCGTAGAGACCCAGAGCCCCAGGTAGCCCCACAGGGTGGCCGCTGCTCTTCCGAGACCTCTCCAGAAGCCCCCACTGAGGAGGCTCCTAGGAAGAGATTGTGCAAGAGGAATTGGACTCCCCACAGGAGTCTTTAACATCTGATAATGACTTGGATGAGTCAGAAGGGTCCCCACAGTCCCCCTCTGAGGATATCGCCTATGCTGAGATACTTGAGTTCCTTAGGCAGAGGGGTGATTGGCAGTCCAAAAACCCTACTGAAGATGAGTAAGTTCTCCTGAAGGCTTTTGGGTCTCAACCCTCCACCTCTTAGGTGTCTCCACCCTTCGATGAGCTCATGCAGCTGTTTTCTAGAAAGACGTTGGAGGCACAGAATTCTACAGAGCCTGTCCCTAGCAAGTCTAACAAATTTATATCAGCCCCACTAGACAAAACATTCTTAGCCAAAGGAGTTCAGTTGATGCCATGGTGGTGGCAGCGACCACCAAAAAGGAAATTTCTGAGACTTCCTCATCTATCCATCCTCCTAACAGAGAGTCTTGGATTATGGATAGATATGGGAAATACATGCTCAGTTCAGTGACTTTTGATCTCCGTTCACTGAACTACTTAATCCATTTTACTAGGTTGCAAAGAGATCTCCTTAAGGAGTTGGGAGATACTCTTCAGGGTACAGTAGCTGTAGGAGCCTCTGATAAAGTTGCTTCCCAGCTTTCTACCCTAAAGTCTATTGTCAATTCATCCATGCATCTCATATCCTATGCAGCTGATGGAATGAGTAGGGCAGCGGGTACAGGAATTGCTCTTAGAAGACATTCCTGGATGCGCTTGTGTTCCTTCGCGGAGCCCTTCAAGTCATCCTTTGTGAACACTCCCTTTGATGGCTCATCCCTTTTTGGGCCTCAAGTGAAGGAAACCTTGACCAGGTGTGAACGGGAGGGAATGACTCTGCTGCCGGTGTCTGTTTTTCCACCCCTACCTGACCTTATGTCAAAGGTCAAAGGGGAGGGAAAATGTGGTTCCGGAAAGCCCAAGGAGCCTTTCAGGACACATGTGGTGAACTCCCTTCAGGGGCAGAGGAGGGGGTAATAATGGAAGACGCCGCCCTCGTGGCAGAGGGGGTCCGCAACACCAGGGTGACAGAGATCACTTCTCTGGGCAGCCCTACCAGCGCTCCTGAAAGGAGGCCCGACTGTCCTGCTCTGGAGGTAGTCAGGGGTCACTTATCTTTGTACCCAGATGCCTGGCTAAAAATAAAAGACAGCTGGGTACAAAGTATCATTTCCAGAGGGTACTTCATACCATTTACCACACCCCCACCGACCATAATGAGAATCCTGGACGTTCCACCCAGTTGCAGGGAACAGGCAACTATAGAGGTCCGAAAGTTGCTAGAAAAAAAGAGTCATCCTGCCAGTCCCAGCAGACCAAACAGGATCCGGAACTTACTCAAGATTCTTTTTGGTTCCAAAGAAAACAAGGGACTGGAGACCCATTTTGGACATCAGCAGACTCAACCAATATATAAAGAAAGAGAAGTTAGGATGGTCACACTTCAGTCTATACTTCCTTTTTTAGGGACAGACAATTGGTTGTGCTCAATAGATCTCAAGGATGAGTACTACCACATAAAGATGGCCAGGCCATCCAGAGATCACCTACGTTTCTGGCTGGGAGCCAATCATTATCAGTTTCGAGCCCTTCCCTGTGGTCTCACTACAGCCCCAAGAGTGTTCACCAAATGCATGGCAGTGGTCATGGCTCACCTGAGATGTGTAGGATTCCAGGTGTTTCCGTACCTAGACGATTGGCTCCTTACCACCACCGCCAGGCATCAACTGATTCAGGCAAGGGAGTACACTTTGCCACTCTGCAATCATCTAGGCATTACAGTCAACTCAGAAAAGTCTGCCTCGTCGCCATCGCAGCATATCGTTTTTATTGGGGCAGAGCTAGACACCTCAACCACCACTCTAAGGCTACCAATAGAAAGAGTCTTTCTTCTTCATCAGCATGTCAGCACATTGGTATCAAAAGACAGAGCACCAGCTTCAGAAGTTCTGAAAGTATTGGGTATGATGGCAGCAGCAATCCTAGCCATGCCATTAGCAAGAATGCATATGCAGATTCTTCAGTGGCTGTTGTTCACTCAGTGGTCTTACCAGGAACTACCCATGGATCACACAATATTTGATTACAAGCTCTTGCAAGAAAGACCTCCAGTGGTGGTTGACATCTCTTCATGTCACCATAGGACGCCCCTTTGTTCTACCCCCTCCAGTAGCCATTGTGACCACGGACGCTTCCCTGATAGGGCGGAGGAGCATTTTCAGGGAAAGACTGCCCAAGGCACATGGACTGATCAGGAGTCACATTTGCATATCAATGTCATAGAGATGAGAGCAGTACTTTTGGAATTGCAGTACTTCCAGGACTCTCTTCCTCTAGAAATGATTGCGATTCAGACAGACAATATGTCAGTAGTCTGGTATTTGAACAAACAAGGGGGAACCAGATCTTACCCCCTTTGCCGAGAAGCCCTCAGAGTGTGGTAGTGGGCTGTTTCCTCCCATCGCTTTCTGTTGGCAATGCACATCCCGGGGAGATCCAACGTGATAGAAGACAAACTAAGCAGGGCAATCTTGTTGCCACACGAGTGGTCCCTCAAGAAAGAAATTGCGGACAGGATTTTCTGCAAATGGGGCCAGCCTTGCTGTGACCATTTTGCCAGTCACAGCAACACAAAATGCAGAAACTACTTTGCCCTAATTCCCTCTCTGGGAGAAGCCCAGAGGGACGCACTCATACACACTTGGCCCCCGGATCACCTCTATGCATTTCCACCAATACCATTGATACCCAAGGTTCTGCAGAAAGCAAAATCCCTGGGAAGGACCATTCTTCTTATAGCCCCTCATTGGCCTCAGAAGATTTGGTTCCCATTCCTTCAACCTCATCTCTCCTGGAGGATCTCTGGATTCTGGACCCAGTTCCAGACCTCCTGACACACCCATCGGGGGACCTTCATCCCTCTCTGCAGTCAATGAAGCTGACAGCTTGGCTGCTCCAGTTCCCCCTCATAGCCAGGCTTCATAACTTTTCCAATGAGACAAAACAGATCCTTTTGTCTTCTCATAAGCCCTCCACTAGAAAATTATATCTTAGTAAGTGGAAGAGATTTTCCATATGGGCCTCTAAAAATAATATTGATCCTTACCAAGCCCCCATGATATCCATACTAGAATTCCTGACTATAATCTTTAACAAAGGAGTGGCAGCAGCAACAGTTTGGGTTCAGTTGACTGCTATATCTAATTTTCATCTTCTGGTTCACGGTTTAAATATGTCCCACAAGTTATCCAAAGCTTTTCTCAAGGGGAAATTTCATGAGACCACCTGTGAAAACTCCCTATTCCCCATGGAATCTAAATGTTATGCTTTCACATATAATTCTCCCTCCGTTTGAACCAGCATTATCTTGTGACCTCAAATATTTGTCATGGAAAACTATTTTTCTGGTAGCTATTACTTCTGCCCGCAGAGTGTCAGAACTTCAAGCTTTATCTATCAGCTCTCCTTATTTGGTTTTTCATGTTGACAGAGTATCACTTAAGACAAATCCTTCATTTTTGCCCAAAGTTTGTTCAGAAACCAATATTAACCAAGTTATTGAGTTACCAGTTTTCTTCCCTAATCATTCCAACAAGTTAGAGTATATGCTGCACAACTTGATGTTCACAGACAGTTCAGATTTTATTTGGATAGACCAAAAGATTTCAGGAAATCAGACCAGCTTTTTGTTTCATTCTCTGAATCCAGGAAAGGTAGACCAGTGGCTAAAGCAACTCTGTCTAAATGGTTATCTGATTGTATCAACTTTGCCTACTCAGCTGCTAATATGCCCTTGCAACACAAGATTAAAGCTCACTCAACCAGAGCAATTTCTACATCCTCTGCGTATTCAGCCCATGAGTCACCCGAGATTGAGGGTGCTTGGGACGCTACCCATCAGTTAAGAATGAACAGCGAGATTGAACAACTTCACATTAAGAAGCTATGTACTCACCATAACGTTTCATGTGAGTTGTTCATCTCGCCTTCATTCTTAAGTCCCTCCCTCCTACCCCCGGCTGGCTGATATTTGACCTAGATGTTGGTTTCATCCCTTCTATAGGAGAATAACTATTATATATAGTTATAGTATACGCAGCAAAAGATCTGAGGTAATTCACAGTGCATCATGGGATAGGGACTTGGCCTCGAGCTACTGGAAGACCTCGAGCTTTGCATGTGGATGTACCGGAGCCGAGGGATTGAGTCCGAACCCATCAGATAAGAATGGGTTCGGAGCCATCCGTTAAGAATGAAGGTGAGATGAACAACTCACATGGAACGTTATGGTGAGTACATAACTTCTTATTTAAAGACATTACTAACCTCTACCAATCCTAAAGCAGTAAATTCCCTCCAAAACATTCAGTTAATTAAGAATTAGTTAAAAAACAGTGATTTAAAGAAACATACAATAATTTAAAAACATACACTAAACCCATTATTCATGCTACTTCCTGAGTGTCCTAGCTTTCAAAACAGGCTTAAGAGGGACACAGTCATTAAAACCAGACCCACAATGTGCCCCCATTCTCAAAATCCACTGAAGCTCAGCTCTTTGTGTCATTTACCATATCACTCAACCTTCTGTTCTCCATTTGCACAGATACCACCTGAAATAAAAAAGTGTGTGCTTCCCCTTCTACAAGACTATGTTTCGCTATTGAACTATAATCATGCCCTCTCTTAAAACAGTACAAGCGATCCCTAATTCTTTCCCTGAGCTGTCTTTTGGTCTTACCTATATAGAATTTAAGACAATTGACACAATGGTCAACATATACAATATTCTGTGTATTTCAATCAGCACTCACTTTTAAGTGCCATAAGTACCCATTATCAGCGTGTCTAAAAAACCTAGACTCATCATTATACTCACAATAAGAGCATGTTCCACATTTATGTTAACCTACTTCCAAGGGGCTCATACTACTAAAGAATCTGGGGTAGCAAAGTTGCTGTTTAAGATTTTTCCTGTTCTTATAACTGAACCTAGGTCTTTTACCTACCAGTTCACTCATCCTGTCATCCACAGTCAAAATATGCCAGTTCCTACTAATTATTCTCTTAATCTCACCCACATACTTAGTGTATGTCAATACCACAGGGACTGTTTTACCAGTGGGACGAGCCCCTTTCCTAGCTCTATTATTAACCGAAAAATACGGAATACCATATCCTCACCTTGCATCTTTCACCCTCTTGTGTGCCTTTACTATTTCCTGCTGATTGTAACCCCGCTCAGCAAAAGCTTCCTCCAGAAAATTTAATTCCTTAACAAAATCAATATTCTCACATGACAATCTGGAGGCCCTCAGGGCCTGACCCACCACTATATGGGTAAATATATGCGGCAAGTGCATACTAGTTCTGAACAAAAAAGAGGGACAATAGCATTCTTTCCTATGCAGTTTTATAGACATGCCTTTTTCTCCTTTCATAACTGCCACATCCAAAAACATCAATGGAAGAGAAGGACTTATTCAAAGTAAACTTCAAAAAAATATTATTAGTGTTCAAAACATTAACAAAGTCAATTAACTCAGCTTCATTACCTCTCCACCCAATAAAAAGGTAATCAACAAAACATCGGTAGAATCGAACCGGAGAATTGCCTCCTAGTTGTATCCATTGCTGTTTGCACTCCATCATTACAAGATTCGCGTAGGAATTGGAACAACTCATGCCCATTGCTATGCCTGCTATCTGCCAATAGCATATACCATTAAACAAGAAAATGTGCTCAAGTAGTAGTTCCAAAAGTATACAAATAAAATCTAGTTCAGCATTAATGAAGATATGAGAATATGTGTAACGAGTGTGTGTTCTTCCACATGAGGATGTATGGGGTATACAAAAATGAATACATTTAGAGCAGATGACACAGAGTCCAGTACACCTTTCCTCTCCTCTCCCTTCCCATCTGGTTATGGGATAATTAGCCCTGGCTAGTTAGAGACCCTGACCGGGTGGGGGGGGGGGGCTATACTTGTCAAAGAGATGGGAAGAAAGATCACTGCAGCATGGTCACTGCAGATGGCCATCACCAAAAGGGTCATGCACGGTAATTTAAAAATAATTTTAAGCCCTGAAGATTACTTTTTCAGTTAGTGCCCAAATAATCTAAATATGGATCTAATTTAGACAAAGTTCTTAATGTTATTTTAGATCCTTTACTTCTGATTTGCACCACGTTATTCTGTATGTGAAGAACAGCAAAAAACATGGTAATCCCTTCTAGAAACCACAGTGATTTAGGTTGCTTCCAATGCCTCAAGATAATTTCCTTGGAATAGTAATAATGTTCCACACTGGCTGTTGAAGAATACCTGCCAGTACATGCAAAACGAAGAGAGATATACATAGTTTGTAACATGAACAAAATCTGATCAAACAGGAAGTAAAAGTTTCCTTACCTGAGATCAAACATTGTCTATTTTATTCACAAAACGTACCAAACACAAACCAGGAAAACAAATGAAGGTGAAGACTTCAGAGCCAAAAACAGTATTAATTTATTAAGCACTTTCGTCCCTTGATAACTGGACTTCTTCAGAATAACATACCCATTAGTATTTAAATATCACAGTCAATAACCATTCATTTCAACAGTTAACCGAACATCAGTTTAAAAATACATGACATAAATCAATAAAACAGACATATAAAACCCCATAATTTCACACATAATACTAATTCACAAAAATCAGAAAAAATATTCTTCACTTAAAACTGCAACCCTCTCAAAGAAAAACTTGCGCAACCTAATCATATATAAAATTAATTTTTACATACACAATATGTTTGTGCCCTGTCAACCCATAACTACACTAAATGAAGTCAGCAGCTTTTAATTTTAGGACACTTGACAAAGAAGTTGCCTCATTCAGCCCTGCGTACTGGGTGGTATTTGCTCTTAATTGTCATTTAAGCTCCAGGAACTCCAGGTAATCTTCAACAGGTCCACTCTCTGACCTAAATTCACCTGATCAATAACAAATCTAAACCCATGGTCGGGATGCTCCATCAAATGCTTATACAAAGCATTCCTAACATCGTTTTTACCAATGTCATAATTATGCTAGTAAATCCTCTTCCTGAGACTTAGCTTCATCTTGCCTATATAGAAAGCCATTCAATTTCTACACTGAGCCAGTCAGACCACCCCCTTACTGCCACAATAAAACTTACAGTGCAATCTCACCACCCCCACTACTTCACCCAACGGACTGTATGCTTTGAGAGTAAAGTGGCATTGCGCACAATGGTCACACTTGACCATTTTCCCTACACTGTCTTCTTTAACAGAATTTTCCAGCAGTGATTTAAAACAAACATGCTTTCTATATACAATAACAGTTTTCAGTCCCACACTTAACAGATAATCCTGCTCCACCCCAAACATTTTCCAATGGGTTTCCACAATAGCCCTCAAATTGTAAAAGCTAGCATTGTAGGTAACTACCAGGGCCTTATTAAAAACCTGAGGAGAAGTCTGTTCTATCCCCTGCCTATTCAACATCATGGGACACCTTCTAAGCAACGAAACAAAATACCCCACTCTCCTTTTTTCTTTCACCTCATTGACAATATTTACAAGAAAATGTCCAGGGTATCCTCTAACCCTAAACATATTAAATAATATAATTGCCTCATTTGTAAACTCCAAATCATCTGTTATCATCCTGGCTAATCTCATGCATTGCCCTTTAACCATGGCTTTCTTTTGATATTCAGGATGCATACTGTCAAAATGCAAAAACTAGTTGGAATATGTGGACTTAGGGTAAACAGCTGACTCAAAAAACTTGCCGCCTATATTGATATGGATACTAAAATCCAAAAAGTTCACCAAACCACCTTGAATATCCATTGTAAATTTTTAAAATTTAGTAGTAGAATGCAGGTACTCTTAAAACTCTTTTAACCTCCAAAAAAAGATCATATCATCTAAAAAGCTTCTGTATAGAACCCAAGTCTCAAGAAAAACAAGAATTAACCACATAATTCAACTCACAAAAAGAGAGCACAGCATTAGCTAACATGGGGCACATACTGGCTCCATGGCCACCTCCTTCTTTTGTCTAAACAGTTGGTTCTCAAAGGTCAAGTAATTATTTTCCAACACCATAGTCATAAAAACTCTGAGGATATCTGCTTTGTTTTTATCCATACCCCTATAAAAGTACAAATACTCATAAAACCATTCAATACAAATAACACAGGGAATGACCAAATATACATCTTGCTTATTTATTTATTTATTTCAAGTTTAATGACCAGGGAGGTCCACTGGGCTCAGGGAGTCCGTTTTCAGTGGAGGCCCAGGGGAAAAGCTCCACATTACATAATTTACTTACATATACAATCATAGTAAAGAAGACACAATTACAATTTAATTTCATGCTCGAGAACAGGAATACATTCTTTGGTTACATAGTATCTAAATATTTAGGATGGCAGTGGTAACTTAATTGACAGGGAAAATAAAGACTTAGAAGGAAAAGAGAGAAAAAAAGGTGGGATCGATTATTTATAATACGTACAATTATGTTATTTACAATATGTACCTTTATGTTAGGTTAGCTTGTACTCAGAGTTAGTCAGGAGTTTAAGGGGTGGATTGATTATTAAGCTAGATGGGGAGAGTGCAGTTGCATTTCCTGTTAGAGGAAAGGTAGGAATGTAGCTGAGTTTTAAAGATTTCAAAGTTTTCACAAGTCCTTAGAGAGGAAGGAAGAGAATTCCATTTTTTAGCAAAGGAAAAGTTTAGAAGAAGCTGACCAGCAGGATGACTGGGTTTGCGGACAGTGATTAGGTTTTGGTGAGTAGATCTTAGAGTTCTCTGAGGAGTGTAAGGTTGAAGGATGTTGGTTAGTGCTGGGCATTTAGCAGGTTGAAAAATTAGTCTGTGGGCTGCAGTAATTTGGAGATAGTCTAGATGGTTGGAGAGTTCAAGCCAATTTAACAAATGAAGGGCAGTACAATGATGGGAGAAAAATTTGGCTTTGGTTGCACATTTAGAAATCTTATTATAACAGACTTCCAATTTGGAGGGAGAGAGGCAGATAAGTTTGTTAGTAGAGGAGTGCCATACATTAGTGAGGGGAGTAGATAGGTAGTGGCGAGAGTTTGTCTGGTGGAAGGAGAGAGAAAGTGAATGTTTCTGTATTGCGTACCAATTTTTATATGGGTTTTCTTAATGTTTTGCTGGATGTGAGAGTCGAATTTTAGGTGTTCATCAATAGTAACCCCAAGTAGTTTAGCGAAGGGAACAACCTCTATAGTACTGTTTTGGCTAATAATTTGGAACAAGTTTTTATCAAGAGGGGAATCTTTTGAGGGAGAGAATAATAGTATTTTGGATTTGTTGGCATTTAGTGAGAGGTGGTTTTGGAGCATCCAGTTTTCAGTGGTGGAGAAAGCAGTTTGGATCACTGTTCAAAGCTCTGAGAGGTTATAAGTGCAGCAGACTAAAGTTGAATCGTCTGCGTATTGTACAATTTTGGTGTTGGGTATGGCTTTGTGGAAATCTTTAATAAAGATGTTGAATAGCATTGGACTGAGTATGGATCCCTGGGGTACCCCAGTGGGGGTAGGAAGGAAGGTTGAGGTGCCTTTCCCCCATTTCACAGCTTAAGACCTGTCAGAGAGGTAGCTTGAGAACCAATATAAGGTATTCTGGGAGAGATTAAGGTTAGAAAGATGGTTCAAGAGATGGGTCTGGGAGATGGTATCGAATGCCTTGGACAGATCTAGTAGAACTGTTGATACTATTTTTCCAGAGTCACGGGCAAGATTTATTGTGTCTAAGAAGGAGAAAAGGGCAGTGGTAGTACTATGGCCAGGTCGGAAGCTGTGTTGGGTTGGAGTGATTAGTTGGTGATTGGCTAGGAATGGAATAAGCTGAAGGTGGATGCATTTTTCCAGAAGTTTTGAGATTGGGGAGAGAATAGCTATGGGGCGGTAGTTAGAGATGATGTTGTTTTTGCCTCCTTTATGGAGAGGTAGAATAAAGGCAGCATGCCATAATTTGGGTACATAAGATTCCTGCATGGATCTATTCATCAACATGCTAATGGGGAGAGTGATACCATCTGTGGCTATTTTTAGGAAGGAAGATGGGATACTGTCAGGGGCATTGGAGCATGGTTTTAATTTAGAGAGTAATTTTTTATGTGGGAGGTTGAGATGGGTTTAAGTTCAAATATTGGAGGAGGATTGGGGGCAGAGGGTGGTGTAGGGGATGAAGACTGGATAGGTTGAGGGGAGGGGTTATCGTTAGGGAAGGTCTTGGTCAGTTCTGCTATGGAGTTGGTGAAGAAGGAGTTGAATAAAGAGACTATTTCAGGATCAGATTTGCTGGTGTCAGGGCAGGAGTTGTTTTTGGTACCTGGGTTGAGAAGAGAATTAATGGAATTGCAGAAATGTTTGGGTTTTTTTAATTGGTTAGACTGGAGTTTGATATAGTAGGACTTTTTTACTCTGATGATTTGTTTTTTAGTGAGGTTGCAGAGTTGTTTATATTTAAGAAAAGTTTCTGGCTGCTTGTTTTGATGGTATGTTTTCCAGGATTTATCTCTTTGTAGCATACGTTTTTTGGTATCTTTGGTTAGCCATGGGGCGGTTATGGTTTTTACTCTTTTTGTTTTTGGTGGAGCTAGGGAGTTGAGGATGTTTAAGAAGGTTGAGTTGAAAAATTCTACGGCATTGTCTAGTGGAAGAGTTTTTAGGGGTTCTAGTTTGTTTGTTTTAGGGAGTCAGAGAAAGTAGTGGGGTTAAAGTTTGTGAGGTTATGTGTGTGAATATATCGATGTAGGTGAGGAGAGGAGTAGGCAGCTCGGTGTATGAAAGCTGGCAAGTGTTCTCCTATAGGGTCAGGTATAATGCCAGAGTTTAGGACTTTAATAGGATGGGACACTAGGATCCAGTCTAGTGTGGTACCTGGGGGGGGGGGGGTTGTTTTGTTGGGTCTGGTAATGGAGTTAGTTAGTTGGGTATAGTTAAATAGATTGATGGATATGGTGGGATTAGAGTTGTTGATTTTATTCCAATCGATATTTACATCTCCAAGTATGAAAGTCTCTAGCTTAATATTGGTATTGGGGTTATTACCAGGGGGGATGTAGAGGGCAATGATACAAATGTTTTTGTGGTTATTTATTTTTAGCAGGCCTATTACTAGTTCTGCATTGTTGAATGGAGGGATAGAATTGGGGTAGGGAGTGATGGATAGCAGGTTAGAGTAGATTAAGGCTACCCCACCCCCTTTTCTATTTAAGCAATCATGTCTGAGGGATTGGAATCCAGGAGGGAGGGATTCAGAGTCACAAATATGGTGTTTTAGCCAGGTTTCTGAGATTGCTACAATGTCGGGTAGGTTGTAGTTTAGCCAAGCATGAAAGTGGGCTACATTATTTCTTAGACTTTGAGCACTGATAACGAAGAATTTTAGGTATTTATGGTTGGTTTTATTGTCTGTGACAGGGAGATTGGGACTACAGGAAGTATTTGGTCCAGGATTTGGGTGTATGTCCCCTGCTAAGCAGAGGTAGTTGAGGAAGGGTAGTAGTATTTTTGATCTGGCCTTTAATAGTTGTGGACAGTAAGGTATTAGTTTAGGTTTGTAGTATTTAATTGAAGGGGGAAAAAGTTTTATCCTGAAGTATTAGGGTGTGTTGGGTTGAACTAGAGAGACCGATATGTTGTGGAAGTGTGTTTTAGTGGGATGAGGACGGAGGTTGGGAGTGGGGGGGGGTATTACAGGAAGGAGGAGTGGAGTTGGTTATAGGAGTAGGAGGTAGCGTGGTATAAAGGGAGTAAAAATAGAATGCAGATTGCTGGGGTGAGAATGGTTTGAGGTTGAAGACAAGGCATGGTAGTGGAGTATATGTGTGTATTAGCAGTATAAAATGAGTAGGGCAGATTGTATATGTGTATAGATGGAGAAAAAATAGATGTTTAGTGTAGTTATGGGTTGAGAAGGTGGCTGGCGGAAACCAGTTAGCCAGCTGTAGCTGAAATGTGGGAGCTTAGGGGAAGTACAGGAGCAGCAGAGTATAACAATAGTAACCATTATTAAATTTTCACCAAATAAATTATCAGAGATTATAGCTAAAAAATCTTAATAATGTTTTAAAATAAATGAGTTACCAGCAAAATTACCCTTAGTACAACTATCAATACTAAAATTAAAAGCTGCTGACTTCATTTAGTGTAGTTATGGGTTGAGAGAGTCAGGGCTCAAGCATATTGTGTATTTAAGAATGAATTTTACATATTATTAGATTGCACAAGTTTTTCTTTGGGAGGGATGCAGGTTTAAGTGAAGAATATTTTTTCTTGATTTTTGTGAATTAGTATTTATATATGTGGGGGGTTATTTGTCTGTTTTATTGACTTATGTCATGTATTTATAAGATGATGATTGGTTAACTGTTCAACTGAGTGATTATTTGGGGTATTTAAATACTGATGGGATAAGGCTGTGTTATTCTGAAGAAGTGCAGTTATCAAGGGATGAAAGTGCTTAATAAATCAATTGACTCCAAAGTCTTCACTTTCATTTGTTTTCCTGGATTGTTTATTTTATTCCACTCATTAAAAATTAACATGCCTCACTGCCTAACCTTAACACTGTGAACTGAATGAGTACTGGAAACATATTTTGTTAATCTACTTGGAGTTAAGAAGGCCTTATATGGATATTTCCAAGCAAATATCTTCTTATAAGATGAAAAAGTTATATGGTGTGGAATTCTGCATTGGTGTTCTATATGCTATTTTTTTTTCCATTTGAAACCAATTTTTTTGTATTAGGCCCCAGAATGTATTTGTCATAACAGTGGAGACAATTAAGAAGAGGACTGAAAGGTCTAAATTTGTCTGCAAACTATAATAGTAGTTATAGGTTCAAATGTTAACAGGTTGATTACTAGTCTATTGGCCCAAAAGACCTGACAAACCTAGCCATGTTTATCCCAAGTGTCCCAATTTACTAATAGGTAGGTAAACTAAGTTCACAGAGGTATGGGCCTATGCTATGTTATCAAATACTGACTGCCTCCATCCATGACAGACAAGGACAAGGACGCCACCCCAGGAGTTAATTTACGAACACCCATCCATTGAGCTAGGCTATGCTTTGAAGAGAGTAAAATCTCGGCTTTGATTGATGTGAATGGGAAGCTTGTTCTAGAGAAGACATAGCCCCTGAGATACACATCTGTCTCTCCAACATGATTTAGTCATATCAGACTCTAGGTAAATGTCCTTGGAGCGAGTGACCCTTGCGCATTTAGATTTACAAATGTGCAACATTTCCATTAGGGCTGTGTCAGAGACGGTCTTGTAAGCCAGACACATATTTCCCCTAAGTAGTCTGTATAAGATAGGATACAGTGACAGGGCTTTCAATCTTTTTGCATAGGATTTATCTTTCATACCTTGTATCTTCCTGGTCTGAAACCTCTGTGGTCACTCTAGCTTCTGCAAACGTCTGGCGAGGTTCATGCAAAAGGGTACATCATACTCAGTTATAAGTCTGATGGGGGCAGAGTACAAAGAAATTATAACATATTTTGATCTGGAGGCCATACCCTTACTTATGAGTTGTGCCAGAAAGAAGGACTTCCTCATTACAGTGCACATGTGAAGGTCAAAGTTCAGAGAACTGTCACCCTGTGTACCCAGATCACGTACCACTGGGTCCACTCTTAGGGCAGGTGATGTCTACATTATAATTATCTGAGGTATTTGCTTTCCAAAAGGAATTATACATTTTTTCACATTTAGTTTCAATCCATGGCTTTGGTACCAATCATTTGTCTGTGCCTTTCTGCACTATACCAGTGTTGTTTAGGGATTTAATCATTGCCACTAATTTGCAGTCATCTACAAAACTGGTTAGTCAAAGGCCATCTACTTCTGCCTTGACTTCTGGGAAATATATTCTAAACAGAACAGGACAGGGCATGGAGCCTGTGGCATGCCACTGGCGACTAGCCTCTTGCTAGAGGAGGATTCACCTACTTTGACAGTATGTGTCCTGTCAGTAAGCCAGTTAGCTATCCACCTAGTGTCTTAGGGGTTTGTTCATAGTTGAGAGAGTTTCTCTATAATGCCTGAGTGGTGAATGTGTCAAAAGCCTTGGCCAGGTCAGGGTAGGTGGTCTGCACAGTCTTTACCTCTTCCATGGCCTTGGTGACCTTCTCAAAGAAGTTAACCAAATTCAGCAGGCATGATCTACCCTTAACAAATGTGAACTGAGTAGGTCCAGAGACTGGAGATTACCTATGTCTGTGTTGATAAGGTCCATAATAATTCTTTCCATGGCCTTACAGATGAGACTAGTCAGGCTTATGGGCCTATAGTTTCCTGGGATGGTTGATGGACCAACTTTGTGCAGAGAGATGAATGTTGTCTTCCATTTTGCTAGAACATAGCCTGTCTGGAGGCTGTGTTTAAATAAGGATGTAAGTGGGTCTGCTAGGTCAAGTTTTAGGTTATTTAAAAGGCAATCTTGGATGTTGTCCAGGCCCATGTTTTTAGCCTCAGAGAAATGATCTCTCTTGAGATAGTAGGCTGGGGAATGATGACAGATATACTTTGGACAACAACCAGTGGGGACAGGGGGTAAAGTTTGATCTAAATCTGTCAGCTAGCAGGTTGGCTATTTCCTCCATTTGAGGATAAGTGGTGCTGTCCACTACCAGCTCTGTGTATAACTGGATACTCCCCTTAAGGTTTTGGACATAGTTGAAAAATGCTTTGTGATTATACTTGACTATGTCTTAATGTGAGTGAAAGTTGTAGATGCATACATGAGTTTTCTACTTTGAAATAATGTGGGTTCAGGCGCCTAGGCAGCGAGACATTTCCCTGCAAAACATTTTGGCTGGGGACACATGGCTGAAGTGACATTCAGCTGCAAAGAAATATGGCTGTTTGTTTTCCCCCTGTGAATTTGGTTATTGAAGTTGTAGGTATGACAGCACATTCTTCTCTTTGCCCACAGGGAATTTGCAAACAGCCATATTTCTCTGCATCTGAATGTCACTTCAGCCATGTGTCCCCAGCCAAAATGTATCACAAGGAATTGTCTCGCTGCCTAGGTGCCTGAATCCAATAATGTATGTAACTACTGTGACCAAACTGAAAAATGAAAATTAATTTGGCAGCTAAAACTTAGTGTCACGCAGAAACCCAGGACTGAATGAGGCACTTTCTATTAGTGTTGGTCTTAAAAAGAGAATCGCCAAACTATGACAGTGCTTTAGCTATTAGTCTCCTGTATTTATTTTGTTTAAAAAAATTTTAAGTAGTTTACATAAACTTGAGTATATGAGAGAGGTCATGTGATTAAATTGAGGTGCTTTTATTATCCTGTGATTTTTACTATCATGTAATTTTTTTACTATTTAAACCCGAGTTATTTGGTTTGTAACTATTCTGATGAAGTCTAGCCATTAGTAGTGACAAAAGTGCTTATTCAAATTAAATGTGCAGCATAGGAAGAACCTATTTCAGTTTCCCCTTTTTTTTTTGGTTAATGATACCTGATTTTGGGTTCTTGGTGCAAGTTCAGGGACGGTAAGTATGAGTCTTAGAACTGCAAAGCTTAATGCATTTACAAAGAGCTATATACTAAGTCTGAAATTGCTGTAAATTGGATAATTCCTTTTCCTCTGAGGTACAGTGATCTCAGAATTAGTATATATAAGCAGTGAGGTGAGAGGGTTGTATCCCATATTAGGGGTGCAGGAGATAGTTTCTGCCCTGCAAATAATGTTTTAAATGTGCAATAGTGACTTTCATAATTCATTGTTAGTTACACTTAATTGCACTTAAATTTTCCTGCACTGAGGATTCATACAATCAAGTCGCAAATTTCTGATAGGCTACATGTACTGCAGTTTCTTAAAATAAGCAGTCCTCAGGTACCCATTTTTGGAAAACACAAATTATAATGTTATATGTTAATGTGTTTAACATGTCAAGATTTAGCACAATTTAAAAATAATCAATGGGAAATAAGGCATTTCCTGCTTTATTTAACAGAACTTACAGTAATTGTAAAGGAACAGGTACAGATTCATGTATTAGAATGTAGAAAGTATTCACCACTATAGTCCATATTTATTAGTAGGTTACAATAGCTTAAAATAGCCCCTGATGTGTTCTGCAGATTACAGACATTCTTAGCCAAAGGGTGTCACCAGTCTGCCCAATTACAGCAAATCAGTATCTGGAGACACACAAGAAGGTGTGTGTGTTTTTTTTCTCCAGCTGCTCCATATGAAGGGGTCCTCTCGCTAGTAGACAAGATGGTATAATGTAGTGAATGTGACAGGATGGTAGGTTGGAGAGTGGGGTTTCAGTACTGTGCTGGGTAGTGCTGAGGGACATGGCAGACTGGAACACTTTTGGGTTGTTAATTATTTAAAGTGGATATGGTAAAAAGTATGCAGACATATTAAGAACATGCAGTGATAGCTGTTATCAACTGTCCAGATAAATGCAACAGAATAGTATGATAAAATGTGAAGCAGCCATTGTGTGTTGGTGGTGGCCTCAGTGACCAGTTTAGAAAGTTAGATTTTTATGGATGATATGGAATCACTGGATACTCAGCAGATTCTACTTGCCCACAGCTTCATACATTAATTCTACGCCTGTCTGAAGTAATCCTGAATTCTGTCTCATTATTTTTTTTGCCCTGGGGCAAGCTTTCACAGAGCAGGGTCAATATTATGGATATAATAGTGTCTAAAAGCAATGATATAAATAAACATTGATTATGCAGTAGGAGTACCCCATATTAGTGTTCTTTTCCTACAGTAGTAAGTGCTGCACTGAAGCAGCCATCTGACTACCTCATGTTCACACTTTCTTGTAAGTAGGTATTTGTCTAACATTCAAAATTTCTGCGTAATGAAAAGGACTGTTGTGGCATATAGTAGATAAAGCAGGTCTGTTCACTAAACACTTGCTTATAAATCCTTTTAACATTACTCATTGTAAGACATTGTTATGGCTACATGAAGGAACAGCCAGAAATGTTAAATTCAACTCTTTACTGCGGTGGTGGTGCTGCGGTAGCACTGTCACCTCACAGTTAGACGTTGCACGTTCGATTCTCAGTTAGAGCGTCTTCTGTGTGTCGACATGTGTGAATGGGCGTTCTCTCACTGAAAGTTGTGCATTAGGCCTGGCAAGCCAGCACATAAAACTCTACTGCCAATCATTAGCGGACCAGATTTCCGCTGTGGCGACCCCTAACCGGGAAAAGCTGAAAGACAGTTTTACTGTTTAGTACTATGTGGTTCTGGATGGCAATGGTGGTGCACAGGGTATCTGCAGACAAGAATGGGCAGCAGAACAGTGCTGGGCACTTTACAAAGTGTATAAAAATGTTTGGGGCTGTTAATTGTAACAGCTCACTGATTGTATACATTGCTACTGTAGGCTGTGCAGCAAGTGTTCATCTAGATTAGACGGGCTATACCTTGGTGCATCCATAGCAATACAGGACATGTTTTGACAGGTAAAGGGCATGAAGTCTGTTCCTCAAACTAGATCTGGCACATATTTTCAGGAGTAAATCTACTTCTAGAAGACTGCTTATCTTGTGAATAATTTATGATGATTTATTTATTAAAATTGTAAACCATGATCAAAAATGACCCAGCCCTAACCCCACCCAATTCCAGTAGGCCCCTCCCATTCATCGGCGCATTGCAACCCCCCCCGCTTTGAAGCCACCAATATCCACAGATGAGGAGGATGTTTTCTATCAGTGGTATAAATGCTAATGACAGCATATGCTCATTTGGTGTCAGCTAATACTCTGTATGGGCTATAATACACATTACGCCTATTTAGACAGAAAAATGTGAAACTAGTTGCACTGGGGCAAAACCTGGCAATTGCAAACCACAGCTTCAACAGCCGCTCACTAATTATTTCATCTTTAGTTAGGGGAGAATGGTGCTGAGAGCAGACAGAGCCTCAAGTACTTGTTGCTGACACCCATTAAACTTAACTAAACAAACAAATACCCCAAGAATGTTTATAATTTTTAATAATGACCTTGGTCAATAAGGGATGAGTTTTGCAGTTTGTTGTTTTGATCAATATTAGAAACATTAATGTCCAACAGGGAATCTGTTGTCTGTGCTGTTTGAATGCAAAATCAGTCAGCAAGGGAATATGATTGCTGATGCATCCATTCTCAAATGCCTCTTGACAGCACATCATCATACAAAGCATCCGTAATCCCATGGGAAAGTCCTTTATCGAGCATTTTTTTCTAATTGTACACAATATTAAGACCCAATTGGTGCAGCGGTTAGCGTTGTCGCCTCACAGAAAGAGGTTCTCACATTCGATTCTCGGCTGGAGCACCTTCTGTGTGGAGTTTGCATGCCCTCCCCGCGGTCGAGTGACATTAAAGGCATGCAGGTAGGTGCGAGCGTGAATGGGCGTGCCTTCATTGAAGGTTGGGCATTGGGCTGGCAACTCAGCACTGTAAAATCCACTGCCAATCATGAGCGGACCGGAGTTCCGCTGTGGCGACCCCTAACCGGGAAAAGCCAAAAGACATGCATTAAGACCCAATTTCACAGACATCTTAAAGAGTGGATACTTAGGTCTGTTCTAAGAATCTTGATAGAAGGAAGGTTTTATTCCTGGCAGAAAATACTTTTGAATTATAGTGGTGTGCATCACTAGTGATACCCATACTCTGAGGACTTGTGTCTCCTTTTGTAAAGATCTGGTCTATTGCCAATCATGAAGATCATCCAGCATATGGAGTTTTCTTTGTGTGAAGGGCCAAAGATATTGTAGGACTAACCTGGTCAACTAAGTATAAATTAAAAAAACTAATAATAATAATAAAGCAGTTCCATGGCTGCTGGGCTTTAGTTATGTTACAGTTATCATCCAGTACCACAATTCACTTTCATTTTAATCCAGGATAGAAGATTGTCAGATACCTGCTGGCATTATCCTAGCATTCTGGTGTTAGTTATCAGAGAAATACACAGTGCCAGATTCCAAAAGACTTGCTCTCAGTGTAAGTGACCACTTACACAGTGAGTAGGCTGAGAACAGGTGTTTTGGTATCTGGCCCCCAATGCAGGCCTCTTTACAGACAGGCTTTGCTGCCACTGTAAGTTTTTCAGAATCAGGACAGACTTGCACTGAGATCAACCCCTTTGGAGATGGCCCATAGTTTACAGAACAACAGATTATGCATCTCAAACTCAGCAATATTTTGGTTATAGGTAATTTTCTATTCCTAGAATTCATAGAGTATAATGGAAGTGTGAGAAGTGATCCTACCATCATAATATTGGCATGCGTCCCCCCCCCCAAAGTTCTGGTTTGGCTGGAAGACCCTGCAAAGTAGATGCCTTTGGGATGTACATTCTTAAACATAAGACTGAGTAGTCCCAACTATCTGAGTATGTACCACTTTATGCAACATCAGGTATGCTTGACAGCAACTGAACAATGACATTTTTTTCAGAAGAATACTTGCTAACCTTGACATAAATCACAATACCCTATTATACTCCATATAGAACTCTGTAGAGTCCTTTGGCCACAAACACTGTACTGTCCTCTGGCCATGAGCTTTTTATTATGCTAGCGAGTATGTATTACTGGATAAAGTTTACATGTAAGAATGGGTCTATATTAGAACATCAAAATTTCAGAAATTTGAATGTTCTAATATCGACCCCTAATAAGCGAAAGCTGAAAATAGCGAAGTTTCAGAAAACCGAATTCTTTCCTAGGGAAAGAATTCGGTTGTCCGTTCCTGTCCCTTCGCTATTTTCAGCACTGTGGTGGAAAGTTGCGGGTCAGGTTCAGGTAAGTGTGCGATTGTGTGGACGTGAGGGTTAGGGCGGGTTAGGTGAGTTAGGGTAAGGGCGCGGGTCAGGTAAGTGTGCAAATGTGTGGACATGAGGGTTAGGGTGGGGTAGGTGAGTTAGGGTTATGGCACGGGTGAGGTTGGGTGTGCAATAGTGATGGACCTTAGGGTTAGGGTTTGGGTTAAGGTAAGTAGTTAGATAGTGGTGTATGTACAGTTTAGTGTAGGGTTAGACGTAAGATTTTAGGTGCATGTTTGTGGATTGCTGTTTGTTTGGTGTGTTTGTGTTGTGTGTATCTGTTTTGGAACAGCAAATTTTTTCCCTAGGAAAAAAATTGCTTTTCTGAATTTTCGATGTTATCAGTTTTTGGTTACTAGGGGTCGATATTAGAACATTCAAAGTTCTGAAACTTCAATGTTCTAATATAGACCCGTAAGAATTGCATGACAAGAGTATTTAGAAAGCAACAAAATGATAACAGAAACAAAAAAGCCACAGACTCTAGAATAGTGCAAAGGCTATGGTGGACAGCAGTGTGGAAAAATATTTTTGTCTTTGTTTCAGGCTCCTTAGTACATTTTACAGATCCCATTTCTTTCTGGAATCACTAGCATCATTTGTTTTATTGTGATGCAAGTGTGTTTCATGTCTTCTACTCCTTTTCCATATTCTGACTTTAGAGTATAAGACATCATAAGATGCAACAAATACTACAAAATGACCCACTATTTCAAAGGCAGCCAATGTAGTGTGCAGACAAACTACAGAATTAGGTACAGACAAGAAATGGAGAAAGATAATTTATATGCAGCACTGTTTAGGATGGCAAAATGTCATTTAGCTGCAATTGCACACTGACTTTACTGTTACAATTTACTACATATAACTGACAACTGTGCCATTTACGAGACCATTGTGCTGCCAACTATGTATTTTCATTTTAAAGGGGCAAAATTCACTTCTCTCTCTTTACACTGAATTCTGCTTTTTGTTTTTGTGTGTTTTTGTATGTATGCCTGTATGTAATCTAGCTGTAGCCTGCGGTTATCAGCCACTTCTCTTAATCCTTCTAGCAATTGCCAAGTAGCTGACAACTAAATTAATTTGCAGTTGAGTACTTACATTCAGTGTAGAGACTCTGCAAATTAAATTTAGTATGCCTCGGATGAGTAGCTTCTAATAGTACTTTCATATAAATTGCATATATTTAGCAGATGGTTACTACTGCTTTTACCATGGTGTCTGGTTCTATTAGTAACATTTCATCCCTTCAGTATTCATACATAGTTCTCTAATGAAGTGTGAGGGAGGTTAATGTAAATGGATAATTTTCTTTCTTGAGATTCATCTGGGACCCTAGCTGCCACCCTCTAATTAATCTTTTTTCCTTTTTGCACTGTTGCCTAGCACAGATTTATGGACAAAGCCTACAGCAGTTTTCTGCATAAAATAAGAGACTGTGTCAAATTTATTTCCTACCAGCCATTAATTTTAAGTCAGCACACTGCCTAATGATTTATATGGGCTTCTTATTACATATTAAGATGACACATTCATGTTCTGTGAATAATATGGGCTGAGTGAGAAGCAATGTAAATTTAATAACATTGGTGTCAGTGCAGAAGGTGTTCTTGTACAAGGGAAGCTGGGGAGTTTTATCAAATTATCAGAAGAATGCTGTTTTTCAAGTGATCCACAGTATTTTGATGGGAAGGAACTATTAGCATTAAAATAAATTGAAGGATTGTAAAATTCTGCTTATTGAATTATAAAAAATGTTAGCTGCACATCTGAAATACTTTCCTCCCCAAAACAAAAGTGCCATATGTGGGTACGAAGCATAGGAGGGTGAATGGACTATGAAATGTGTTTTTGCATGCAGAAATTGAAATCAGTCCAATAGTGCAGGGTGTAGGTGATACAGGTTTTGTGACAAACCTTATCTCATAACACTGACAGCCTCTACAATACATCAGTTAAGTTTTATCCTTCTTGACATAGCAGTGGAAACTGGTACACATTCTGACCAGTCTGAAGATGTAGTGAGTCCCTCACTACATCAAGCAGTATCTATCTCCAGAGAAATTAGAGACAAACAGGCTCAAATGCAGAGAAAGCCTTCAGTTTCTGCATTGTTTGAAGAAATATGAAAGGAATGAATTAGCTCTTATTTGGGATTTGAACTTAAAACTTCCAGCATTTCATGCTTGTGTCTTTTTGCCACTGGACAGCTAGGTTTTGGATTTTCCCTTAAAGTGTGTGTCGCATTCCTTTCATTTACTATCATGGACCTCATTAACAAGGACATTGGCAACCTCCACTTTGTCCCACACAGTTTGGCTTCGTCAAGGGGAGGTCATGTCTGCTAAATTTGGTCGACTTCTTTGAGACAGTCACCAAAGCCATTGACGAGGGGAAGATGGTGCACACCAACTACCTTGACCTGGCCAAAGCTTTTGACACTATTCCCCACTTGGACATAACGGATAAACTCTTTCAACTAGGCATCAATCCATATTTTACCAGATGGGTAGCAAACTGACTCCCTGATAGAACCCACATAGCCAAAATAGGGGAAGCCACCTCAAGCAGTACATCTATAACAAAGCGGCGTATCCCAGGGTTCGGTCTTGGGCCTTTGTTATTTGGGATATACTTTTCTGAGGTGCAGGCCAAAACCAGTGGGCTATGGCTGACCATGTTTAGAGTTGACTGCAAGCTGAATGCTGTCATCCGTTCCCTTAGTGATGTGAACATCCTCCAAGGGTCTCACTCAGACAAATGACTGGTGCCAGAAACATGGCCTCAAGCTGAATACCAAAAAATGCATCATCATCCCCTTTGGGGAGAATGAAGTCCCCACAAATTATCACATTAATAACAATGTCCTACACACGCAATCAGTCGTGAAGGATTTGGGCACCCAGGTTGATAGCAACCTGACATTTGACCACCATGTTGCTTCCATTGTACGGAAAGCCTTCTACATGGCCCACCTCAAAAGTAAGGGTATCTCATCCAGGGACAAGGAGGACATAACATCCCTGTATTATTCTCTTATAAGGCCCATTATTGAGTACAATGCCCCTTTCGGCATATACCTTGCAAATTGCATGCAGCAGCTGGGGAGACCACAGAGTTTCCTCACCAGGAGAATCAAACATCTGCTATATATATAGGTAGGCTAAAAGTCCTATCCGTCTACTCAGTTTCATACAGACTCCTCAGAGGTGATCTTTGTCTGGCATAGAAGGTGATCATGAACTCCATCATGATGGTACTGCTGCATATCCGCAAGTCAAGCTCCACTCGAGAAACCCACACACTTGGCCTCAACCTGGTCTGTGACATCAACAAGACTTATCTGCAGGACAGATTTATGTCCCAGAGACTCCTCAATCTATAGAATAGACTCCCTCTCTATATCAAGCAGAGTACCTCTTTACCCCTTTTTAAGCGCAACCTGGAAAACTGGATGGGAACAGAAAATATACCACTGGGATTCCACCCGTGTCTCTGCTGGACAGAGTCATTGGGTGCTGATTTGTCTAAACATGGGCTAAACTCTTGGCTAGGCTTATAAGGACATCAAGGCCAATAGCCTAGTAACCTCCTATGAAATCTTGAGGATGATGATTTAGGTTACATACACGTGTACACACACATGCACTAAACTCTATGCAACATAAAGGAATGCTCATAAAGCATGTTTCTACCCCCTTGGTATTGAATATAAATAACATTGGCTAGGGTCCTTCAAAGCACCTCCTACTATTAAAACTACCAGTCATTTCCAGTGGAACCCATATATCCCTTAATGTTGAAAGTAATGCTTATTGTGTAAGAGACTTTCTGCACCTCTTGTGAAATCCCCTCAGGGTAATGCCCAGAGGTACTATTTTGCATTCTGGCAAACTACCAGTGGTTCAGTGTGAACTGCTCTTCTATACAGTGACAACATGTAATGTTCCATAATAATTAATTAGCATGCAATACTGCCAGCTTATTGGTATGCATTCTGTTCTCTTCTGTACAATGACTACATGTAATGTACCATACAAATTAATATGCCACACCCCCAGCTTATTGGTAGGCATTCTGCTTGCCTTTATTTCTCCATGGTGCTAAATGCCTAGTGTAACCACATGGTATGTAAAGCATGTGAGATGCTACGCTATAAATAAAGGGTGCCAGATAAAGAGAAACTACCCAGCTGTGCAGTTACCTCCCTACCTGCTCCAGCAGAAAACAATGACACTATTATGGTAAATATTCACCTAATCTGCTAGAGACATTGCATCATGATGACTACCGCAATGCAATATACAATCCCACTAAATATGTATGTTGAGGTGGACATTATGCAGCACAATGGAATGAAGATTATCTGTTCACTATATTGTACTATACTGCCTAATTGAAATTAGAGTAATTTCTTTACATTTTTTTGCTCTACAATATAATACTGACTGGAAACATTTCTTAATAAGTTCTACAATTGGTACTATTTTTTTTTTTAATTTTGTAAATTGTCACTGTAGAATAAAGTATTGTGTACTCTGCTCACTTGATATGTGTGTGCGTGTGTATCTGTGTGCACAAGCATGATTACATACATATATATTGCATATATCTATATATCTGTATCTTTATATGTATCTATATATTTATACACACACACACACACACACACACACACACACACACACACACACACATGATAAAAATTGCAAGAAAGACTCAGCCAAGCTAGATTCTTTACAGTGTAATACATTAAACCTCCTACAGTGGAAGCTTATGGGATACATTCAAAATTACTTCTTATGGAAAAACAGTGTTTTAGCTACTTGGCATCTAAATGGCCATGACTTTTTACTTTTTAAGCCTTTATGGGTAAATTCAGGCCAATAAAGCTATTACCCTCTAGATGGAGACATGCCATGTTCTGAAGTTTTTGTAACATCATCAGAAAAGCATAAATGGGTTATTTGGCTTTATTTAAGAAACACAGGCCTTGAACCACAGTCTGATGCTCATAAACAATAGGCTGCCTGAAAAACAGCCCAGACTACATCCAAGCAAAGGATAAAAATGTTATATAGATAAGCCTTTCAGTAAAAACTGCAAGAAAGCCTGAAAAAAATTACAGTTAGTGGATTTGGCTTTACTGGCATGAATGTGTCCATAAAGACTGAAAAGAAAAAAAAAAAGAAAAAGTAAAAAGTTATGCATGTATGCAACATTTTTATTACTGATATTTATTTTTAATAAGAGGTTCCTTGATAAGATGTTAGCTCTCCCATCAGTGAGTTCCAGGCATCACTTTTCAAATAAAACTGGATCAGTCTTTTCAAAGCAACGTATAAGAAACAGAGTATGATGATAACGTCTGAAGTTTTTCTGAGTAGTTCAAGTGTTTTCAAGTCTATGATTTTCCTATTAAGAAATCATTGGAGCTTTTCAAATTGGTCCAGGTGGCTTACACAAAGAGTTCAAAATGCAGGACTGTATTCCTTACTGAGGTATGAAATTCTTTAATGATCTTTCTAGTGTTACTTGATGTGTCCTTTAGAATAAGCTGGTCTTCAAAATATACTTTTCTGACTTGGAAAATACATAATGGTCAGCAGTTGTATAAAACTGTCATAAGATCTTTAATGATGCGATTTTTATGATTTGAACATATATTTTTGTAATCTGAATCTATTCTCTCTTCCTTTTGTCCTGTTTCCTGTTATTGTCTTTTGCCAGGCCTGATAATGCTACATTTATTGCCCTTACAGGTGAGGTAATTATTAGTGCATCATGTTTATTTTTTGAAGAACATTTTGAAGAATGTCAGCATATTCTGCTGAATTAATTATGGCACCCAGTATATAGTTATAAGTTTATATCATTATTGAAAGCCTAATTCCACCTTTATATTTGGAAAGAAAATTACAAATGGAAATGGCTACAGTAAAGTGTCTTGAGGGACAGACTGGTGTCCACCTGCTCAGACCTGTGCTGTGTTTCTTATTCAGTGTTTTATCCATAGAAGGATTTCCCTGTAAAGATTTTAAATCATCAATCATACCCTTATTTGAAAAACTGTCTAAAGCTTAAGTAAGGTTAACATGAGCAGTATACATTTCCAGTCCTTTATCAAATGCTTTTATTACCTCTTCCAAGAATGTCATGCAATTTAAAAGACAAGATTTTCCTTTAACAATGTCATTCTATTTAATATTCAATAGAAAGCAGGTCTCCTGCATGATTTCTATTATGTTTTCCAACAGAAACAGTATTGCATTTTTTATTTGTTTTAATTTAAAAGCAAATGAATTTTGATGATAAAAATAGCTGTTCTTTAATACATCTACTTCTGTATCAACAGAGAATTGCTGTAGATATGAAAGTGACATGCATGCATGCATTCAGAACAGAAATTTGACTGAAGAATAGCACACTTGACATCTTAATACATAAGTCATCAGTAATGTGGCGTGAGAGATGAGAAGAGCATACATTATCCTGCTACTTGTTCAGTTCACTGTACTATCAGAAGTACTTTGTATGAGGTTGAACAATGCTTCTGGTACACAGAAAGCACAATGAACATATCCCTATTAAAACGCTATCTTTTTATTTCATGCCTAGTAGAAATAGACACAAAAACTGCTACAGAATAAGGGAAATAGTTTCAGAAGAAGATAACTGACTCAAAAACACAGATATTTTCACTCATATTTAAATGTTAGCCATCTGGTAAAAACACACATCTTTAATTAAGGGAAGGCATTCTCTGAAATTCAAGCATAGATGAGTTTAATGACATTCATGTAATATTTTAAAAGACGAAGAATAGCCTTGGGAATTTTAGCAATGAACAAATAAAACAAGTCTGAAACCTTTTACTGCTGTTTATTTTTTTCACTAAGCAATATTAAATGAATATTAGATAAAAAATGGCATTTATAGTCTCACAACATATTAATGATTTAATATGTCTTAACATGTAACCTGATCTTAATGCTTTCTGGATGGAAGGACCTATATAATACAACAACAAAACTCTTAATCAAATCAAAAAATAACTGCCCATTATATGAAAATGTAGACCTTTAAAATAATGAACTTTTATACTTAATTACCCTTATACATTTATATCATATGTTTTATTTTCATTTATTAATCGAGAAAGAACACTGAACTTAGTGAAACATTTTCAGGTCCGTTCAAGGTGTATAAAAGGACAATGAATCACAATTTGAGAGAAAATAACATTTTCAACACTGTAGATTAATAAATGGATTAGTATATTGGGGTATTCATAAAAATTAAAACTGAATACAAATTAGCTTATAACAATACTTATTCACAATGATTCTAGATTATCTAAAGTTTATGTAATTACAGTTAATCAAGTGAAATGTAAAAAAAAAAAAAAAAAAGCAAGCACATTTAAAAGTCATATGAAATCACTTGTCACAAGTTATATGACAGTTTATTCATTACTCTACAGATGACCTTGCTCCTATGAATTCATCCAGAACATGCATCTATTCACTGGAAAGACATGGCCCATTCTGGATAATGACCTTCCTACGGCTACAATCAATGTTTTTCTTAACCGGAAGACTGATCAGTTTTTGTCTCCTAATAAGCTTAGTGTAACCCGCAGAAAGTACAGTTGTGTACACTTACCATAAATGTGGATGTACGAGTGTATTCACTGTTGCAGTCATTACATTTGGGTAATCTGCTGGCAGGTTGCCCTTAGTCGGCCTGATTAAGAAAGCCTTGGGTCCTGCATTGGTTGCTGTCCCTTATTCCATGACATCAGGTCATCAGGGGTATAAAACATGCAGCCGACGCCATTACATCAGTATTTTTGCCCCAGATGTCAGGTGCCCCCCTTAATGGGGAGCAAATAAACATAAAAACACAAAGGTATACCTCCAACAAAAAGCAAATACACCAAAAAGGCTTTTAAACATAGTAAAGGAAAGTAGAGGTATAGCCAGAAAAAGATAGGGGGCTGGAGGGAGGGTAACCAGGACTGCAACAGTGAATACACTCGAACATCTACATTTATGGTAAGTGTACACAACTGTACTATGTTCTTTGTGTTTCACTTTTGCAGTCATTACATTTGGGTAGATTCCCAAAGCTATGGTTGGGAGGAGGAGTTTATACAGCATTAGGGCCAGTTATAAGGCTCTGCAAGACAGCAGTGGCAAAGCCAGCTCTGGATTTGGAAAAAACTGGTAAATGATAATGCTTGGTGAAAGTATGTACAGAGCTCCAGGTAGCAACTTCTAGGATGTCCCTGGTAGGAACACCTCTGAGAAAGGCTGCAGAAGTAGATGCAGCCCTGGTGGAGTGAGATCTGATCTCCTGGGGGATAGATTTTCCATGCTGTTTATAGCAGAAATGAATGCAATGGCTTATCCATTTAGAAATGGTTTGTTTTGAAATAGCCTTTCCCTCTGGTTCCACAGCAAATGCTACCAGCAATTGTTCAGATTTTCTTCAAGGTTTAGTCCTGTCCAAGTAGAATCTAAGTTGTCTACGCACATCCAAGGAATGCAGAATCCATTCCCCTTTGTTCTGTGGATTGGGAAAGAATGTTGGCAAATGAATGGACTGATTAAGAGCCGCACTGGATACCACCTTGGACATGAAGGATGGATTGGTCCTGAGAGATACCCTGTCCGCATGAAAGATGATGAAAGGCTCCATCGCCATAAGGGCCTGTAATTCAGATATCCTCCTAGCTGAAGTGATTGCTAAAAGGAAGGCTGTTTTCCAAGAAAGAAATTTTAAGTCTGCCGTAGCAGCTGGCTTGAAAGGAGGTAGACTGAGTTTCTCCAAAACAAAGTTAAGGTCCCAGGTAGGGGTTGGAGCTCTTCTGGGTGGTTTCAAGTTTTTTGCACCTCAGAGATACTGCTTGAGCAGAGGATGAGAGAAGAGGGGAGGTTCTGTGTTATAATGAGCTGAAATAGCTGAGGCGTGGATTTTAATGGAGGAAAAAGACGCCCTTGTGAAGTATCTCAGTTAAATACTGCAAAATCTGAGGTAAATTGGGTGCTGCTGTGCTCTTCTCTTGAGATTGGTTCCAGGCACAAAATCTTTTCCATTTGTCAGCATAAGATTTTCTAGTACTAGGTCTCCTTGCCTCCAAGATGACATCCATCACAGATTTGCTGAGGGATGATAAGGGTGAATTTAAGTGATTAGCCAGGCTGCAAGGTTCAATGTTGGAAGCTGAGGTTGCAGAATTTGGTTGTCCTGCTGAGACAGCAGGGAAGAGGTCTGAGGCAGGTGCAATGGAGATAATTGTGACACACTGCGCAGGAGGGGGTAGCAGTGTTGACACAGCCAGTCTGGAGCAATCAAGATCATCTTTGGTTTGTCCTGTTTGACTTTTAGTAGAACTTTGGAGAGCAGAGGCAGTGGAGGGAAGAGTTAGACTGATAAGTTTCTCCAGCTGAAGGACAGAGCATCCCCTTTCCAGGCTTGTTTGTGGGGAGTCCTTGTGCAAAACTTGTCCAACTGGTAGTTCTGGGGGGAAGCAAACAGATTTATGTCTGGGGTCCCCCATTTGCTTGTCAACATGTTAAAAATCCTTGGTTCCAGTTTCCACTCATGTGGGTCCATGAGGTTTCTGCTTAGTCCGTCTGCCAGTGTATTCAATTTTCCTGGCAGGAATTGAGCTTATAGATGCACTTGATAGCTCAGGGCTGTGTTCTACAATGCCATAGCTAGTCTGCAGAGGGGGTAAGAATGTATGCCTCCCTGCTTGTTTATGTACCACATAACCGTGGTGTTGTCCGTCTTTACCATTAGTTGTCCTGGATGAATGTAGTCCTTGAAGGCTGTCAGAGCATTCTGTACAGCTAACCTTTCTTTTTGATTGATATGTAGGTGCATTTGATTTGGGTTCCATTTGCCCTGAATGCACTTCCCTGCCAGGTGAGCCCCCCATGCATAGTCTGATGCATCTGTAGTTAGGGTTTGGGCGGCAGGGGGTAGTGTGAATGGTAGTCCCTTGTTTTGGTGGCAGGCCTCTGCCCACCAGAGGGACTCCAGGTGTAGACAAGGCATGATAGGAATCATTGTTTCCAGGCTGTGATAATGTTGACTCCATAGACTTTTTAGATACCACTGTAGTTTCCTCATATGCAGTCTTGCATATGGAATTAGAAGAATGCAGGAGGCCATGAACCCCAAGGCTTGCAGTATTTGTCTTGCAGATAGCAGGATTTTTGTGGCCACTTGTTTGAATTAAGTTACCAAATGAATTTGCTTTTCTGGCATGAGGAAAGCCATCTGGGCAGTTGTATTCAAGCTTGCACCCAGGAATGTAATTCGTTGACAGGGTACCAGTTGTGATTTCTTTTCATTTATGGTGTACCCCAGACAAGTTAGAACCCTTTTTACAAATGCAAGATGATTTAAAAGTATGCCCTGGTTTTCTGCCTGAATTAGACAATCATCCATGTATGGATATATTTGAATATTTCTTTGCCTGCAAAATGCAATAACTGGAGCCAGGCACTTTGTGAATACCCTGAGCACAGTAGACAAGCCAAAGTGCAGTGCAGAGAACTGATAATGCGAGTAGCCTGCTTTGAAGCATAGGTATCTTCTGCAAGATTCCCTGATTGGGATGTGCAGGTATGCTTCTTTTAAATCTAGTGTTGCCAACCAGGCACCTTTGCCTAGCATAGGAAGTAATTGGTGAAGAGTCAGCATCTTGAATTTTGGAATCTCCAGAAAGGTGTTTAGAGTAGACAGGTCCAGGACTGGACGCCATGATTTGTCTTTTTTTGGGTACCAGAAAAAGCCTGGAGTAGAAACCTTGTCCCTTTTCCTCTTCTGGTACCAGCTGAATAGCCCCCATGTTTAAGAGGGAAAGTACTTGTTTTTGAGCCTCTGCCCACTGATTTCGTGGCAGGTCTGGCCACCCGTTTGGTGTTGGCAACTTGTGGAAATGAAATTTGTATCCTTGGGACACTACATTTAAAACCCTTTTGTCCTGTGTTATGAGATCCCAGTTCTTTGCATGAAGAGCAATCTTTCCTCCCCAAGGGGCAGTCAAATAATAAGTGCTTGGGAATTTTAAAAGGAAGTCATTGAGACTGTTTACCATAGGGGGGTGTCTTATTATTCCCAGATTTGGAAGTGGAGGCCCCCTACTGTTTAGTTCTGAGAGTCCCCTGGGACTGAAACCTGGGATTTTTGCTGTGTCTGGGTTTGGCTTGAGAGGACCTGGAAGGGACTGGAAAGGACCAATTCTTAGTAGGCCAGTGCCTACTAAATCTTGGAGGTTATACTTGTAAAACATCTTTAACAGTTTGCATTGATTTAGCTTTATCTTCCATCTTTTTAAGAACTTCTTCAGCCTTGTTGCCAAACAGGCGGTCCTGATTTAAAGGAGCATCCAACAATTTAGCTTTAACATGATCAGGCAAAGATTGCTCCTTAAGCCTAGCATGCCTTCTAAGCACAGACCCAGTAACAGCAGCCCTGCAAGAGGCCTCTAAAGAATCAAAACCACATTGCAAAGTATGTTTTCCAACTTGTTCAGCAGAATGCATTAAATCCTGTAAATCTTTATTTTCCACACAGTCAGGAATCAACATCATTTTCTGTTTAAGCAGTCCAGTAATATGCTGTTGATATTTTAACATATGAAATTGGCAGTTTAAAGCTCTGATTGCCAAGGCTGCAGAAGTATAAACCTTTTTACCCCATCTATCCAGTGCCCTGGAGTCTCCTATCAGAAGAGGTAGGATTTTTAGCAGTAGAGGCCTTAATGCCCTTGGGCCCCTGAGAAATAGTCTCTGGATCTGCAACAGGATTTTTGAAAAGGAACTTGTGGGACTCAGGAACCCTGTAGTATCTGTCAGGTTTACGAGGAGCTGGAGGCAGGGAATCAGGGGCCAAACTGGATTCAGAGAACACATTATCAACAATGTCTAGTACAGGAGGTATAGCCAAAGGCGTATGCTGAGGTAGAAGAAGGAAATCCCTAAGCCTCTTTTTTGAATCAGAAAATTCCTGGCTTTCCCAGTGGAAATGCTCCCTTAAAGTAGGTAAAGTTTCCCCAAAAGAAAATTCCTCAGGAGGGGAAGCAGAGGGAATGGAATCCTCTGCATCAGAATCCTCATAAGTAGGGATGGACAAATCCAGGTAATCAGAAGAGTCAGAAGAAACAGAATCCTGATCAGAAGATTCATAATCAAGCTCAGCCCTAGGTCTCTTGGGGGGGGGGGGGGATTGACTACCCCTGATTAGATTAATTAGATCTTCAGCCCTTTTTATAATTTGTTTTTTAGGCATAGGGGCCTGAGCATGTGGCCTGTGCGTCATTTTTTTTAGACATGGATCGAGATTTAAGCCTTAGTAATGAAGGCAGTGTTGATTTAATATGCAAGTCTGTAGGCCTGAATACACCCTCACAAGCCGGTACCTGCGCAGTGGTTCTGGACCCATCCAAGGTAGAGACATCCACGGGTTCCAAAGTTGAAGTATCTCGCGAAATACCAGACTCCAAATGGGTCTCAGTAGAGGCCTGTGAATCAGAAGTAGCGGGTATCATGGGCTGTGAAAGCGTCTCACTTAGTACCGGTGAACTGGCGACTGGCTTAGGGGAAGCATCATCAGCAGTTTGGACCTTGGCGGCCTGTGTCTGTCTTTATCTTTGCATTTTTTCAGAATCCCGGTAGTCGGATGGTTAACCGACGACATTTTTGGATAATTAAACCGAGAACCGAAATATTTACAGGCAAAAATATACCGATGATGGATAGTGCACTGATTAAATAAAGCACAAAACCGACAGCAAGGTACGTTGTGGTCAGGGTCTAGGCAAGAAATACAGTACGTATGAAACTCTTTGAGGTATTTGCTTTCCACAAGTAATGCAATTATTATCTTTTACTGACATCGGTAAGGAGCAAGAAAAAGTTTCTCCAATGGGTTACTTAGCTTTAAGTTGAAGACTTCGGTTCTGAAACTCAAAAATGAAAATTTCAGGAGTTGGCCAACTGGCACTTGTGAACTGCTTCTGGCATCGCATGGCAAGAAAGACTGATGTGATGGCATCGGCTGCATGTTTTATACTCCTGACGACCTGACGTCATGCAAGAAGGGACAGCAACTGACGCAGGATCCAAGACTTTGCTAATCAGGCTGACTGAGGGCAACCTGCCAGCAGATTACCCAAATATAATGACTGCAAAAGTGAAACACAAAGAACATCACAATGAACTTCTCTGACCTTCATGCATTTGCAAATTTACAGCCTCCTCTTATCAACTCAAAAATACTGAATGGCTGACAACTGTGCTTATCTTAAACAAAAGGATGAAAATCTACTTTACTGGTCATTCTTAAAGGCAAGTTTGCTAGACATGCATTTTATACTTCTTTTCAGTGTATTCCATGCATTTTAGAGTATAAATATCATCTGTGGCTGTTACTGATGTTATTTTGCAAGTCGACTGCATCTTGCATTACAGATGACATGATTATTGGAAGCCTAACACTCTGTAGCATTATATTTCACTAATAGCTTACATGTTTCTTACATAACAGATGGTATTAGATCTAACAACAGAGTTATGGCTCTTATAGCACAGTCAGATAGTGGTTATACAGTGTTACAACCAGTGTCCTAAGGCTAGTGCCAGAAGTCAAACTTCACTGACTAACTGCAGATAACTATATGACTTAGTTAAAATGTCATTGTAAACTAACACAGGATCTTAGATCAGGAAAGAAACAAATGTCTGTTGGATCTCACTTATGTACCCTGTCTGGTCTGTGCCAGTGTTGGGCTGCTTCCAAAAATCAGAAACAAATGCATTGAAAACACAAAGTTATTTTCTTTAGACGCATCCCAGACCTGTATTAATCAAAATAGAGAAGAATGAAATAAGATGGCTTTTGTTCTCCCTCTAAGAAACTTAAAATACACATTTATTGCATATAAAAACAGGAGGTAGAATGATTTAGGTAAACAAAGTACCATTTACAAAGGACATTGGATTCTTTTGGATAGCTGAACTTACAGCTCTCAGAGGGAGTCATTCTGTGCATGCACAGACATGCATAATACAGTAAAGCTGGAAGTGAAAGAGGGCAGTCCTCCTTTAGTAAACGTCAGTCAGCAGAGATCCTTCCCTATAGTCTGGAGCCAACAAAAGGCTAGAGAGATGACCAATTCTACAGCAGAATAATACTATAGTGTGATGCTTTTACTTCTCACAACTAGCATCGACTCACAAGGCTTCTTTTTCTTGTTTAAATGTTCCATAAGGGCTGATGCTGCCTTCCTAGGCTATCTACCCCTTTGAGGTTTTAGTAATAATTAACCTGTCAGTAGTTATTAATATATCAGTGCAAGGAAGGTTAGACTGCCATCTCATAACTATTGGCATTTCTAGTCCCTAGCAGCAAAGTCCCACCTGGAGGTAATTTGTGTGCTCTACACTGGCATTCATTCCACCATCACAGGTCTAGTGCAAAGTTACAAACAGCCCCTTACCTAAACCTTCTTACCTGTAAAGCTCCCAGCCTCCACATTGTCTGCTTGCTGGTCCTTTCATCATCTGCACATATGCAGACTGATGGGCCAATAGCAGTGAATGCACACTGGGAAGGTATATCTCATTTCAATCTATTCCCATGCCCAAAACTCTAGCCAAGACCCAAATCATCTAATATATATAGTCAGAAAATGCCCACAACCCATATTTTTGCATTTCCTTTTAAGAACCAGAAAACAACCATGATTACAAGGACATATGCATGTATATCTTTTTCATTATTCTATACTTTAGGTAAGATACTTGAAAAAATATCTTCATAGAATCAACTGAACATGTTAAAAAATATAGCATCCTATCTTCTCAGCTACATTGATTTTTGGATAGGATGTAGTACAGTGACAGAAATATACAAGTTGACAGATGTTATCTGAGAAGACATGGACAAAAACCTCTTAACTGGGGCTGTATTCAAAGATCTCACCATGGCCTTTAGTCTTGTTGACCATAAACCTCTCCTCCTTTACTTACTAATCTCATCTGCCCAAACTCCCTCTCTTGGTTTAAAAAGATTCTCATCACAAGTCCAAACAGGCAAATCTTTGTCTAACACAACACCCATTTACAAAGGCATAACCTGCAGCATTATCTTTCTCTTTACAAATAAGATACCTACAAACCTCCATAATTTGATATACAGATGGCATGGTCATCTACAGGTTTAACCCATCTAACTCCACCATTAAATGATTTCTGGAAAGTGACCTCAAAGCCCTATCTCACTGGCTCTCCCCAAAGAATTCATCCTTAAAAGTAAAAAAAAAAAAACAAAAAACAAACCAGAATCTTCAGTTCCCAACAAAATCTCTCTAAAGTCCTCACAAACTGGGGACACTTCCACAGTAGAAAATATTTAGAAGCCATCATTATCTTTAAACGTTTAAATGTATTGGCTTGATCTCTACTTTTCCAATATCACATCTTAAACACAAATTCTAACCAGCTCTCTACTCTTCTAGACTACACAAATCTCATACTTCCTCACCCCAGACTATAGAAAAGCAAAAGAGAAAGGAGTCTTACTGTCTCATTTTGAGCATGGACTATTCTTTACATTGACAGCATCCAACAAAAAAATATCCATCCTCCAAACTACAAAAAAAAAAAAATTACTGGTCTATTGCCTTTCCGTCCACCAAAGAACATTACTGCACTATTCTAACAACAACAAAAAAGTTGCCCATTAAACAGAGATATACTTTACTCCTGGCTTCATTAATGCATAAACTACTAAACAACATATTTCTCCTCTTTGTAAGTATTCTCATCAAACAAACTACAACATATAAACTAAGGTCACAATCCTCCCTCAACTACATCTTGTAAAACAAACTCAGTTCCACTGAACACAGTAATAGCCCTATAGATATGGTTATTCCACCCATCTAAACTGCAATCCACCTTTCCATTCAACAAATTCAAACAAGAACTAAAATAACATTTTCAAGGAAGCATCATGTAAATGTTTCACATTCAGTGTAGTACCCAGTACTTCTACCAATCCTTAAGACTCTTATCCCTTCCACCGTAGATAACAGATATATATCCTTTGAGATACTTGGGGAAAAAAATCACTCTGTAATACATTAATCTTACCTAATCCTTCCTTCTACATTATTTTCCATCTCCCGTTAACCTTCCTTACTATCCTCAATTTCCTAACAAATTATTACTACCAAAATCAACTCTCCCTGCCTCCTGTTACTTTTCTGTGCATTGTATTTTACATGCGTTGCATTTAGGGTGAATACAACCAGGGAAAACTATATCCATACTAATGTACTATTGATATTATTGCAATTACCTATGTTTAGTTTGTTAATATTTTAATTACTGCTTTGCTGATGATCTTCCTTTCTGTTATTTTGTTAGTGCTCTCGGGGACTGAGCCTGAAACTATTTGGTTCATTTCAATTTGTATTATACCTCAGTCAAGAAGGAATATATGTTTATTTAATATGGCGATTCTGTATTAGTGCACAAAGATATACACATGTACAGTAACTTTGGTGTATATTTTACTTCATGTTTTGGATGCCAGTGTCTGGCCTGATTCATTTCAAAACCTTGGAGCCTTATTACTGAATTCTATCTTTTCTTTGCATATGTGCACAAGAGAACTGCCTGGTTAACACAGTGAAGCAAATACCATTGAATACATTTTTTCATTTCAAAATTTAACTGTGCAAAACAGACCCCACTGTTGCAACATCAGCCAACCTCACTTACATTAAACAAAGAGGTAATATTGTTGCTGATGCAAAGGTGGGATTGTATACTTGAGGAGATCAGGCCTGTTTTTTGCTTAAGTGCTTTCAGCAATTCAGTTTTCCTGTCAACTGTGAAGGTTTTTGGTGGAGTGAGATTTTCAGTGCATGTGGCTCTAATATTCTAATATGTCTCTTTACTTAAGCAAGTTTTCTAGCTTTGAAATTTAACTACTCTTACTCAACTGAGGAGTCAGAAAAAAATCACCTATGATGTCAGGAAATCTGATTTTGGTGAGTACATTGTAGGTATGTTGTGTAATTCTTCATGCCTACTCTTTTCTAAAGTACGCTTTCCCAAACCATATACTGTTTCACTTTGATTTCTTGGCTTCAGTTCAAATCATTTACCATGACAGCATTTTCTTTGTTTTAATTTGGATCATGGGAACAGGGAAATGTGACCATTAATAGACAGTCTAATCAACCTAATCCCCATCAAGATGCATTTCAGTATAAGTAAACAAAGTCTAAAAAGTCTGGACTTTTTATAATAGTTTAACATAATAGGTCCTTCAGATACATTTGTTGCTTTCTGCAGTAAAACTTCATATACAAATGTTGGTTTTGAATAAAAATAATTGCTGATGTGAACAAGAACTGCATTCAGGAAACACAAAGTATGCATTACAAAAAAAAAAAAATCATAATGTATCTTCTGGTCCTTAGCACCAAAAGTGTGATTTATTTTAGTTCACATACTTATCTTGTCCAACAGTTCAGCAAACATACTGATAAAATAATTCCAGTCATAGAAAATACTTGTTAAATGTATGACCACATGACCTAACCATTCCTTCAGCTGCATAATTCACGTGATGACTATCTTTAAAGGAGAAATCATGCATATGTACTTATCAGAGTGGGTAAGGCAAAGGGCAGAAATCCTGATCAGTTACAAAACTCCTAACTATACAGATTTAAATTTTCCTTTCAAGAAGGTCCAAGCATTTTTGGGTTCATTGCTGAAACAATTAAAAATGCAGCATTCCCGTGATATTGAGTTCTTCTGTATACCTGGATGCAGTCATTATCACATCTACAATTATTAGCATCATTAACATACATGATGGTTCCAGGAAATTCATTTTGCTTATTTGTCCTAAATCTGCTACATTACACATGTAAAGAAAGACTGGAGTAATAATAATTTCATAAACTATAATTATACCGTTACCAGATGAGTGACTCAGCTTTAACAGGAATAAATAAGAAATGATCTTAATATCTTTAAAAATACATAATCTTTACTTTGGAGATAGTCTCTTGGAAATGTTTAAATAGATCATTTAGCACTCCACAAAGAACTGAAAGTATTTATAAAAAGGAAGATACTGGTTGTTGGGAATGTAAATCCTTAAAACAGATCAGCAGCATATACTTTGATTGTAAAGTTCTACTCCCATTTTTGGGGGGAGGGGTCAATGTCTCTTGCAAGCTTTGGAGACTGATGCATTTATATTAACTAATTAATTCTCAATTCCTACTTTGGAGTTTATTTAACAAAACCCAGCAAAATGACTAAAAGATATAAAAAAAGAGATTGCGCTTCATTTACAAACGTTATAAATGCGATTACTGTTGTGTGTCTTAAAGAAATCTCTACTCTTTAGATGAAAAGAGACAAAATAATTACATAATGTTTACTATATACACTTTAATAGAATAATATTAGTCTATGCTCTATTCATTTATGGTTGTTTAATGAATTTTAGTTATTTCAGTAATATGTATACGGCAAGAACTGATGTAGACACTTGTATAAATAGTTATGCATTGTATTCTATTAGTGTGCTTGCTCTTGTTTATAAACTTTCAATAAGAATAGTAAAAATGAAACTTTAATTGTACCCTGACTTTATAAATGGAGTCCATTATTGCCATGGAATTAGAAACTCTAAATATTTGAAGAAATTAACCCATTAAAGCCTATCTGTGCCTCCAGGTGTTTCTCTGGGATCATCCTGGGTTTCAAATATTGCTTCTGCATATTTACATTAAAATTTCCAAAACCATGGTACATGCAAACTATTAGAATTTTTCATCTTAAGGCAGTCATAATGGTATATACAACTGTGTCAACATTTGATCTGTATCTACCACAGCTAAGAAGTATTGAAATTATTTGTATACTACTCTGTATTGTAAAAAAAAACTTATTTCTCCAAATATCTCAACAAACAAGTAACAGAAACAAAACTACTTGGCCTCATATAAAAGGTCACAGCTAAACAAAGAAAATGCTGCTAGACGTATCTGCACAGCTGCAACAGGTACTGAGATACTTACTATAAGCTGTTTATATAACAACAATTAATATTTACTAGGTTTATTGTAGCTTATAAAATCCATTTCAGACCTAGAATCAAATGAATGTATCCACTGCAAAGATTACGTTCTGCTGAATATTTTGCTGTTTATATTTTTGTTTAGTAACATGGATGAGATGTTAAATTGAGGCCCTATCTGCTTGAGTTGGTGGTAGCTCATGTGGATGTAAAACATCCCATGGTGCCTATCAAAAGAGTTGGGCTCCTTTATTTAACACAACATTATTTACATATTTACTGGCACATACTAAACATTTCTATATTTTTATGCATCATTCTTCTTATAGCATCTTCGTTGTCATTGTCCCAAAAATGACCCCCACTCTTTTTTCTACACTATAATCTATTTTTTGCAGTATATCTGCCAAAATACATTTCCCATTAAACACGGTTTCATTCAGTCTTTCATTCCCAATAACCCAATTACAGAAAATATATTCTTGTCTACCCTTCTCACATATTCTTCTTCTTATAATATCCATATATAATCATATGCGTGTATATACTGTTCATGTCATTAGTATTGTCAAAACATTTTTATTCATACAACATTTTCCAAACTTTCACCACTATTTTAAATTTCATAAAAACTTGGCCTTTTATATCCTTCCCTACAAAATAAAAATCTCAACTTTATTTTTATATTACATATTCCTCTTTACTGATAATTTATTTATTACCAGCCACCATAGGAAATCCCGATGCTCTAATTTTACAGTACACCCTTTTTCCTTACTTTAATGGATGTAATAACTTATTTTGGTAAAATTTCCTATGGTTTTACATAAAAATATTGTTTCATCACACTGTTATTCCATACCCTTCTACCTTTCGCTGTATCATCATTTTTTTTTTTTATTTTTCATTTTAGGATTTTTTCTTGATAATTATTAATGTCTTCATTTACATATTCTTTTCACTTTTTCTTATCCCCATCATCTCCAAGAACTTTTTGTACTGATATTTAAGCATTCTCCCTATTAATGTCTCCTTTTCTCCTTTACCTATTCAAATATTCTATACATGCTTCAAGATGCAGAATAAACAGCAGGGTTTAGTAACCTCAATCCCCCTTCATCTTCAATCACATACAATGCGCCTCTTTTCACTGTGTTTAATCTTGAAACCCATATGAAAGAAGACACCAACTGTACAATTTCCCTTTTATCTTTTTCCTGTAATAATCTAGCACCCCAGTGGTGTAAACACTGGCTCTAAATGAATCTCACTGTTGAAATGACACCCTGGTCCCACATGAAAAATATCAGAAAAGGGGCTATGGGTGGATGGATGAGTCTAAGCATTTGACATATATTCATTTTTTTCCCCATTTGTATAGAATTCACCAGATAAACCTTTTTATTGAATGCTAAGCAATTCATACTCCACTGAAGATATACTTTCATTTCTTTTATCAAACCCTCACACTGCATCATAACTCATTTTTCCTAAATGTTATCCCTAGCAAAGATACTTAATTCATTAAAAAAATACCCCCAATATTTCACCACATCACCCAAACCCTTACTTTTATCTTTATTCACAGTCACTCCCATTTCCTTTAAATATCCATTCAGATGAATCAAATTTACTCTCATCCATATTTAGTGTTAGTAACTACAATTGCATTGTTCATGTCAAAACTACTGGAATCACCACCTCCTTTTGTATAACATATCTAACATCTTTCATTTTATAAGCTACTTTGCTCACTATATTTCTTTACTCAGTCTTGCATTCACTAACACTCTCACTGTTGTATTTTGATATGCTGACATACACACACTCCTGATTCTATTACCTACTCCATACTACTCCATAACATCCCACAAAGCATCATGTCCTAATACCTTGCTGATATCATTTACCAAATGTTTCACATCCTTTCTTTAACTCACATCATTCACAATGTGTCTCACAACCAAAAACAATTCTTGCCATCTTCCCTTTTATACCATATATACTTCAGTCCATAATATCCCTCATCCTTCCTTTTATTCTCTTCTGTATTAGTGCCATAAAACGTTTATATTCTGTGTTATTTAGTGGGATGGATCTCCACTTTTTATGTCATTATTTTCATCTTTCTTTTATATAAATGTTAATGTCCCACTAAATAACTCTTCATTAACAAACCATTCATCCAACCATTCATTCAGTACATTTATAAAATGTTCTCTTTGCCACTGCATTCATTTCTTGCACATTCCACACCTTATACCATCTGGGCCTGATACTAGATCAACATTTACTTGGCTACGTACTTCATCCATTTCACTAATAGTAATTTATTTTTCACATTCTTCCTTAAATCGTTCCAGATATTTTTTACTTTCCATTCTCTCTTATTTTTCACATGCTGTACTATAATACTCATAATTTGCTCTTGTGCTCTTTTTACCTCTCAATTTACATTTTTTATTTCCCTTACTTTATTAATATCCTTCTTTACTATTTTACCCAAATATGTAGATTCCTCCTCCTTTCTCCCTTGTAAATAATAACTCTGCCTAAATAGTAATGCCTTAACTTTTTTCTTGATTTTTTTTATATATTTCTTCTTTGATATCATAATATTTCTCTTTCAAATGCTTTCCAATGTTATTCTTTAAATTCTTTGATACATTTTTATACATTTTCCCATACTTCACTTTCTCTACCTTTCTTACTTCATCCTGACATTGAAAAGAAAGATGTTTTATGCTACTTTTTAAATTCAGACCACCATTCAGACCAGTTTTTATAAGTCTTTCATGGTTATATAATCCTTCCATAATTCCAGTACTTCTCACACTCCAATTTCATCCCATATTTCCTCATTTATTCATTTTCTTCCCTTTCCTACTAAAATATATCCTGTTTCTTCCATCACCTCCATCCACATTGCTAAATGATCTGAAAAACTTGTCACAACTGTATCACCATCTGCTACTCCAAGTCTTCTGATAATACAAAATCAGTTTCATATCCAAGTGCCCTCTTTCTATAAGTCTGTTGACTTTTGTTTCACATTGCTAATTTACCACATTGTATCACTTCTTTTTTTTTTTTTCTTTTTTTTTTACATCTGTCCCCTTCATGTATAATGTTTCATGCTAACCACAACACAGTCTAATATTTAATAAAACATATCTCTTTCTTTGCTAGTTATATATGCATATACTGCTATAATTCTATAAATATGGGCTCTCCACTTCACATCCACAACAGTTAACCTTCCCATCCTTACCAACATTGCATCTAGTAATTTGTAAACAACACATCTACTCCAAAACATTCACTTCCCAAATTCCATATATCTCCATCCCACAGTTTTCCTGTTTGTAGTCTTTCTTCATGTGTCAGGTATCTTGTATCCTCTAATACAATAACATCAATATCACATTTAGCACCTAATTCCAGTATCTCTATCCTTCTTACAGTGTTAATAATACTGCTTCCATTTACTGAATGTACTCTAAAATAGTTGCTTCTCCTACTTCTTAAGTTTATGGGAAATATTTTTAAATTTCCATTTTCTTGTGTTTACTCTTTCCACATTGCATATTTTTTCCTGGGTTTATGTACAAAAAATCATTGATCCTCTGAATCAGATTTTTCCCTGGCAAGAATTTCAAAAAATTATTAGTATCAATCCCTTCTCCAGACTTCTCTTTCTGCATGCACACACTCGTTCGTTTTTTACCTCCATATTTTTTCTTTTTCTACAGTTTATTCTTTACCTAGTTCACTGTTTGCCCCAGCATCTCACTGTTCTTCCTCATCTTTGTTTTCTTCCTTTTCCCTTCTTTTTCATTATTTCCTGTTTGCTCTTGAAATTCCATCTAAAAGTGTCCATTTTTTTCACAACCTGCATTCAGGCACACACCTTCCTGCTGTATGTCTTTTCTCCCTAGACTGTTTACTTTGTACCTCATCACAATCATTAATTAAATGAGAAAAGTCCACATAAAAGAAACATGATTTAGATGGATCAACATATGCTAATAAGCAAGTAAGAGCAGCCAAAAAATTTACACTTGGCAAGTTTTTCACCATCTTTCTTTCACATCTCAAAACAGCTTCCAACCTCCACCCTCCATTTCATAAGTTTCTCTCATCTCTTACTTTCATAGTATTATCAGCAGTTTCACACAGACCCTGCATGTATTTAATGGCTGTATATTAAATTGTCTAAAGGTGTTTTCATCTAACGCCTTTTCATCAACACGTAAACATCAAACAACCAAAACTCCGAACAGCCACTTCAGCAAATTTTTTCACAGGGGAAAAAAATCGCTTGACTAACCAACAACTAAACAAACTGTCAAACCCTACAAAGTGGGGGGATTCACTCCCACACCCCCTGCTGTGGGGGGATGTGCCCCCCCCACAGCCCCCCTAACTAAATATACTAACTCTTGAAATTGCACTACAGTGGAGGAAAGGGCAAATTCCCAAAGATGGCCAAGCAATTTTTTTCCCCTGTATTTCAGTGTTTACGTATCAATGAAAAGGTATTTGATGAAAATGCTTTTGTCATAGTAATATAGACCCATATTTAGCAGTCTTTTTTTCAGTTCATCAGCTCTAAACTGCAGAGTAACATTTTTTTTTTAACATTTAAGTTATTACCGGAAAACAAATATTGTTCCATGTATAAAAGTCCTCCTTTTTGTTAGAGTTCCAGAAATGTCATCATCAGTCAATCGGTTTCAGATATCATCACAAAAAGTCTCTGTTCCAATATGTATAAAAGGCCACATTTCTTGAGCTTTAAAACCCAGAACAGTTATCAGGTTATTACATACATAATATCCATTTGTTGCAGTGTCATTTTTTTTGTTCTTATTCTCACAGTTGTTCTTTTCTGCTTTTTAAAAACAGTTTTACAGTTTGTTGCTGCTCTTTTTTTCCCTGCGGTCACTGCTGCATATGTTTTAGTGACTACATTATCTGCTGCACAAAACCAGATGGATTCTCAGTTTGTTCCTCTTCTCCTTTTTTTACTTTCTGTCACTGCTTCATAAGTTTTAACTGCTGGATTTTCTGCTGCCACATCACCTCATTCCTCTTCTATATTACCAACCTCAGCACTTCCGAAAAAGTTGTCTGCAATCTCACCCCATGAAACAGCAGAACGGTCACCAAGATCATCCTGCTCAACTATTTTTAGCAGATAATTATCTGCCTGTCATCCTAATCCCAGTTCTATCTGCTCCACTTCAACAGAGTCACTCACTTCCTTCTTCATGGAGGCAGCTAAACGCTGCTCATTTGTAACATCCACCAAATAGAAGTCTTAGTTTACATTCAGAAACTCCTTTTCAAACAAAATGTTATCCATATTCTCAGTTTGCATCTCTAAACTCTCCACAGCATTTCTGTTCTCCTCCATGCTGCTTTTTCCTTTAGGCCTCTTCCTTGCTACTGTATAAGCCCTCCAATGCCATTTTGCAGCAACAAAAAGTAACAGAAGTTCCAAATTTCTACTAGTAATATAAATACCACCTCAGGTCTTCCCTGAAAAGGGGCCTTGTAGGGCTAACATTTTCAAAAAAGGATGGATAAATTATTCAATCAATCAAACAATCTGTAAATCAGAAATTCTACGAAAGAAAACTGTTGACCACAGATTGAAATCAACAGATCTGGAATACCACAGTATGTGTTTCAACTTCATTACTGCTGCTGTGGACTCTATTCTGTCTTTTATCAATGATGTAAAATATTTTGGGCAATAATAGTTGTTAGAAGTAATCCTGTTTTCAGATGAAACGAAGCATGTCCATGTTTCTGGAATGGCCTTCCTGGAACTTTACGTTCAAGCTTGTGAGACTTTTTCTTTGTGTTTCTATCTACATCTGTATGTACGGGTTGTATTGTTTTGCTGTAAGCTTTAAATGATATAGCTTGCATTAGTATTTCCAATACATTTTTTATTAAAATCACACCTCTTTTCCTCCACTCTAAGTAGACAAATGTATATGTCTACATGCATATATACCATTCACATTCATTTAATTATTTATTTTAGCCTTTAGTAAAATGTTTCAAAGAATTACACACGCCTCTTCATGAGTAGCCATATGCTTTACTAAATGCTTTCAAGAACTGAAGAATAATAATGACAATAATAATCCTATTTGTTAACCAGTTAGGCCAAGTAGACAAACACTCCCTTTTCAGGGGCAATCCAGGAGCAATGTCTGGTTAAGTGGCTTGCTAAAGGCCATACAGTAGGCAAATGAGGGCTGAGGGAATCTAACACAGTACCACAGGAAATCCAACTTGCTATATTAACCTCTGTGCAAACTGCTGACTATAACTCACAGCTCCAATAAACAAACTTTGCTTGCTTTGTTCTAGCTTTCTTCTGCTACTTGACATCAGCTTTTTATTAGCTTCGTATTACTGCAAAATGGTTATGTTAGCACAATTTTTACAACATTTACAACCAGCATAATGTTTCCATATTTTGCTTATTGTTCCAAACCAGGTATACATGGTTTCCTCCATTGCAGTAAACATTTCATTGTTGTTTTGTCTGGACAATATAATTTTGGTTGTTAAAACCATAAGCAGTTTTACCTCACAGTAAATTCAAAGTCAAAGTAAACTTTATTGTCATTTAGAACTACACGTGTAGCCTAAACAGAATTTTATGCATCAGCTCAATTCTTGAGATTACAAAGGAAAGTGAAACAACACATACAAGTAGAGGAATAAACATAACTAACAAATACAGTACTACTCCCAATATGTGCAAGAAAGAGCAGAGATATTTAGCAACACTCATAAAAGAAAAGAATACCCTCCCCTGAGTTAAATTAACTACCCTATTTAAAGTAATACAAAACACACTACAGATAGAAATGCCTAAGTTATTTGTCTAATACTGCACTTGAGTGAGTTAAATAATACTGACTATGAATATAATAAATAAATATTGCACTTACTTGGAATATATGTAAGTATATATTGCACAAATAATGAAATACTGATTTATTATGTGTCCAGAACCCTGGGGCTAGTGTCTGAGTTGAGAAATCTAATCATTGTAGGGTAGAAACTGTTACTGAATCTTGTAGTCTTGCAGCGGATGCTGCAATATCTCCTGCCCAATGCCAGATGCTTGAACAGTCTGTGTGCAGGATGTGTGTTGTCCTGTATTATCTTGGTGGCCTTTCAGATGCTTTGTGCAGAATAAAGATGATGTATCGATGGAAGACTGGAACCTGTTACCTTCCCTGCAACCCTCACCACTATTTGTAGCACCTTCCTTTCTGTAACCATGCAGCTTCCAAAGCACAGTGTGAAGTTGCAGGTGAGGATGCTCTCTATTGCACCTCTGTAGAATATGGAGAAAATATGAGGAGGAACCTTAGCTTTTTTCAGCCTTCTTAAGTAGTGGAGGCATTGGTGCACTTTCTTGACCAGTTGGCCTAGTATATCCCAACCCCGTGAGATCCTCTGATATGTCTACACCTAGGAATTTTGTACTTTAAACCTTCTCCACACACTCACCATTGATTCTGAGCAATGGGTGGTTTGTTTTCCTCTTCCTGAAGTTGATGATAATCTCTTTGGTCTTGCTTACATTCAGGTCATGGTTGTTCCCCTCACACCAACTGATCAGAGATGCCAGCTTCTCTTAGTACACCTTTTCATCCACCTTTATGATGAGCCCCACAACTGTGGTGTCATCAGCAAACATGAATATATGGTTGGACTTGGGCTTAGCATAGCTGTCGTGGGTCAGCATGGTGACTAACAGTGGGCTGAGAACACATCCCTGTGGAACTCCAGTGTTAATTGTGATGCACTTTGATGTGTTCTTACCTGAACACACCTTCTGTGCTCTATCAGTCAGGAAGTCCAGGATCCAGTTACAGAGGTGTTTACTGATTCCTAAATGTGCCAGTTTTTTCTATGAGCTGCATTGGTACCACCATATTAAATGCAGAGCTGAAGTCTATGAGTAGCATCCTCGCATAGTTGTCTTTGCCCTCTAAATACTCAAGGGAGATGTGCAGTGCTACGGATATGGCATCAGTCATGGATCAGTTAGGTCTGTACGCAAACTGCAGAGGGTCGAAATCAGGAAGTAGGCAAGATAAAAGATGCTTTTTTATCAGCTGCACAAAACATTTCATAACAGTGGATGTCAGAGTGACTGGCCTGTCGGGAGTGGTTTTGTTTGGTAGTGGGATGATAGTTTTCTGAAGCATGAGAGTACTTTTGCCATGGCAAGAGAGGTGTTAAATATTTTCTTGAGAACTGTGCGTAGTGATCAGCACAGCTTTTAACACCTTGCCCAGTGTCGCTCGTCTACTCAGGATAAAATAGACAAGCCTTTCTGGGTTCTGTTCAAGCAGCTTTATTATGTACAAACACATAGGTTCATAGGTTGGGACTAGGCTATCGGGCCTAGGGCCTATACAAGCCTAGCCATAACAATTCCCTGGATATTTCTTCCCACAATATTTACTTCCCTGGGCCCCTGTCTAGCAGGGCGACTGACGTAATCCCCGGGGTGAATTTCCTATCTCCCATCCAATTGTCAAGGTTCCTTTTGAAGAGGGCCAAGGAGGTGCTCTGCTTGACATGTATGGGCAGTCTATTCCAGAGTATGGGGAGTCTCTGGGTCAGCAACCTATCCCTCCAGCATGTTTTGTTCATTGTGATGACAAGGTTTAGATCCCTGAAGCGTGTGGCTCTGAGAGATTGGGATTTCTTTAAGTGTAGTGTCCAACAGTTCAGGGTTTGACATGGCCTTGTATGTTAAACAGAGATCGCCTCTGAGTAGACGATATGCCATAGAGTATAGCTGGAGTTTTTTTAGACGGTCAGCATATGGCATCTGCTTTAGGCCTGTGATTCTTTTAGTGAGGTATTTCTGCGGTCTTTCCAGCTGTTCATAGGTTCTATGTTCTACATTAGGATTGAGGCTTAATGACTTTATCTTAGATAAACTTATAAACAAGCTAGCTATTACACTCATACATGCTCATTTTCTGACTGCACTCTCAAATTGGCACTGAAGCTAGCATGTGCTTGCTATTTATATGCACATGTTGTCCTTGAAACACTTCTTCAAGATACAGCACACACACTCTATTCTACATCCTCCTCCTTTGAGAAATAAGTCATGCAGTGTTGATGACATTAATTGACATGCAATCAATACAAATAATTATTTGTCATGCAACTATACAGAACTAAACACATATAAACAATTATGTCCAGGTTGCTGTGCATTTCACTCTAGGTCTGGAAATACGACCAAATTGTGTGACATAAAAATTAGAAATAAGTCTAGCAACTGTGACTGTCTCTGCCGAGTCTTCAACTTTAGGGACATCAGGAACATCATCAGGAATGGAAGTGGAAGTTAAGACACATTCTGCAACAGGAACAGGATTGCTATGAGATCTAGAGTCTGTATCACAGGAACAATGCTGCAATATCAATTCTGATACAGGAAGAAGATGTCTGTCATTTCTCCTGTACTCCACACCCATAGATACTATGAAGTAGGATTTTGGCTCGGTACATATACCTGTTACTTGACCAATCCAGTCGAACTTTCTGCCGTTTGTATCCTCACTGTTTATCCTCCTTTCAATGGACAAAGAAATCTGCTTGATTTATCATAGGTGGACTTCTGGAAAGAATGCTTTCTGAATAGTTGGGCTCTAATTGTCCTGTTGTTCTTAGCTTTAAGCCACAACAAACTGTAACTGCTAGGCAATGTTGTTCTGGTTTGCCTAGATAGAAATAAGCAGGTGAGCCAAGTATATCATCACAAGGTATGTTTCTGAGATTAAGTAAATTCAAAGACATTGGTATTGTCACACTTTGACCTGTCAAGTAATTGCTTTGCACACTGTACTGCATATTCAGCTAGTCCATTTGACTATAGATATTCTGGACTACTAATAACTTGCACAAAGTCCCATTCTTTTGCAAATTTCTGAAACAACTGACTAGTAAATTGAGTATCTTTGTCAGAAATAACTTTGTGTGAACCACCATGGACTGAGAAATGATGTTTCGACTTTGTAATAGCAGTGGACATTAGGTTAGATAGTAAATCAATCTCAAACCAGTTTGAATAAGAGTCTCACAACACTAAGTAATGCTGATTGTTCCACTCGAATATATCAGTGGTTACTGTTGACCAAGGTATTTCAGAAACTTGACTTAGCTGAAATGGTTGTTTTTGCAAATCCAGTTTAGTACTATCGCATACTGAACAAGAAGAAAGTACTTTATCAATGTCTTTTACTACAGAAGGCCAAAATACTAGTTGTCTCACCTTTCTTTTGGTAGATTCAGAACCTGGGTGACCACAATGCAAAATCTGGATATATTCATGTTGTAGAGAAGCAGGAGCAACAATTTTAGGCCCTTTGAAAATAATGCCATCAACATCAACATCTCATCTCTATAAGGAAAATAAGTTTGCACTTCAGGAGGTACACTAGCTTGCTTTTATGACCATCCAGCATTAATGTAGTCATTGAGGTTTTGCAAAATTGGATCAGTCTTTGTATGATCGCTCAGCTCATCAAGTCTCATGTTAGAAAAATTATGCACATCCATGACATCAAAGTCAAAATTCTCTACATGAAGCTGTTCTGTTGTATTTCTGGGTACTCTGGATAAGGTATCAGTGAGATAAAGAAGTCTGCCTTTTGTATAGACCACTTTGAAGTTGTACTTTTGCAATTTGTGCATTATTCTTTGTAATCTCACTGGGGCTGAATGCATAGGCTTCTTTAAAATAGTAACTAGAGGTTGATGATCAGTTTAAGTCTGAATAGCTCGACCATAGACATAATCATGAAACGCTGAACATGCAAATACTTTTGTTAAAAGTTCTTTCTCAATCTGAGCATATTGCATTTCAGTTTGGGTAAACGTTCTGATGCATAGGCTACTGTCTGCCTTCTTGAAGAATAACTGGACCAAGACCAAATTTTGAAGGATCACAGGAAAGAGTTGCTGGTTTATTGACATCATAGTATCTTAATGTAGGTGGGGTAGCAATTTTCTGCTTAAGGTCTTCAAATGCTCTCTGGTGCTGTTCCAATCAAGACCACGTAACATTTTTGCACGTCAGCTTTCCCAAAGGTGCTGTCAGCCCACCGAGGTCTGGTATAAACTTGCCTAAATAGTTGACCATACCAAGAAAGCGTAGAGCATGAACATTATTTGGTGCTGGCATCTCAAGAATGGCTGCTTGCTTGGACAGGTCTGGTTTCAAGCCAGTGCTAATAAATAAATTACCTAAATATGCAACTTCTGGTAGTCTGAGTTTACACTGCACTTTAGAGGATTGAGCTTTAAGTTCACTTCATGTGCTCTGTCTAGAATTCTCTTAAGGTTTCTGCCATGTTCTGCATCACCATTGCCTCCAACTAATGAATTATCAACTATTATGGCACAAGGATAACCTGAAAAAATTTGCTCCATTGCATGCTGAAAGACATCACTTGAAAAATGTATTCCAAATGGCATCCTGAGGAATCTACTGCCAAATGGGGTACTGAAAGTAGTCAGTAATGAGGATTTGCAATCAAGCATCACTTTCCAAAATTAACTTTTTACATATAAGACAGAAAAAAACAGTGGCATTTGGTATTAGGGCTGTGACTTCCTCAACTGTACCTATTGGATGATCCAGTCTCTCTAATGCTTTCTTCAAATCTCTTGGGTCAATACATATTCTGATTTTGCCTGAGCCTTTTTTGTAGGATGCTACCATGAACGACAACCATTCAGTTGGTTCTGTGACTAGACAAATTACACCTTGCTGCACCATTTTATCCAGCTGAGCTTTAACTTTATTCTGCATAGCTATCAGAACTACTCTTGCTGGCATGACCACTGGACTGATCTCTGGTTCTAACTTCATAGAATGCACAACTGGAAGTTAAGTTAAATTGTCATTGAAAATATCAGCATACTCTAAGAAAATGGCTTCAGTAAATTTGGAACTAGGAGATGTGCTTATACGATGAACTTCTTTGGTAAAGGAAAGCAAATTCATTCTCAAACTGTCTCTGAGACCCAGTAATGACTGCACAGGTCTATGGAATACATAGAATAACGAGCTGTAACAGTTCCTAGCCCAGGGGGTTTTAACCTTCACTTTCAAAAGAGCTATTTTTGGCCACTCTCCCACCAAATAAAATTCATCGGGAACCACAAAACCTATTTGACCCCTAAAATGAAGATAACACGTGTTTAAAGTTTTATATATAGTTATTATACTAAATATAAAATAACTAAGTTTATAAGAGTAATATTTAAAATCCGACCCTATTTTTGTTCCTTTGTTGGGAATGCTTGATCGCTCTCAGAGTGTGTGTGTGTGTGTGTGTGTGTGTGTGTGTGTGTGTGTGTGTGTGTGTGTGTGTGTGTGTGTGTGCATGTCATATCTTGACCTCTTAGAACAAGAAATCTGGACAAAGCAATAAGTAATGGGGCATAAAAGCCCCAAAATAGGGACACTTTTTAAATTTTGCTCTTATAAACTTAGAAAGTTGATAGAATAACAGATTTTGCATTAGCATGAATTGTCTGAAGGGTATGGTGTCTGAAACTCAAATGTCTGTCTATTTTTTTTTTACTTCAGCCCTCAATGATTTGCCAGAAAAGCACAATTTTATGAGAAACAGACCAAAAATATGACGCAAAAGTCAGGAAATTCTGCAAAAATCTGCACAGTCGAGAGGTAACTGTGTGCGTGTGGAAAATGCTTGTTAAAACCATGTTATTCTAGCATGTTTCTAAGTTTATAAGAGCAATATTTAAAGTCCGTCCTTATTTTTGTTCCTTTGTTCACCTTTATTTGTGGCTCTGTCCAGATTTCTTGTGGTAAGACTTTGAGAGGTATGGAAACCTTTCAGGAGATGCTGCTGCTGACAGGGTGTCGGTCGATTGCTCTTGGTGTGTGTGGAATACATGGAAACAGAAACCTTGTTTTTCTAGCAAGTTTCTAAGTTTATAAGAGCAATATTCAAAGTCTGTCGCTTGATCACTCTGTGTGTGTGTGTGACCCCTGGAAAAGCTTAAAGACATTTTTTTACAAGGAGCCACTGCAGAGGGGTGGAAGAGCCACATGCAGCTCCAGAGCCACAGGTTGCAGACTCCTGTCCTAGCCAAATAACAAGAAAGCACTACTGAGCCTTTGGTTTGAATTTCTTTACCTCCATAAGCAATACGTTTTACACAACTAGTCACATTGAGTTGTTCATCACCTTAGCAAATGTGTCTGCTGACAAAACATTACACTTTAAACCAGTGTCGACTTTGAGCTCAGTGGATTTACCATTGATCTGAACAGTACAAAACACTTCATTCTTTGCCAACAAATTCACTGCATCAGCCTTTTCACCCATTACTGATACACCATCATCGTAGAAGGTAGAATTGCAGCCTTCTATATGATCAACTTACTTTTTCAAGTGACCCTTCTTCATTACTTTTTAAGGTTTACTTGATTTACAAAACTTTTGGAAATGGTTCCATTAGTTACACTTATGGCATTGCTGACCAAATGCTAAGAATATCTCCCTTTTAGACTTATGTTTGCCACTACAATTGTGACAGTTAACAATAAGGCTGGATTTGGGTTTGGCTGACTCACCCTTGTACTGCAATGAGCATGTCCTTTTCTTAGAACTTGCTGGAAAACTAGGACTCCTCCCAGGAAACCCCATACGGTTGCAGCTTGTCTGCGGGTTACACATTTCCCTGAATCTGCACTTCTAACACTCGGGGTCTTCTCTTAATTCAGGCTGTACAACAATGATGGGTTTCACCTTCTCCCTCATATACTGCTGGTGCATACATAAATACACACTCTCTTTCAATGGCCTCTACCCCAGCTAAGTTTAGCAAAATTAATGTGCTAGTGCATGCATCTTTATCAGAATAAGCTGTTTGTATAAAAATATCATACTCTTGCACAAATAGTTTCCAATTCTGATCAAACACCAGTGGTGACGGTTTATAAAATCTGTCTGCCATATTAACACATACCAGTGAAGGCTTTTGCAAGTATGGACGAATATACACACACGCGCACACACACACACACACACACACACACATATATATATATAAATATATATATATATAAAATGCCAGAAATTTATGCCAGTATTTGTGACTATGCCCAATAGCACAACAAGCCTCTGAATAAATGAACTTTGCGAAATAAGTCTCTCGAGCACTAATACTTTTGAAATTACTGTACTGTAACAGTCACTTCTTATCAGTGTAAGAAACATTTCAAAATAACTGCACTGAGTAATTGAATTGGGCAGAAGAAGCTCAGAGTAAGAAATATTTTGAAGTAATTGCACTTTGCGAATAAACAGTACACAGCACACTGAAACTTCCCCAAAATGGCGGTACTTTGCTAAATAACGCTTTACAGTGCATGGGAGCACTTTGCGAACAGCACACCCAGCACAAGAAATACTTAATGCAACCTTTTTTGCCCTTATTGTATTTGTTTTGCCCATTTAATCTTTTTCCATGCCCATTGTAATTTTCTTGTGCTCATTTTACTCTAAACATGCCTATTTTTCTTTAAACATGCTCATTTTGCAATTCCAAGGCAATTCCAAACCCCTTATGTGCTTTTCTGATAATTGTTTTATCAAATATCTTAATCTTAAACATTTTGTTTAATTAATAAACCTTTTGTGCTTCTCACTTATTTAATAATGTGGTTTGTGCCCTTGTAATGCTCTGTTTTATCTTTTTTATAGAAAAAAAAACATTTGTGCAGGTTTTCAGTACCTTTGGTTTGTTTTTTGCCTTTTTTTTGTGCTCATTTTCTCTTAGTTTACCTTCACTGTTAACTCTGCACCTCATAGCTCTGAAAAGCAGCCTCTGAAATCCTGGTTCTGACGCCATGTTACTCATCTAGTCAGGATAAAATAGACAAGTCTTTGTGGGTTCTGTTCAAGCAGCTTTATTATGTACAAACAAATCAGGATTGGGGCTTAATAACTTTAACTTTGATAAACTTATAAACAAACTAGCTACTACAATCATACATGCTCACTCTCTGGCTGCACTCTCAAAATAGCACTGAAGCTAGCATGTGCTTTCTATTTATATGCACGTGCTGTCCTTGAAACACTTCTTAAAGATACAGCACACACACACACACACACACACACACACACACACACACACACACACACACACACACACACACACACACACACACAATTCTACACCCAGTATGTTGTCTGGGCCAGCACCCTTCCTGGGGTTGACTCTCCTTAGCTCTCTTCTTACCTCCTCTGTGCTGAGGCTGAGTACTGCATCCTTCTCATCAGTGGGTACCTTTAGTGCCAACCTGTTGTTTCTTTCCTCAAATTTACCAAAGAAGATGTTCAAACTGTCCGGGAATTGAATGATGTCCTCACACTCTGCTGACCTGATTTTTAGTTATGTGATCTCCTGTATGCCTTGCCATAGTCTCCTTGCATCCTTCATGTCTTCAAAGTGGCTCTCTACCTTTCTGCCATAATCGCTCTTAGCCTCCTTTATACCCCTCCTCAGATTACCTCTTGCTAAACACAGATCTACTTTTTTCTTATCCCTGTAAGCTGTGTTTCTCTCCTTCAGAAGCTCATATACCTTAGGAGTGAGCCATGGTTTCTGGCTAGCTCTAATAGTGATACTCTTGGTATTTGTTACCCCATCAATACAGTTTGAAATGTATGCCATCACTACCTTGGTGTATTCATCAGTGTTCAGATGGTGATTCAGTGTGGCTGCCTCCTTGAACATATCTCAGTTGATTCTTTCAAAGCAGTCTTGGAGGGCCTCCATAGCCCCCTCAGGCCATACCCTGATTTGTTTCTTTGCGGGTTTCTCTCTAACCAGTGCAAGTTTGTAAGCTGGTGATAGCAAGATGGTATAATGGTCAGTTTCCCATTTGTGGAAGTTGCACTGACTTATAAGCCTTTTTTAAGTTTATTTACACCATGTCCAGGATATTATAACCCCTCATAGGAATGACCACATATTGATGGTAGTGTGGGAGTACTACTTTCAGATGTGGTTTATTACAGTCACCAGCTGCCATATGTACAAAGTCAGGATATTTGCGCTGCAGCTCACCATGTGAGTGCATACTTTATTTAGAACTTCAGTGGTATTCGTACTAGGTGGGATATACACCACCATTACACTGACCCCATTTAGCTCCCTGAGCAAGTAAAAAGTGTCTCCATTTAATGGACAGGAACTCTAAGTTTTCACAGCGGTGTGATAGTATGATTTCACAGTTGCTGCACCATCTTTAGTTAACACAGATACATACTCCACCTCCTCTGGCCTTTCCACACAGTGCATGTTATCTGCATGAAACAGGATAAAATTCTCTAATTTTACTGCACTGTCATTTCTCTTGTCATGCAGGTATGTCTTAGTAATAAAAATAAAGAAGTATTTCTCACCTTGTTCTTTTTGGAAAGTTCCAATCTCAAGTAGTCCATCTTGCTATCCAGTGATCTCACATTAGCTAGCAGTATAGTTGGTAGTACAGGCCTGTAGGGGTTTGCTTTTAACTTTACATCATTACTTACTCTGTAACTTCTTTTCCTTGTTCTCTGACATCTCTTTTTCTTCTTGTCCAGCATATTCCAGAAACCTGTTCTACCAGTTTCAGGCATTTTAGAGTGTGAAGAGTTAAAATACCAAGCTGTTGAAGCTCGGTCCAAGTAGTAGGCCTCAGACACTCTGCAGACTTAAAGGCATCCAACCAGCAACATGTAGATGTCAACTGTTTATTCCTAGTAACTTCTGACTACTATAAGTTATTGTACCTTCAACTGGAATAATAAATTGTTTAGTATTTGTAATCTATTTTGTTGTTTACCTTTGTGGTGCCATTTTGAATTCAAATCTCTAATCATAAATTTCTTAAATTATACACAGTTATACTACAAACATTTTTTGCTGCTTTTAAGCAGTATTCTGATAAGTAAATAAATTCTCATCAGTGTGCCTTTTTGTTTAATTTCTGTATATACAGTTTTATGGCTTACTTTGTTCAGCAGTACGATACATGCCTTTCACATGTAAACATTCTTTCCTCAAACAACATTAAGTAACAACGTTTCCCATTACTGCATTTAATATCTATTCATCACTCTCAAATGGAAAAGAATTATAGTACTTCTTTGCTGTTTTATATACTATAAGAATGCATTCCTCTATTAAATGAAGAATAAGAAAATATGCATTATAAAACTTTTGTCATTGACCCCAGTCATCACATATCACTGAAAGTTTTCTCAGTAAGATGGAGATTTTGTAGAATGGAATATAGTTGTGAAGTTCAGATTTTGTGAAACACTCCTAGAACTTTTAACATTGTTCATTTAATTTGTAACCTTTTAATTAATTTTTGGAGCATAAATAAATAAATATTTGAAGCATGCAGTGTTCTTTCAAGGGAAAAAAGTGTCACAGCTGCAAAGTATACAGCGAAATAAAACATGTACAGTGTCAATTAAGTGCCTAACTCCCCTTAAGTGCATTTCAAAAATGTTTAACATTATAAAACTTAATTAACAAAAGTTTTGTTTACTTCTTTATTGCTGACTTCCTGTAAAAAGAGTTGATCTTTAAACCCATGTGGTATCTCAAAACATTCGGCCTCTTCAAATACACAGTTGATAATTTCAGCAAAACTCTGCCACTTCTGACATCATGTTTTTATTATTCCCACTAACTGGTATATTATGCATTTGGTGGAGGTGATACTGTATTCTTCTTAGATGGTTTTGCTGTCTAGACTTCTGTGACTCTATTTACCATATCTAACTGTCTTGCAACTCTTTAGTGTACTGAGGCTTTCTTGTGTCTCACTGTGACCTACTACTACCATGCACTACTTACCTTACAAGCAATATGCTAATAAAAATTAGATGTGAATCGGTAAATAAACTGTAAAATAAAAGATTTATCAGTCAGCCAGAAAGGAGAATCTAGACTGGCCTGCAAATAACAGACACTAAGTTTAAAGCCACACAGCAAAAATGTAAACATAACCCTTTCTACATTTTTAATTATGGTTGTCATAATTTTTAATTATGTACATTCTCAAAGTAGTTACATAAATCATAGAATCCACAAATTTTGCTGTCCATTTCTTCTGCTGTACTTTTCTGGACAGTGGATTCTGTTTAAGTAAACTTCATCATGGAGAAACGTCCCTTTGTTTTGGGTGCTGTTAGGTTATTGGATGGACTCCTGCACGCACTGTAGAAGGGCACTTTACTGAAAGGTGTGATAAAAGGCATAGTAAAACACCAAAGTTACATAAACAATGGTGTTATAGTAGATAGCTTATGTTTATTAAACAGCTCAGGAGAGTAAGTAAAAAAGTCTTCATGTGTGATCTGTCAGGATTTATTTGTCTAGGAGACTTGGAGTGCAATGTATCATATTTAACTAATATACTACAGCCATCACCCAATGATAAATGTCTAAACTAAGCAAGTTGTACAGGAGCAGTAAAAAACAGCACTCTAAGCAGTGTTTTGCATGCACTTATACAGCTTTTACTGTAAGTGACCTGCATGTGAACTCTTCTGCATTAAAGGTGCCTGCAATAAATAAATTTTCAGCAAGCTATTGCCTTTCCTTATCCAATAATGGCAGTTACTTCTGCCTAAAGCAGAAGCAGCACAAACAAAAACACAGCAATGAATTGACCTGTAAAGATAAGGGCAGGTCTGATCAATACTGTGTCCTTAATGTTGTAATATGGCAAGGGCAAAGCAGTGACAAAATGTTCGGCTAAACAGTAGAACATTCTGAATGTTACGGTTTATCAGACCATAGCATAATCAAATATTTTCAAATTTTTAGTTTTATAAATTTATCATACATGAAGAATTTAAGCATTCTTTTATTTCATTGCCTTTTGTCAGATATGGTAAAGTACATAGTCATCCAAAGCTCACACGAAAAATCATCTTGAAATGCAAAAATGATAGGGGATAAGGCCTGAAAAAAGAAATCTGTTTTAAATGCTTCTACTGAGTAGATGAAGAGTAACCTGCCAAAGATCAGAATCCCCAAACTATATTCCTCAAAAAAAAAAAAAAAAGGCTGAATTCTCCCCTACCTCCACTTTGTGTTTTTGTAGGGAGGTAACCCCTCTTGCACTCCACCCCTGATGTGGAGGCAAGCCACCCCCCACACCACCAAATCTATATATACCAGCTATTTGGCTGCACCAAATTGAAGGAGGCGCTACTGCCAGCACAGTTAGCTGGAATGTTGTACATAATTATGTGTTATTTGTGAATATAAAACTGATTTGTACAGATATTTGTGTTGAAAAGGTATTTGTAAAGTGCTTGTGTTTGAAATTTATCCACAGTGTGCTACTGGAGAGAATGCAAATGTACATGCACTGTTGTAACTGTTATATTTTAAAAGAGGAAACTGGAAGGTTATCCTCAGTCCAGCAAACTTTAAAATATGTCTGAAATTTACGGGCTAGGCCATAAAGATGCTATCTCACAGGTTTCAATGCAGCCAGAGACACAAAGTCTCCACTAGGAAGCTTTCTGTATTGTCTTTGGGGTGAACTAATTACTACTCTGGAAGCACAGAGGTATGAAATTGTTTTATGACTTCCATTACCTGCCTCAGATCTGAGCAAAAGCCCCTGTGTGTGCATTTTTGCAGGTAGGTGCTAAATCCTGCCAGCTTCCAGCAATGGGGGTTTGTATGGGAACTATTTTATTTATTTTTATTTATTTACATTTATTTACCAGGTAGTGTCTGACTGGAACAAAGACCTGTTTTCTGCAGAGACTCGGGGAGAAAAGCTCCAAGACAAGCATAAGACAAAAGCATAGTGATGCAAGCAAAATAAGCAATTACATGCATGATAGTGGAAAATACATTTTCAGTCGGCACAGAAAATATAAAAAGATAAGCAAATTAAATACTTGATAGTGGAAAATATGTTTTCAGTGACCATAGAAAATATAGTTACAAGATAATAATCTATATATTTTTTTTGAAGTACAGGTAGGAATACAATATAAAGTAAGATATCAGATGAGTGTTAGAGCAACAATGGTGAAGTATTAGACTGGGACTTATGCAATGTTAGTATGGGGGTTAGTCAGGTTAGAAGGGTTAGACTGGGTGAGGGCAAGAGTATAGCCAGGGGTTAGTAAGGTATTACTTTTGCAATGATTTGAATTCATGACTGTTGGGGTGATTAAGTATTGGATGGGGAAGCAGGTTCCAGGATTTGGATCTTTTATTTGAATAGAGACTGTCACCATAATAGTTTCTGGACTTTTTTACTTTTAGTAGTAGTTTGTCTGATACTGCGGTGGTGGTGCTGTGGTAGCGTTGTCGCCTCACAGTAAGATGTTGTCCTGTTCGATTCTCAGCTAAAGCATCTTCTATGTGGAGACATACATGAATGGGTATACCTTCATTGAAGGTTCTGGGTCAGGGCTGGCAACTTGAAACGTAAAAATCTACTGCCAATCATTAGCGGACCGGAGTTCCACTGTGGTGACCCCTAACCGGGAAAAGCCAAAAGACACAACAAGTAGTAGTTTGTCTGATAATCTTAGGAACCATGGGTTGATATTAGGTTCAACTAAGTTGGAGAGAACAGGGCAATGATCAGGTTTGTGGACAATATTATGTGTGATGGTGAGCTGGTTGAGAGTTATAATGTTGGGAAGTTCAAGCCAATTAAGTTGGTAGAGTGCAGTACAGTGGTGGGATTTGTGGAGCTGGTTAATGGTAAACTTAGCTATTTTGTTATACCAATTCTCAGGGTTGTGTAAGTCAGTCTTATGCAGGTTGGTGAAGATTTGTGAGCAATAAAGAAGGGTGGAAAAGGTAGGTTCTTGCTGTATAAAGTCTGGCATAGTTAGTTAAGAATGGTTTAGCTTTATAGAGTGAGCCAAGTTTGATGTGAACTTTTTAAATTTTGATTGCTATATGTTTGTCAAATTTTAGGCATTTGTCTGTTGTTACACCAAGGCATTTACTTTGAATGACTGGTTTGATTCATGTACCATTGGAGGAGTAGATGGAGAGAGAGGTTTGGTTATTCTTAGTTGTATTGTTGCAGAAGACCATAAGCTTAGTTTTATGGGGGTGAGAATGAGTTGATGGTTGGTTAGGTATTTTTCTATGTCTTGGAGAGAGTCTTGTGTTTTTATTTGTAGTTCTTGGAGTGAGGGGGCAGAGCAGATAAGAGAGCTGTCGGTGTATTGGACAATAGTGGCTAGTTGGGTGGAGGGACTAAGTTCATTAGTAAATAAAATAAAAGGCAGGGGTCCAAGGATAGAGCCTTGGGGCACTCCTACTGTGATGGGTGTTGGGGGAGACAGTTTGTTTTCCCATCTACTGGACAGCTGCATGTTGAAAAGACAGCTGTGAAACCAAGTAAGGGAATGTTACACTGAGGTTGTGAGTTGCCAGTTTGTTAAGCAGTATTTGGTGGGATACTGTATCAAAAGCTTTGGACATAGCAAGAAAGATAGATCTGACAAGTTGACCGTAATTTTTGAGGTGATTTACAGTGTTAGTGAAGGTAATGAGTGTGGTAGTGGTACTATGTTTTGGTCTGAAACCATGCTGCGAGTTGGATAAGAGCTTGTTGCAAAGGAGATGGTCAAATAATTGCTGATGAATACATTTCTCTAAGATTTTGGAAAGGGGGACAAAGAATAGAAACTGGGAGGCAGTTTGAGAAGTCAGTAGAAGGGCCGGGGAATGATGTGAGATATTTTCCAGAGGAGTGGTACATATTGTTCAGAGATAGTGTGATTTATTAAGATAGATATGGGATAAGAAATAGAGGGAGCAGTTAGTTTTAGAAATTCACCGAGGAGCTGATCTGCAGCAAGGGTGCAGGGCTTTAGTTTGTTTATGGGCCTTTTTATGTCGCTGATTTGAATGGGTTTGAATAAGAATACAGTTAGGCTGGGATTTGTACAAGTGGGGACTGAAAAGGGTAGTTTGGTGTTGGGGTTTGTGAGAGAAGTTATGGAGTTGATAAAGTGAATATTAAATTGAGATGCTATGCACTTGGATGGAGCAAGTGTAGAGGGATTGCCAGGGTTGAAGAGATAATTGATACTTTGCCAAAGTTTTTGTGGAACTAGAAGTCAGATGACCAGAAGTGATGCCATTCTGCAAGCTGTCCCAGAAGTAATATTTTAGATATTATTTTGAGAAGTCTCTTAATGAGACTGAGCATTTTGTATTCTGTCTTGGGCTTGATAACAAGAAGGGCCATTCACCACATCATCTGCCTTGCTCTGTTAAGTAAGTAGGAAATAGTAATTCTCTTAGATTCATTCAGGAATATAGTGAAGCTTAGTTTAGATATTGTTTTTCTTTACTTGTCTGAGTCTGTCCTTCAATGTTGTTTTAAGTATTTCCTGTGATTTTGAACTCTAATGTCACAGTGAATATATACTTAGTACCTTATTGTTCTTTTACTATTACTAAATATATTTAAACCTTTCATTGTGGCTGATCTTTGTAGTGACATTTAAATTTTGAGGGCATTTGCATATTTATTTGATGACACTGTGTGGGCCACTCCTAACAGTCTTGCTCTTGGTCATACTACCATTTGTATTAATATAAATTTCACTCAGTATATTGGGTACCCTTGGAAGAGCCTTAAGGTAGCTGACAGGAGTGTCTGGTGGCACTAGTAACTACCTTATATTCTGGGCAGAAGGGAGCATAGCTAGTAAACCTGTGTCAGCCTTTCCCGATATGTATGTGTGTGTGTGTGTGTGTGTGTGTGTGTGTGTGTGTGTGTGTGTGTGTGTGTGTGTGTGTGTGAGCTACTTGGGCAGGGACACAAAGCACTGGTTGGACAGGGAGGTTGCTGGAGGTCTTGGCTTGGACACTCAGCTGAGATCTCAACTCTTTAGCTGTGCCATTGGGGAGTTTTACTGAGGATCTGTAGAAAGAGGGAGAAACCAGCCCTGGACTGACTGTTCCCCATGTGCTCTTAAAGGAAATTGTGCTTGATTGTGCTTGATGCAGGGAGCTGCATCTGGAGATACTGTGTGTGTACCTGTTATCCTCCCATTGAAGGTTTCCCACAGGTGCCAGTGGCGAGGATTGAGGCTCCTTGATTACTGGCCCAGAGGTAGGGCATCATAACCCCCAAAAAAGGCATCGCTGCTGGTACAAGAAACTGACAGTGATTTTATATTCAGGAGATCCAATCCTTGACTGTTGAATTTAGAGCAAACAGGCATGAGGATTCAGTCTGCATCCCCTGTAGGCAAATGATTTTGCATAGATGGTATCTCCTGATCTATAAAATTGGCAGAAGAGTAGGATTTTATTAATATGCATTAGACATTAGTTACTGTATTCTGCACTGTTTTGCCAGAAATTCTGAATTTTTTTATGAAATATAGCAAAATTCTGAAGCAAAATTATAGATATTTCCTGAAAAGAAATGAGAACGGAGAGGTTTGGGAAAGTATACTAAACAAAAAAGGATGACTGCCCTAATGTATTTTGCCTTAGTGTTATGCAATGAGTGGCATTACAATCACCATGTTCTTGTCAATTTGGAAACATAAGTCCTACGTGCATCTTTACTTTTCATTGCATTAATGTTGATCTAGACACACATCACTGGCATTGATTTAGTGAAGAAAATGAGATCTAAAAGGCTTGTCAGCTAAAAAAAATCAGAACACAGGCATGCAACTGTCATCAGCTGCAATCCAATGCCTGTTCAAAAGATGAGGATGTGAGTTAAAGAATTCTGTATTAATTCGATAAATTGTTTAATAGGAAAAGAGTGGTGGCCCTACATATTTTATGGCTTTACTTTAATTATGAATTTTTTCCATCCATATCCAATAAAAATGTGTACTTTAAAATAATATAAAATTGTCTCTGTAGCACGAAAACATTAAAGGCAAAGTCAAACTAATTATTGAGTACTAAGTATTATGTTTAACAGGAAATGTTTTTCCAAGGTGATGAGATACTTTTATGACCTTAAGCAAGCTTATAGCAACATGTTAAATTTTCCCTCCCTGGAAATGTGATGTGAGGTTTTGCATTTATTAAAATAAGTATGGTAATTTTGCATGAACTATATGGTCATGCACACTTAATGGAAACTAATAATATGTTTTGCTATGCTGGTCTAAATAGCATGGATTTATTTTCTTGATTTCCGACTGAAAAGCCTGATTCTGTTGCAAGTTCAATTACATGCCCTCCAGGCTACATTGTTGGTTCAGTCAAGACTTTCCCACCTTCTTACACATAAACATGTTCGAGCACACACACACACACACACACACACACACACACACACACACACACACACACACACACACACACACACACACACACCACAGTATACAATTATATATTTAGAGCACATATTTAGAAACTACCAACCAGTTTTAAAGCAACATTTAATGGTTAACAAATCTTCAAAATTCATATTTTATAAACCAATACCTTCTTATTTCAATTGTTAATGTTAGGATTTTCAGATTTAAAATCAAAAATACAAATTTTACAATGTGACCTCTGTGATGAAGGGTATTAAACCATCAGCACCACAGGTGTGCAATTCCCAGTACTGGGGAAGGGCAGTAGTTTTAAGTACTGCATTTCAGGATTACAAAAACAGAATTTTTCCCACTGGGTTTCATGTAAGACAGCTGGAGTGCCTTTGCCTTATTATACTGTAAAATTATTATTTTCTAACTTCATATTAACACACGAGGTGCTTCTAGATGTACAATTTTAAATGGAAAGCTAATACTTCCTTTAGCATTCATACTGTGTCAAATTCTGTTGATCTCAGGTTTATGGACCATATCTCCTACATTTTAACATTGCATATATTGGTTGTAAGACTCATCCATTCCTTAAATGATATGTCAAGACACTGTGGGCTGATGGAACGTAAAAAGCCTGTAGCTGCAGAGTGAGCTGGACAACCTGATCCAGGATATCATGACTAGTGTGCAGAGGCAGCAAAAATGGAGCTCTTCATTTGTTGTCTTTGACAGTTCTTAAGACACTAAGTGCCTAAGCTATCCTAAAGATTTGGACTGTGTATATAAAGTTCAACACCCCTATTAAATTCATATATTTATTCCTATCCAGGTAATTCCATTTTTCATTTCTCCTTCAGGATTTCTGTATGAGCTGATTAGGCAAAGAATCATGCACACATGACCAGTCTGGCTTGTACCTGGTTTTCCCAGCAATATAAATACCTTTGGATGGGTGGAATGATAGGTGACACATTTTCTAATGGCTGAAGGTGGGATTGAGGTGACACATTTTCTAATGGCTGAAGGTGGGATTGCTATTAACTCCTTAGGTTCTACTGTGTTTCTCTCATGCAGCACTTAGTAAAGAGCCATTAATATGAAAGCTGTCACACAACGGACCACCTTCAGGATGTTTCTGGAAGTCATAATTGCCTTTCATGCTGCTTCCAGTATGAACAGGTTTAGGACAGGTCTTTTTCTGAGTAAACTTATTCTTATGGTAAGGACTGGCACTTAAAATTCTGGTAATGAATAAAGATGCCCAGACTGGATAGCCATAGGGTAGTCTACTACAGGAAAAATAAATTCTGTTGCCTTCAGTGGGCAAATTCTACAGCACAATCAATCACTCAGGCAATCAAACTGCAAAGCATAGGCTAGTAACAATTTGAAACAAAAAGTAAAAAAATGGAAAAGAAACATAAGATTCCTAGGAAATTGTATAATGTTTGGCATACAATGTAATAACACATACATGACACTGTTATAAATAGTTCTCTATCACTGAATGATCACTCTTTGGGAGAAAACTAGGGATAAGTGAATCATTGTAATGATAGGTCACAGTCAAGGATGTAAGTGTTATGACTGGATTAGTGCTGGCATGAAAAATATTCACTGAACTAAATGTACTTCTTTGTAAGTTAGATGTTCTAGTCTTTTCATTGCTCCAAATTTTGGGGGTTTCTAATACCACAGGAACATAGCAGTTTACTAGGCTATTAGCCCTAAGGCCCTTACAAGCCTAGCAGTGAATTTAGCCCATGTTCCAACAAGCTCGCACCTGATGCCACTGTCCAGCAGGAACACAGGTGGAATCCCAGGGGGTGTATTTTCTGTTCCCCATCCATTTATCCAGGTTGCACTTAAAAAGGGTTAAGGAGATACTCTGCTTGACATGGACATTGTGTCTATTCCACAAAAGGAAGAGTTTCTGGGACACAACTCTATCCCACCAACAAGTCCTATTGATGTCAGAGACCAGGTTGAAGTCATGCATGTGGGTTACTCAAGTGGAGCTTGACTTGTGGATATGCATCAGTCCCATCAAGGCGGTGTCTAAGATTTGTTTATATGCCAAACAGAGGTCAGCTCTGAGGAATCTGTATGAGACTGAGTAGAGGGACAGGGCCTTTAGCCTATCTCTGTAGGACAGATGTTTGAAGCCCTGGATTCTCCTGATGAGGAACCTCATTGGCCTCTCCAGCTGCTGCACATACTCTGTGAGGTACATGCTGAAAGGGGCACTGTACTCAATAATGGGTCTTATATGTTATGACCACCTTGTTCCTGGGTGAGATACCCTTACTAATGAGGTGGGTCATGTAGAAAGCTTTCCATACAGTGGAGGCAATATGGTGGTCAAAAGTCAGTTTGCTATCAACTTGGGTGCCCAAGTAACTCACAACTGATTTATTGCTTAGTACCTTGTTATTAATGTGATAATTTGTGGGGATGTCACTGTCCCCAAAGGGGATGATGATGCGTTCTTTGGCATTCAGTTTGAGGCCATGCTTCTGGTACCAGTCATTTGTTTGGGTGAGACCCTCTTGGAGGATGTCCACATCGCTAGGGGAATTCTTGACAGCACCTAGCTCGCAGTCATCTGCAAACTTGGTTAGCCATAGCCCACTGGTTTTGGCCTGCACCTCAGAAAAGTATATCTCAAACAACAGCAGCCCCAAGACCAATCACTGGGGCACTCCGCTCATTATGGTTCTACTGCTTGAGGTGGTTTCCCCTATTTTGACTAGGTGGGTTCTGTCAGTGAGCCACTTTGCTACCCATCTGGTAACATAGAGATTGATGCCTTAGTTGAGAGAGTTTATCTGTTATATCCGAGTGGGGAATAGTATCGAAGGCTTTGGCCAGGTGAAGGTAGGCAGTGTGCACCATCTTCGGATTGTCCATGGCTTTGATGACTGTCTCAAAGAAGTTGACGGAATTTAACAGGCATGACCTCCCCTTGATGAAACCAAACTGTGTGGGATTGAGTGTTTGGAGGTTGCGAATGTCCTTGTTAATGAGGTCCATGATAATCCAATCCATGGCCTTGCACATCAGGCTAGTTAGGCTGATGGGTCTATAATTTTCTGGATCAGTGGACGCTCCACCTTTGTGCAAAGGAACGACAGTGACTCTCCTCCACTTGGCTTGGATAAAGCTGGTATTCAGGATTTGGTTGAATAGGGTGCCTAATGGTGCTGTAAGTTCCTGCCTGAGTTCGTGTAGGATGCAGCCTGGGATGTTATAGGGTCCCATGGAGGCTATCTATGAAAGAAGATAAAAGTAGCAGTTCCCCAAGACTGGAATGGTCCCCATTTCTATGTCAAAGTATGATTAAAGTTCATGAAATTAGTATTGTTTCAATCTTTGATGTCAGCCAAAAGTGCTCTAGACAGCACTCACAGTGTGCCCAGTAAAGACTCCTCCTGCAGTTCGTATGGAGTTACATGTATTGGTAACATATCTAAATACAATTCTTTTGTATATGACCCATTGCTCCTACTACTATTGGAACTGTCTGGGTATCTTTCATCCACATTGCTTTTGTTTCAGCCTGCAAATCTTGATATTTTATGACTTTGCGTCTCTCTGTATGCAAGACAATGTAGTTATTGGGTGTAGTGATTTCAATGATCAATGCTACTTTTGTCTTCTTTTCATGGACCACTATATCTGGCTTTCTCGCATCAGTCTTTTGAACTGTTGGCAATGGGTGATTCCATGTGCTGTAGACTTCATAATTTTCTATGATGCTTTGTGACTCATGTTTCTAGTGTTTTTCGGACACTTTAGTACCATAATATTTTCACAATCACCAGTGCAACAGTCTTGACACATTATTATGCTTTTTAGTATACAATCCTTCTGCCATTAGTATGTCACAACCAGCAAAAAGATGCACAAATGTTTCCAATTCTGTTTTACAAAACCTACATTTGTCTGTTTCTCCCTCTTGTTCAATGGACTTTGTAAACCAACGTGTTTTGGGCCATAGGTATTAACCTTTCATCTTTTGGTTTGAATTTGTCTCTCCTTAACCATTCCTGCATTTGATACTGATCAGCATGAGGTTCTTCCAGAAGTTTTTTATTGTTGCAACTATTTTCCATATTTCTTGCCTTCTCATCTGGTCCATCAACTTACATTATTTTGTTTTATGACACATTCAGTTGCTGCCTCATTTTTATCTACTTCTGGTTTGATTTCCATTCCTGCTTGGCACCTATATGCTTCTGCTAGACAGAGCAGGAAAGTCATCTTAGATTTATTCTCCTCATGTTTGAAAACATTCACTACATTTTGGTCTTGTGAAGTCAGCAGATGTGTGCGCAGTCCCACGATTGCAGATCTATACATGTAATCATTTTGAAGGAGGCTCATCCCTCATTTGGAATGGCGAATATATAATCTTGGTTTGCACTGATTTTTATAAATCATTTGGTGAGCCTGCAGCATCCATCTTGTTTTCCTGTCTAATCGCTCCAACACGTTTTGGGGCCAGTCCATTACTCCAAAAGTGTAAATTATGACAGGAAGAGCAAATTGGTATAAAGCTTGAATTTTGTTCCTAGATGTCAACTCTGTTTTCAATATTAATTTAAGTCTTCTAAAGTATTCCTTACTAAGTTTTATTTGCATTTGTTCATGTTTTCTTGTTGATCCTTCATCAGTTCCCAAATATTTATACACTCCCATTTGCTTAAGTTCTTTTATATCACATTCTTGTCCCACACTGATATGTTCTTGTTGCTGCAGTTTTCCTGCTTTAAAGGTCGCTTTTGCACATTTATCAAGACCAAATGACATTCTTATATCATCTGAAAAAGTTTTTACTTCATTCAGTAGATGAGCTATATAGTTTTAAATCATCAACAAAGAGAATATGTGAAGTATTTTTACTTTGTTGTTTTCTAGGAGCCAAATTATATCCATGGCCAAATCTGTTAAGTAGACAGCTTAAAGGGGTAAGTCTTAGATGTTCCACTTTTTTTTTTTTTTTATTTTTCCATGTCTTTTGAGTTTCTAATACCATGATGGGAATGGACCCCATTCCTAAGTGAAAGTACGATTAAAGTTCATGGAAATTAGTATTGTTTCGATCTTTGACATCAGCCAAAAGTTCTCTTCGGAGCACCCGCAATGTGCGCAGTAATGACTCCTCCTGCAATTCGTATGGAGTTACATGGATTAGTAACATATCTAAATACAATTGTAGATTCTTTTTTATAAGACCCTTTGCTCCTACTACTATTGGAATTGTCCGGGTATCTTTCTTCCACATTGCTCTCATTTCTGCCTGCAGATCCTGATATTTTATGACTTTGTCTGTCTGTATGCAAGACACTGTAGTCACTGGGTGTGGTGATTTCAATGATCAATGCTACTCTTGTCTTCTTTTCTTGAACCACTATATCCGGTTTTCTAGCACCTGTCTTTTGAACTGTTGGTAATGGGTAGTCTCATGTGTGATATAAACTTTATCATTTTTTATGATGCTTTGTGGCTCATGTTTCCAGTGTTTTTCAGGCACTTCAATACCATAATGTTTGCACAATCCCCGGTGCAACAATCTTGCCACATTATTATGCCTATCAGTATACAGTCCTTCTGCCATTAGTATGTCGCAACCTGCAACAATAGGTGAACGGTTTCCAATTCGGTTTTATAAAACCTACATTTGTCTGTTTCTCCCACATGTTCAATTGACTTTGTAAACCAATGTGTACGTAGCCCACTATCTCGGGCTGCCAATATTAACCTTTCATCTCTTGGTTTGAATTTGCCTCACCTTAACCATTCCTGCATTCATTTCTGATAAACATGAGGTTCTTTCAGAAGTTTTCTTTACTTGCAACTATATTTATGCTTTTTCCACATTTCTTGCCTTCTCATCTGGTCCTTCACCTTATATACTTTATTTTGTTTTTTGGCACATTCAGTTGCTTCCTGATTTTTATCCACTTCTGGTTTGATTTCCATTTCTGCTTGACATCGATATACTTCTGCTAAATTAAGCAGAGAAGTCATCTTGAATTTATTCTCATCATGTTTCAAAACTTTCACTACGTTTGGGTCTTGCGAGGTCAGCTGATATGTGTGGAGTCCCACGATTGCAGATCTATACATATAATCAGTTTCAAGGAGGCCCATCCCTCCTCCAGAACGGGGACTATATAATCTTTGTATGCATTGATTTTTTACAAATCATTAGGTGAGCATGAAGCATCCTTCTTGTTTTCTTATCTAATCAATCCAACACATTTTGGGGCCAGTCATTCACTCCAAAACTGTAAGTTAGGACAGGAAGAGCAAATTGGTTTATAGCTTGAATTTTGTTCCTAGATGCAGTGCTGTTTTCAGGCTTAATTTAAGTCTTCTGAAATATTCCTTACTAAGTTTTATTCGCATTTGTTCATGTTTTATTGTTGAGCCTTCATTAATTCCCAAGTATTTATACACTCCTTCTTGCTTAAGTTCTTTTATATCACATTCTTGTCCCAAACTGATGTTTTCTTGATGTTGCAGTTTTCTTGCTTTAAAGGTTGCTTTTGCACATATATCAAGACCAAATGACATTATTATATCATCTGAAAAAGTTTTGACAGCTTGCAGTTGTGCTTTCAGTTCCTCATCTGATGAGCTATACAGTTTTAAATCATCAACAAAGAGAAGATAATAATAATAATTTGTATTTTATCATGGCTTAATTGCAAAGTGGTCTGCCACTGTTTCATGGTCACTGTAATATAGTCGATCAGTGTAGGGTGTTATCTTATACATTTTTAAGCACTCATTTATCCATGAATTTGGGATACTATCAAATGCTTTTTTGTAGTCAATCCATGCCATACTTACATTCTTCCCCTTTTTACAGTTCTCCACTGTGACTTTATTTAACAACAGATGATCATTTGTTCCATATGACTTTCTTTTATTGCCCTTTTGTTCTACTGCCATAATTGAGTTTTCTTCTAAATGACTTTAAACTCTGTCAGCATCAATTCTTGTGTACAGTTTATACATCGTCGGAAGACAAGTTATTGGTCTATAATTTTTAGGGTAGCTTGCAGGTTCACTCTTAAGTAGGAGGATTGTTTTTCCTGCTGCTAACAAGATTGGTGTCTGTTCGAGATGTGCATATAAATAGTTCTTACTCATGGCTAAATCTTCGTGCAAAAATGTTAATATTTTCAGACAAAAATTAGGTACTGCATCTGAGCCTGGGGTTTTCCAGTTAAGAGGCTTTTCTTAACTTTGTTTCGATCTCTCTGGCTGTTACTTCATCCCATTTAATATCCGGTACCTTTGAACCTCTTATTCTTTCTTTAACGTCTTCTATCCATTTAGCATCTTTGTCATGTTCCACAGGATCTTCATAGATACTTCTCCAAAATGTATCTATTTCTTCTTTTTTGGTGGCCTTTCAATTCCTTTTACCTTATTTCCCAATTCTCTACAAAACATTTTTGGATCATCAATAAACTGCTTATTTTGTACTTTTCTTTTATATTTATTTTGTATCTTCTAAGTCTTTCCCCCTGTGCTGAGATTTTTAGTTTATTTGCAATAGTGCATGATAGAGCCTGGTCTGTTCTAATACTGTCCATTTCTTTTATTACATCTATTTTTCTTAGTATTTTTGTTGATCTATTCCCTCTTTTATAATCTTCTAACAGTGACACACCTTGTCTTAATTGCTTTATAGTTTTCTCTAGTCAATAATTCCATGATGGTATTCAATTTCTCCCCTTCCTTTCCCTCACTACCCTGTGATCTTGTGGTAGAACTTTATCAGTTATTAATTTAGCTGCACAGTAATATATCCTGTTTACTTCTGTTATATCACATGGGTCTCTAAGAACAGTCCTAATTATTGAGTTCATTTGTTTTATCAGACTTCAGACTTTTTGAGTATCCACAAAAGAAGTTACACAGAAATGCACAGGATCTTTAAATAGTCTCTTCCATACTCTGTCTTCATTGAATAAGAAACATAAAGGAACATATATGGAGGATTTTAACTAGAGTTACCTCAAACGTCTCTTTATGCAAGACAGGCTAGTTGCTATTTTATCACTTGTGTCAGGTGAAAAACATGAAAAATAACAAATCCCCGAGATATTAGGACAAAAGTATTTTCTTTGTTTCTAATAATAGTTGAATAAAAAGACTTTGTATCTGAAATACCTTCATGTTATATAAAACAACAGAAACTGCTTAAATTCTGCAAGACTGAGCTTTTATTTTTGGCAAAACTGTGATGTCTAGTCCTTTACCATGGTTGTGGGTATAGTTTGTCCTGCAAAATCTCACATTTCCATAAAACGTCCCATTTTGTTAATTTGAAACAGTGGCTCCCCAGAGTTTAACCTCAGGTGGAAGGTTATTCTTGCAACATCCCCATCATTGAAACATTCTGCCTCCAAGGTTACCTTATCCTTGTCTGACCTGATATGCTGCCACCTGTGCAACTGACAATGTAGTAGTCATCCACCTTTCTTTTCATTTTACTGCTTGGTCTGACTAACAGCAGCCTTAACTAATACTGTTAGCAGTCACATAACTGACAAAACTTTCTGCCATAGGTCCAGAACTGATTGCTATATGCTCAGTACTCTTATATAACATCACTTTACTGGGCTCTCTGGATTCCCCTTACATGGGCAATCACCCATTCTGATTAAACTATACGTAAAATCATAGTTTCAGCAAGTCAGATTCAATTGATCACCCTCTCTTTTTCGTCATCTCTTGTCTCACTGTTGTCTGTCTCCTTAGTAATGGACTGTGTTCAGTTCTACAATCATAACAAACTTGTTCTATATTTGAAACCGGGATGTTAAGAAATTAACCTAGACAGCAGAGTGAGGTGAATTTGAAAGAATTAAGTCTTGACATCCACGCTGACCATATTTCTCAGTTGTAAAGAATTTTGCTTCATATTTTTTGGTCTGTTCCTCATACAGTTTGTGGTTTTCTGGCAAATCACTTAGTTAAATAGCAGTAGCCATTTGTGTTTCAGACTTTATACCCTTCAGAAAATTCATGCCAATGGAAAACATGTTCAATCACCATTCTAAGTTTATAAGAGCAATTTTTAAAAATTGTCCCTATTTTTGGGCATTTGCCCCCCCCCCCCATTATTTTTATCTTTATGCAGAGTTTTATCACTAAGAGGTTTGATGCTGACAACATATAATATAGAGGTCTATGCTCAGGTCTGCTGTCATAACCAAGTTATGTGCTCAAGACATGAATGCCAAGAAATTTACCTTGAGAATGTATCTCAATAGGTGACTATCGGCACTCATGTGAAGAACATATAAAAAAGGGTTATGATCACTGATGTAATCATACTTTTTCATAGTGCATGGAGTTTTATCGATACATGTTACACGGAAAACAATTTTAGGACTAAAACATGTTTTTTTAGCTTTCACGGCCTTTAAAATCTAGTAAAGTAATTAGCTCTGTCAAATAGACATTAAGCAGAAACAAAGTGCTCTCTGTAGAACTAACATTTTTTTGTGGCACAATGGAATTCTAATAGCTTTTAAAAGCTGTTTTACCTTCTGCTGTTGGACTTTGCAGGCCAGCACAGTCTGCTGTTAGTTTTATAGCATAAGAACTGAGCTTAATAGTGCTTAGGTATGCTTAACAAACTTTTGTTAAGTGTTTAAGCTGTTTTAAGGCTTGTTTTTGTTAAATGCTGTTACGACTGGAACTTTTACTAGTGATGTGCTTAACAAGTTTATCTTTCTCCTGAAACAAGTATAATCATTGGCATTACATGCAGTACAACAGAGTTAGAATTGGAGAGTTTGTTTCTTTGATGTACTCCTGGTTACAGGAAAAAAAGTGCAGGCACCCAAGGCGTTTTATAACTTAAAAGCTGAAAATTCTTAGTAAAGCTGTCAAAAGCAGAGCCCCTCTGAAATATGAACAGCTTCACTCTGCCACATTTGTGTGTGTGTGTGTGTGTGTGTGGGTGTGTGTGTGTGTGTGTGGGGGGGGTATGAGACATGAAAGCATTTAATAACTTTTAAAGTTGTTTTAACTTGTTGATGTTGTTCTGTATTAGTTGATGCTGGTTGTTATGCCCAAACACAAGACCAGAGTTTAACAGCACTGAAAGGCCCTTAACAAAGTCATAATGGCCAATAACAAAGCTATCTGTTAAACTTAAAAATAGCTATGGTGTTTCATATACTACACATCATTTATATGCCTCTCTTTCTGGTAAATTTGGAAATGGCAAAATGAAAAGTAGATGTAAGTGTGCCTCAGTAAATGTCAAGGTACATCAAAGTAGTAAATGCACAGAAATAGTTGCAAATTGACAGTCATGTTTAACAAGCAGCAAATGGCTTCACAGAGAGGTAGGGGAAACTGATTTTTCTTAACTTTCCTGAGAAAGCAACAGTTAACATAGATGTAACATTGGCAAAGCTACCGAAAACACATGAGGCAAACCAAAACAGTTGATGCAAACTAAACACAGCAGGCATTTATTCATAGATAATACTGAAAAGGCATCACTGTATACAGGAACAACCTTCAAAACATCACTCTAGAGAATTTGTAGCTCTATTGGGGAATTGCAAAATAGCATTTATACTGTCCAGAATTATTGACTTTCCATATGAAGAAAAGCAAAATAATCAGAAGTTGCAGAATGTTCTCAACAGTCATTTTACTTAATGAAGATCTGTGCAGAAAGGTTAAAATTACAATTAATACTTATCTGCTTAATTGCAGCATGTTGCCTTGACTGGCATCTCCACTGACTGCAATTACAGCTTCACTTTTCCAAACTGCTTCCTAATGCGTCATTCTCCATTAAATATATTATACTTTAGATCACAATGAAAATTATCTATCTGGAGCCTGATGAAAGGTGTTGTCAGTCAAATTCGTAGCAATCCGAGAAATGCATGCTTTTATCACTATTTCATTAGAATACCATAGTCTTCCCAAGGAGAAGTAAACTGCGGGGGAACATAAAATGAGTGCTTTTCCATTTAAAACACAATTCTTTCATATACTGGCTAATTAACTTTTTACTTTGATGTATGTGTAATACTGTCACTTGAGAGAATAACTGAAAAGAGAAAGCAGACAGATGCTGTTCTCGTTGATGAATGCAATGCAGGTGAAAACAAATGATGCCACATTGGTGCATAAAAAGCTATAATCAGCACTGTGAGAGAAGCTCTTCACAGTAATTCTATATTTTTATTTTATTTACCTGTTAACAAATTTAGCCCACTGAAAAAAAATCCCATTTTCAGAGTACCCAGTAGGCAAACTGAGGCTGAGGGGGGACCAGACCCTGGACTAGAGGAAGCAGCTGGTTAAGAAACATCATAATATTAATCCTGTACACTAAATGCAAGACTGTATGATATGGCCCAAGAGATTAAAAACAACTGAGATTTGTGGGTGGGTCAGAGAAATGTGCCCAGGCAAAGATTTACAAAATATGGAGTTAAGAAAGGGAACCAGCACTAACACTAGCTGCTTGACATAAACAAGTATGTTGGGGTAAGGTTAATGGCTGTCTGAAAACTAAATGCATTTGCTGTCAGGTACTCAGGAGTCATGTATGCATTTACTTAATTATTCATCTAATTCAGATATTGTGATCCCTATTGTTTGTTCCAAGGTAGTATTTCTCAAATTATGAAGCCACTGGGGAAGCCCAGACTTGTTTTAGAGAAGAATAATAAAATAATTCTAAAATGTGCTGTATATTAAAAATAACTTTTAATAATCTATATGTCTGTATATTCAATAACTGCCTATAAATCTCGAGCTAAAAAATGTGAATCCCATTAAGTAAGGAAATAAAGATTTTATCTATCCTTTTCACAGAGGTGTGGTGATGTCAAAGGTAATTTATCAATAAGTAAAGGGTGAATTGTAAAACTGCCACATAACAAAAGTAGAGTGGATTTGCACTTTTGGGCCTTGTAGTTATTTCATTTAGATACAAAATACTACTCACTGGTTTTCTGAGTGCAACAATATTTGTACAAATTATTGTAATTTAAAAACTAAAGATACAAACAATAACTGCATATTATTGATGTCTTTGTGATGTGTGCAGGGGTTCCAGAGCTTAAATTCACATCAATGACACAAAAATGTCAGAATCAGGGTCGTGAGCTGTTCATAAGTGTTTACTAGGTTAACGACCACAAGGGTCTTTTTAAGCCTAGCCATGCATCCTGAATCTCTGGCAAGTTATAACACCCTTGATAAGTGTAAGCATGGGCCTCGGAGATGAACCATTTACAGGTTACCTGTTTGCATTAGAGACATAGGTGCCAAACCAGGGATGATTTTTTTTCCCATCCATTTGTCCAAGCTGCACTTGAATTGGGTTAGGGAGGAACTTTGCTTCACATGTATGTGGAGCCAGTTCCATAGATTGGGTAGTCTCTCATAAGTTCATAGGCAGGTACTAGGCTATCGGCCCTGGGGCCTATATAAGCCTAGACAAAAAGGTTCCCTGGCTTTGGCAACACAAGAAAATTATTTTCCTGTGCCCCTGTCAAGCAGTGCCGCAGAAGTGATCCCTGGGGTGAATTTTCTATTTCCCATCCACTGTAAAATCCTGCACCACTGCACCAAATATATATGCATTGGATGACTGGCCTTAACATCTTATTGCAAATGGACAATGCTGTTGCATGTTAAGACCAATACCTGCTATCCCAAGATAAGCTTTACAATGTACATCTCTGGAACTGAGTTATAATCAGTGACTCCCCATGAATTCACACACTTCAGTATGAGACAAGTATCATTTACTGCAATAGTACTACCACTAATTGAGACTTAACAAGTTAGCTTTTACACACACACACACACACACACACACACACACACACACACACACACACACACACACACACACACACACACACACACACACACACACACAAACACACTATTTCCTGGGAGAGGCTACTAATAGCTTTCTATTGTTAGTATCCCTTCAGTAAATGATGTCAACATGTAGAGCAATCTAGAAATGGTCTTTGATACAGAACTGTCTTCCAAAAAGCCAACTGGCGTATTACATTATTGTAGCTTATAGACAAATTGTCTGTCATCAACAAGAATTGAAGCCAGTAGTCACAGCAGTGCTGTGGGATTGTACTTTATTAATTAATAAATAAGACACCAGCTACAAGCTTTTATAAAGGAATAAATAAAACACTTCACTCAAGGAAAAATCAGGAAAAACATAAAAAGACCTATTAAATCATATATACTACCAGTAAATTAACTACAAAGAAAAGCAACACAAACAAAATAATATTAAACAGGTGACAATAGAATAGTTTTAAATTCAACTAAACAGATTGGAAATAGTCTTCTGTAGAAATTTATATAATCAAACAACTAATGGGTCACTAAGTACATCTCATGGCTGCAGATGACACTTAGGCAATTTATCGGAGATTTAGCTTACAGCCTGTGTAAAGCAGATTGCATTCTCCATCCTACAGTCCCTGAAAGAAATGCATTGCTGCTTCTGATTTAATAAGCATTCAACAAGGCCATAAAACCTGATTTTTTTTGTTTGCAAATTAGAGGTATCTCTGACATAAATAATATTTCCACAAGAAAGGAAATAACAATAGAAGTCCTGACTCATTACTCCAAGGTTTCCGAATGATTAGAACAGACAGAAATAATTGCTCTGTCTTTTAAACCAAGAAACATACACAGAGTTCCATTTCAAGATAATGATAGGAAGTAATGAGTGTAAAAATGGGTAATCTGATACTATTAAAGATGCACATTTTGAATATCTACTGAAATATACATCTTATGACATTTCTGCATCTAAGCAAATATTCACTTTATGATAGTTATCATAGATAAAAATGAATGTCTACACAACTTTATAGGTTCATGCAACGACCCACCTCTGGGCCTATAATCTAGGAGCCTCAATCCTCACTACTGGTACAAGTGGAGGACATTCACTGGGAGTATAATAGGTACACACACAGTATTTCCAGAAGCAGCTCTCTGCACCAAGTGCAATTTCCCTTAAGTTCACACTTCTCACTGACATGGCTATAGAGCTGAGTCCTTAGCCAGGGTTCCAAATCAAGTCCTTCAACACTCTCTCTGTCCAAACAGTGCTTTGTGATTTGTTTTACACACACACACACCCACACACACACACACACACACACACACACACACACACACACACACAAAAGGCTGGCACGCGTTAACTAGCTATACCCCCTTTTGCCAGACTATAAGGTAGTTATCACTGCTACCAGCACCCCTCTCCAGCTAGTTTAAGGCCCTTAACAAAGGGTGTCCAATTTTACTGTGATATTAATACTAATACAAATGGTAGTTTGACAAACAGCAAGGCTATTAAGAGTGGCCCTCAAAGTGTCACCAAATAAATATGCAAGTACTCTCAAAACTTAAATATCTCTACAAAGATTGGCCTCATTGAAAGGTTTAAACATATTTAATAATAAATAAAAGAACAAGAAAATACTATGTATGTATTCACAGTGACATCAGAGTTCAAAACACAGGAAATATTTAAAATAACTCTGAAGGACAGACTCAGACAAATAAAGAAAAACAATATCTAAACTAAGCTTTACTATATTCCTGACTGAATTTAAGAGAATAACTACTGCCTAATAAATAAACAGAACAAGACAGATGATGTGGTGAATGGTTCCACTTGTTGTCAGGCCTAAGACAGAATACAGAATGCTCAGTCTCACTAAGAGACTTCTCAAAATAATATCTAAAATATTACTTCTGAGATAGCTTGCAGAATGACATCACTTCTGATCATTTGACTTCTAGTTTCCATGCAAAATGCCATTGCTGGAAGCTGCAGGACTTAGCACCTACTTATAAAAATATACACACAAGGGCTTTTGCTCAGGTCCATGGCAGGTGTTGGAAGTCATAAAACAATTGCATACCTCCACACTTCCAGAGTAGTAATTAGTTTCACCCCAAAGACAAATCAGAAAGCTTCCTAGTAAAGACTTTGTCTCTCTGTCTGCATTGAAACCTGTGAGAGAGCACCATTATGGCCTAGCCTATAAAGTGATTTAAATTCAGATATTTTGTAAAGTTTGCTGGACTGAAGTTAACCTCCTGTCTGTTTCCTCTGTTAAAACATATACAGTTAAACAGTTACAATTGTGCATGTACAGTTCTGTTCTCTGTCCAGTAAGGCACACTGTGGATGCATTTCAAATGCAAACACTTTAAAAATACCTTTTTAACACAAACATCTATACAAATCAGTTTGATATACACACAACATACAGTTCTAATACATTTGTAACACCAGTATCTTGTATGACATACAGTTCTAATAGATTTGTAACAACAAGCATCTTGTATAATTATTTTCAAAATTTCAGCTAGCTGTGCTGGCAGTACTTCCTTTTGTCACTGTTCACTTTGGTACACAATCTCTAGACCTATTGCATTATAGAGCCTGATGCCCTGCATCCCATGTTTGAACTTGTGGGTGCCCATATAGTCATGCAATTCCTTCCTGAAGGTATGAATTGATGGGATGAGTATTTGAGATATGAAGTTTTAATGTTCCATGCTATTGGTTGATATTAATCTTGTTTTACTGTGGTTTCCCTCTTGTGTTTAGATTATCATCTAAAGCACTGAATATAAGAACTGGATGAAGGCAAGACTGTGCACACAGCTTACTTTGACCTGGTCAAGGCTTTTGATACAATACCCCACTCAGGCATTGTAGAAAAGCTCACTGTTTTTCATTGATTAGCTAACTGACTCACTGATAGGACTCTAGAGGTCAAAATAGGTGAGGCCACCTCCACCAAGAGGCTAGTCACTTGTGGAGTCCTCCAGGGCTTGGTACTGGGCCCCATTCCCTTTTGGTATCTATTTCTCTGAAATGGAAGCAAATGCTGAAGGTTTGTGGCTGACTGTGTTTGCAGATGATTGCAAGCTGGGGATTGTTATAGACTCCCCTGAAGACACTTGCATTCTTTAAGAAGGCCTGTCTCTGACTAACATATGGTACCAAAGCCATGGTCTTAAAATTAGTGCTATATGCATAATTGTACCATTTAGGAAGTCAACCATCTTAATTACCGTGTTGATAATATGCCCCTAAGAGTCAACCCAGTGGTCAGGGATCTGGGTACCCACTTAGACAACAGCCTTACCTTTGATCACCACACTGCCACAGTGGTGAAGAAAATCCTTTTATGTTGTGCAACTTAAGCAATGGCATGACATCTAGGTCCAAAGAGGTCATGATCCCACTGTACTCAACTGCCTTAATCAGACCAATCATAAAGTACAATGCTTCCTTTGGTATGTACCAGACCAAGCATATGCAACAACTAGAGTGGCCTCAGAGATTCTTTACTAAAAGAATACAAGGCATAACAAACCTGCCTAAATGAAAGTGGCTTAAAGCTCTTTCCCTCCACTCAGTCTCCTATAGATTGCTGACGGGTGATCTATACCTAAATTACAAGGCATCCACAAACCCTACGATTATGAATATCCTGCATATACGTAGGTCAAACAGTACAAGAAATACAAGGTCTAGGGACCTGAATTTTGTCTGTGACTTGTATCTGTTTCTCTAGCATGTTCTGTTTATGTCCAAGGACTGCCCTTCCTATAGAACTGACTTCCTATCCATGTGAAGATGAGTTTGTCTATTACCCGGTTTAAGTACAACCAATACCAGTGGATAGATAATAGAAAAATTACACTGGGCCAAGCACCCAAATCTCTTATTTAATGAGGTAGCTTATAAATGCCTGACACTCAGTGTCCTGTTTGGATACAGGACATTATTATTCTTTCAGGAAAACTTGTCTAGGCTTAGAAAGGCTCCCTGGGTTGTTAAGCTGGTAACAAATCCATGAATCTTTTTACTCTTAGCAAAAGAGCTCAAATAGTAAGAGGCCCTTTACTGTTTTCTGTGTCAGGCTCATGTTTCTTCTAAGAAGATGGTAAGATACAGAAAGAACAAACTAGTTGCAGTGTTTTCAATAAGGCAAGCCTTAAAAAGCCTTCATGTCTCTTCGGTAAGAATCATTGTCCCTTCTCTAAATGTACCATATGGTGTGAGAGTAGATTACAGAACAGGGTATATACCACATAAGTGGTCTGACAAGAGTAGTAAAAAGGGAACATTCTTTCTCTGGCATTGTTAACTCCACAGAGGATCAGCTGGGAAACTCGTTATGTTTTGGAAAACAAAACAGCAGTTGCTGTGTGGGTTTTTAACAAAAAAATAAAAATTTCTGATGTACAAGGATAATTAGTATACTTTTTGCTGTTGCTCATCAACAGTGCAGAAAATTGGTGCTGGGGTTTGCCAAGCTCCAAAATGTTAAAATTCTTGAGATTGAATGCAAGGTAATTTTTACAGCACCATGCCTGTATAATGCTAAGTACTCTCTGGAAAGATATGGTGTCAGCAGGATTAAGCACAGTCTTCCAAATCTGAGTCTTTGAACCATGTCTTTGTTACAGGACATAGACTATTTTTAAGCAGTTGGGCAACGAGTCCGACCATCACCTTATTACTATTGAACCTGCATAAAAAGGCAATGATTGCATGAGAAAAGTTTATTCAGTACTGTAGGCTCATTTCAGGAGTGGTGTAGCCCATCCTTCACAAAGCAGGCCTTACTCCCACACATTTTCTTCCAAGCAGAGAAGCACTGGATCCCTCTGGATCAACACCATGATCTAAGTCAGTAGCTAAAGCTAATAATCTTTGCCTCATATTTATGTGTCATATTGAAAAAGGAAGGCTCTCACTCACTGCAAAGGATTTACTGGCCTGAATATGGGCTTCCCTTCGCATCATCAAGAAACAGGAGCTAAAAGAATCCAGTGCTGTTGATTCTGACATGAACAATTAAGTTAGACCCATTGTTTCATTTAACTTTGTATCTATAGATTTATTTATTTATTTATTTTTTGCAATTACATCATGTATGAGCCATGTTTGTTCATATTTGCTATTCTCTAACTGACTCAGCTTTACACTTTTCACTCTTTTCATAGCAGGTCACTGATATAGTATTCTGCTTTACTGTATTTTCAGTCTTATCATTGCTTCATGTTGGTCTTGAAGCCTGAGTCATGGCTGAAAAGGACATTTGTCCATCCTGTCTAACAAGCTAATAAAAACATAGATAGATACATAGACAGAGCAGATCAAAATGTATATGCATAAACTATCACATACAAAGTAAAATATATATTATTAGAAAGTGTGTGTGTGTGCATGCATGTGCACATGTACAGTTTTTTTTTGTTCAGTGCAGAATGTGTATAGAGATGCCCAAAGTTCTTGTCATATAAGGAATGATCAGGCTAGGACTTTTCAACAGTTTGATAGAGGCTCATTGTAATCTGAGAAGCTGTTTGAAGGGGAATATCAAAGAAGTGTATAATGGAGTGGTGTGAAACAAAACATGTCTAGCTTTAATTATGCACATTGATGTTCACTATAGTGCTGTGAATGAATGGTTATCAACATCATCATTACATTTCAGGAAAGGCAAGCACACATAAATGTGTGTATACTACATAAATAAAACACAATGGAAATCTCTGACAAATGATCCTTAAAGTGCTAATACAAAAGCATGTTCACGGAGTCCTGGAGGTGTTATCCTCATTTATTTTTTGAAAGTGGACTTCACAAATGAGGCAATAAAGTTAGTTTTATTTAGCTTTTTTGCTTGTTCGTTCATTCGTTTAACCTTAATGATACAGAAATTAAGTGCAAATATTATATATAATGTCAGATTAAGTACATTATGAATGAAAACATTATTATAATTTTGACATTTGTAATATTGGTGCCTTAGGAAAACAGTACTATAGCAAACATTTTATTTGTTGTGTTGTAGATGGTGATGAACAATTCTCCAACAGATTGTGAGGAAGGTTACTATTCAGTCCCTGTGTTCTTAAGCAACATGATTTTTCAGACTGTCATAGTTGCTGTGTTAAAAATCTTTAAAGACATTACATTTTCATTAAATACAAGACTATTGGCATAAAATCTTATTCACACACTGCTGTACTTCAGTTGATGTATAAATTAATAATGTACCTTCCATATCACTGCTACAGTATTCATCACCTCTGGGATCTCCTGGCAAGGGTAGCCCAACATCCAGCCAGTATACCAAAACCTTTATCACCTAGGGAGTATCATACATCAGACTTATGCTCCCTGCACAAGTGTAGGACATAAAGGTGACATGTGTACACTCCCAACTCAGAACTTCATTGTCGCTAGTCAGAATGCATTGTTGTACGTTGGTCGGAATGCCCTTCAGTCAAGGCTTATTCAAGACCTTGGTGGAACTGAAACCTCCTGAGGAGTTTAAGTTCTAAGAAGGATAGGGACCCAGAGTCTTCAGACACTGACGTGACTCCTCAGCCTATTCTTCTCGGTTGTCTTCGTCTTTAGACTACGGGTCTGAGATGGAGAAATCTGTCACTCCTGACTCCTTTGGAGGAACTTTTCTTTAGTGACATGGTCCTACATATGATGAAACATTTCAAAAGGGATTGCTCCCAACTATCAGATGTCCGGAAAAGGTATTATGAGTTGTTATAAATGGACTGTCCTAAGCCTTCAGTTATCCCTTCCATGTTGGCTGCTCTGATGGATACCCTCTCAGCTGCTTCCTTGACACCAGATTCTCAACCTCCAGCTCCTAAGCAACCTGATATTTTCTATAAGGTGCTGGATGCCTCCAAGTATTTTGTAGAAATATCCTTCATCTGATCCTGCAGTGATTTTTGCATCCACTGATAAGCCCTTCTAGGCTGTTGCCTTCTTCCAAGCTCCTTCCTTTCTTCAGATAAGGAAAGTAGAGCCATGGAGAGAATTGTGAGAAAGGTATACGCTTCTGCTACCTTAGTGTTCAGGACCATTAATTACCATATTTCTATGATAAAATACATCCTGTGTCTTCTTTCTCAGATTGGAAAGATTGTTTCTGATATGCTTGATTTTGAGGGTAAGGCCTTAGCTGTCTCCTTGCTCAGTTCCACTTCCCAGGTTGCCTGTCACTCTATCAAATGCAGCTATGATGCAGCTGATGCATCTTCGATGGTTGCTGCCTCTGGCTGTGTGATGACTCCAGGCTTGCCAGATGATATCAAAGCAAACCTTTGGACACTCCCTCGGATAACCACAATTTGTTTGGTACTGCTGTGGCTGACCTTTTCAAGACTTTACAGGATCAAGGTAAGGTTTGTGATATATTTGAAGCAGATTTTTGTCTCACCTATTCCCAAGTTTCAGAGGCAGTATCCTAGTAACACTGCTTTTTATCATAGACTGCCTAGACAGTCTTCCAAAGGTAAGTAGGTGTGTTTTTTCTGATAAACCTACTCAAACATCCTGGCAGAAGCAGTCCTTTGCTGACAAATCTCCAGCCATCTGACTGTCTGCCCTTCCTTCCTCTCAGGGAGGTTCCTTTGTCCTTCAGTTTCTCTCTCTCTCCCAGTTTGGCACAAATGCCTGGTTTCTCTCCCTTATCCAGCAGGGTTACTTTATGACCTGAAAAACCCTTCTCTCATTTTTTGGTTTGTCTCATCTCCCTGTAGAACAGCTTCCTCATTTTCCAAGGGTCTTGCAGGGCCTGCTAGACCAGGGTACCATTCAACCAGTTCTGCAGAACAAGAGGGTTTTGAGGTTTATTCCAGGATATTTCTGGTCCCCAGGAAATAGGGGTCTTGGAAACTTGTCATGGCCCTTTCATTTCTGAACACCTTTCTCATAGTGCCTTCCTTCTGAATGCTTTCTGTTCAGACTCTGTTTCCTCTGTTGCTCCCTAGGGCCTTTTTGGTTTCCTTGAATATGAAGGGCATTTACCTACACATACCTGACCACCCTCTATTCAGGAAATATTTGCGTTTCTCTGTCTCTAGTTTTTCCTCTCATTATCAGTTCTCTGCTTTGCCCTTTGGGCTTTCAGCAGCCCCATTTGTGTTCACCAAATGTCTAGCACCTGTAGTTACCTCATTCAAGTATTTCCTTATTTGGATGACCTCTTGATTCAAGCTCTATCCCATTCCAAGCTGGTGTAGGATCTTCATTTTGCCTGGCTTCTGTTACACAGCCTGGAGTTCACTGTCAACCTTCGCAAGTCAACGTTGACTCCAACTCAGGATCATGTTTTCCTAGGCTGCAGGCTCCAGATTTTTCCAGTACTGGTATCTCTTCCTACTTGCAAGATTTTATCCCTCACAAATTATTTTCTGTCCTTACATCCCCTGTCCTTTCTTCTAACCATGGAGTTTCTCAGGGTTTAGGGGTTCATGGCCTCCATCATCCCCATGATTCCCTGGGCCAGGCTTCACATCTGGAAGTTTCAGTGGTACCTAAAATCAGTGTGGCTTCAATACCTCTACCCTGTGGACCATTTAGTTCCCTGTCCCCTTGTCTCAAACTTGAAGTTCACTGGTGGATTCAGCAGCTATTTTGCAACCCAGGTGTTCCTTTCCACCCTCCTTAGCTGTCTCAGTAACTCTTCACAGATGCATCAGAGCTGGGTTGGGGAGCTGCTTCACGCACACTGAAGGTGCAGGGCCTTTGGTCCCCTCAGCAGAGGGTGGATCACGTCAACATCAAGGAAATGTGGGCTCTCATTCTGGCCCTTCAAGGTTTCCATGTGCTTTGGGTCAAGGGCCCCTTGAAGGTTTATAGGGACAACACAACAGTCTTGTGAAACATCAACAAACAACAGGGCACAAGCTCTTACCTTCTTTGCAGGTTAGCCCTTCAAGCATGTGAAATAGCCATCAATCTTCAGGTCACCTTACAGGCAGTCTGTATACCTTCAGAGTGCTATCTTGTGGCAGATTTTCTCAGCAGGTCCAGGACACAGCTTCAGGAATGGATGCTTCACAGGATGTGTTCTGGACATTGTTCATTAGTGAGATATTCCTCAAGTAGATCTCTTTGCCTGTCCTCTGAACAGGCAACTCCCTCAGTTCTGTTTCACAGTCCTGAGTTCTTTGACTTGGATGATGGACACCATACCTTTCTCTTAGAAGGGAATGATCCTGTAAGCCTTTCCTCCCCCTATTCTTCTTCCAAAGATCCTTCACAAAATCAAAAAGGACTCTCCAAAAAATTTGTTGGTGACTGACCAGACAGCACTAGTGTCCCCTCCTATTCCATCTGGCCATGGGCATTCATCACAAGTTAGCTCACCGCATAGATCTTCTCTCACAGGACAAAGGAACTCTCCTTCTCCCTCATCTGACCATTCTTTAACTGATGCTTTGGGTGATAGGGGTTTGATTCCTTTCTGACACCAGTTTTCTGAGGACATGCTTAGGGTCCTGCAGGAGGCCAGGAAACCCAATACCAGAAAATCAAATGAAAGAGAATTTCTGTTTGGTGTTTAAATGTGACCAGGATCCCTTTTCAGTAGGGGTCCCCTTGGTTTTTTCCTTTCTGTGTGAAAAACTAGATGCTGGCTTGGCATGTTCTTCAGAGAAAGCACACTTGTCAGCCATTTCTTCCTGTCTGCTAATTACTCCTCCTTTGGACTCTAGATTGAGTTCAAGCAGTTTAACTGAGTCCTTTATATCAGATCCTCAAGAAAGCTCATTCCTCCTTTTTGGGATCTTAATTTTGTCCTTGAAAAGTTGACTCAGGCTCCTTTCGAACCTGTTGCTGCTGCTTTGCAAAATTGCACCTTGAAGAATATTTTATTGGTTGCTTTAACCTCTACCAAAAGGGTATCTGAAGTACATATCTCAATGGTGATCACTCCATTTTGTTTTTTCATATAGACACTGTATCTGAATGTTCAAATCCTTTTATGCCCAAGGTTGTTATTGAGCTGTCTCCTAATCAGTTTATCCAACTTCCTTCTCTTTCACTTCTCGACAATCTGCTAGTGAGAAGGTTATTCATACCTTGGATTTACATAAATGCTCAGATAAATAAACACATTATTAAATTAATACATGGATAAAATGAATGTATGTCTATAGACTTTCCTTTTGATGGGATCCTGCCTTGATATTTCCAGATTCTATATGTATATCTGTTGCTTGAGAAAACTCTCTTCCAGTTAAACATTATGTTGCCAATTTTGTGCCTGCATCACTACATTAGGTACAACAAAAAATAAATAAAATAAAACTTAAAGCAACACTGAAAAATAGGTGTTGTAGAACATCAGCTCATTACCTAGCAAAATTGTACCTCGCCATCATGATGTATTTTGACCAAAGGGATTCAAACGCTGAAATGCCATTTTTTTTCCATTTCCTGTTAAAGCAGGTTCTAGCATGAAACAACCAACGATCGAAAAAGCAGCTCCCCTGAATGAAACACCATGATCCACAGTATCCAAATCCTTTATTGAGCAAAGTACATAAGCAATAGGTTAAGCGCTTTCATCTACTCAACGTAGATTTCTTCAGAACAACTTACATACTCAATACTACACTTTAAATACTTTCTAAAAGCCCACCAAAAAAACTAATTATCTAATTACCTAACCAATCAAGCATTCATTAAAATTTAAAAGCACAAAACAACAATCTCATTTTTATCATACAAACTGATGAATAATTATATAATTAAATAAAATTCATTAATATAATCAGTGGTGTAACTACGTTAGAAGCGCTCTGAGGCAAACTTTTCCTAGGCGCCCCAACATCCACCCCCCCCCCGGAACCCAAGCCATCGAGATGACCGAAGCCAAAGAAATCACATATAGTAGCACAAAAAATGCTTTATAACTTCCTACTAATAGTTGCATTAAAGACTTGTTTTATATCTTAATATTGTATGAAATAACCGAAGCAACTTAAGGTCAACAAGTTTTTCTTTTACTGAAGATTTAATTTTAATTGGTGGACCACCAGGGTGGCTTGCTTTTAAATTTATTATATTTTGATCTATATGGGTCTGACAATTCTATACATCTATTTGTGTTTGTCTAATTATAAAACTACTTTGTGAATGTGATGTTATACATGCAATATGAAATTTGTATATACTATGTTTTTGTGCTATCCTAAATTCTGTACTATATTGAGTGTTTTTTTAATGTTCATAATCAATACTGTAGACTGAATACTGCTGTTCATATTCAAAACAATATAATTGTACTGTCTTTTGGAGCTTTTCTCCGCTAAAAACGGGCTCCTAGCCCCGTCAGACTTTCCCAGTTAACAAATGTAATTAATTAAGTAATTAATTAATAAATAAGTGAATTTTGAGACTTCATCATATAATTTTATATATATGCACAAGTCATAATACAGAATGGTTGGATTCTAAAACAAACTATCCTGGACCATATAAAAGAGGTAATCAAAAATCCAGCAAACAATGCCATTCCACCACACTTTACTGGGAAATAGTAACTATGGAAAACCTATAGTTAACATACTCAAAGTGATGTGGGAGGAAACCGAAGCACCCGGAGTAAACCCACGCCAACCAGAGGGAGAACATGCAGACTCCGCACAGAAGGCACCCCAGCCAAGGATCAAACAGGAGAACCTCTTGCTATGAGGCGACAATGCTAACCACTGCATCACCATGGCCACCCACCTGCAATACAGTACTACAAGCCATTATTCTTTCAGTACAACAAGAAACCTATAAGAGGCTTTGTGAAATGAAATAAAGTTGAGCCAAATAAAATATGAACGTATTTGTGGCCCCTTATAACCTAGTATTCTGATCATCACAAAATATATCTGATATATATGTATATATATATATATATATATATATATATATATATATATATATATATATATATGTATATATATATATATATATATATATATATATATATATATATATCAGTAAAACCAAACAAAATACCCAGTGGTGCCTTCCAGATGGCTAGGTGCACCCAATTCAGCACAAGGAATACAATAACTCTCACACACAAACTTGTCAACTACACAAAACAATGACTCTGTGACAATAATAAAATACCACATCCGGAATGCCATTATACAATGCTGAGTTGACAGCCATAAAGCATAAAATGTAATAAATGTATTAAACGATAACTATGTGCAAATAATACATAACTACATATTGAATGGTACAAAGTGGAAATTCACCAGAAGCAGGGACCAATTAAAAAACATTTAAAAAAATATTCTGGACTATCCTGAGAGGAGTACATGTGTACTCCTTGTCATTGTTGAGTGACTCACTATGGCAGTGAGACTATTATGCTAACTTGCAGCTACAAACTCTGGTGCTGCTTGGCTTTTGAGGAGTGTGGTTACCTATCACACACCAGTATGAGCAGATTCTGTCACTGAAAAGCTTTGTGGGGAAACTCAGTAAATTACTTATGCTTCTGTTATATTTACAGCACATCTATTGTTAACTTACTTGCTTAGTCAAATTAATTCCTGTCTTGAAGCTCTTCTCTAGTTTTGAATAGCTGTTCCATTTCATTGAATTATATTCCAGTGTTTGTAAGGTATGCATATGACAGATTACAAAACATTGGTAATAATAATCTTCCTTCATCAGCTAGCACATTTTAACAGAACTGTTCCCGTTTTGCTTTTTTAAATCAGTCAAATCACATTTGATAAAAAAGAGACATCATTCAGTCAACAACAGTAACAGAATTACCTTGGTTAGGTTTAACACCTTCTGGAACTGGATATAACTGCTGGCCACTGATGTAATAATTGCTCTCAGTCATCCAGAGATCTCGGTTTGAACTTTTGTTAACTGTAGCAGTAACACGACTCTCGCGCCTATATTTGTTTCCCCTTGTGTGTAAATAAACAAAATGCAAGAGGGATATCACTCTGCAGAGCAAGAGTTCCCTCCTAAACCTCATAATCCAGCCAAAAGAAACTAAGCCAGCGACCGTCCGACCATGTCTGAAACCCCGATCGCTCTACACGAAGTTCCCGCGAGAGCTGAGAGAGAGCTCTCAGCTCACTCCTCATTGACCCTGACTGCAAGGGAAGCAGTTCGGAGCTCCTCTGTTCTGTGCGGTAGTTGACCGCACAGATGTCTGGGTATCCTACAGCACAGGTTGCTGGGTACCCATTTCTCTGCATTCGGACTGCCGATAAAGGCAGTCTGAATGAAATTTTTGTTTCACGGATTTTTTTTCTTGTTTTTTTTTCTAGGCAGGAGGGCTGCAGACTGGGATTCTTACCACCGGATGATGGACATTTACTAAATAAGCAAAGTACAATCCGTGACAACATCCGTCGGCCCAAAGCGCCCCCTGCTGCTTGGCGCCCTGAGGCAATTGCCTCACTTCGCCTCTCGTAGTTACGCCACTGAATATAATACTAAAACCTTCATAAATTTGAATGTGATAAAAATCCTTACTAATAAATATAATTTATTCCTATATATTAAATTGATAAAATGTATACATAAAGGACTAAAAAACAACATAAATTCATTCATATACCATAGTTTAATTTCTTAATAAAGGTTTGGTGGGAATATACTCATTGATGCCTGGTGGACTGGCTGCATTCAGTCTAATCTGCCATTGAATCTCTTTCTCCCCTAGGATAGATTTAATATCACACCCCCTAGGGTTGTTCCTAACCACTTCTAGAATGGCAAATTTGAATGAGTTACAGACCCCACTCTCTACCAGGTGCCTATATAATGCATTATTCTTGTCCTTCTTCTTAATGCAGTATGTATGGTCATATATTCTGTTGCGTAACCGTCTGTCAGTTTTCCCAACATAAAAACTAGGACAAGACATACATTTTCCCAGATATACTATATGTTGGGTCTGACAGTTTCCTTTTTTTGAAAAATATTTTACTTTTGATGTTGTTGTCCAGATGCAAACTGTCAGTCTGTAAAATAAATGAGCATTGATTACAGTGTCCACATGGCTTGGTCCCTGTCACACTTTTATTTCCATCATTGTAACGATTATTAGTTTTAACCTCAATCATTCTCTTTAAATTCATCCCTGTTTTGTAGAAGAAAGTAGGTTTATCTCCTATTTTATCACTAATCCCTTCGTCACAAGGTAGTATATTCCAGTTGGTCTCCAGAATATTCCTGATTTCTCCTACATGTTGTCCATACTGTAGTATATAGGCCTTATGATAATTATCTCCTATTTGTTTTTTGTTAACCTGATTGTGTGGTGTAAATTCCCTCCCCAATAAGGGTGGATATTTATTTCCCCATTCATTAGTCACATATTCAGTGACATCCTTAACCATTGATGATGGATAGCCCCTTTGACTAAACAATTGGCCAATAAATTTCATTTCTTCAATCATGTCATCCTTTCTGGAAGTCATTCTAGCTGCCCTAATACATTGCCCTTTCAGCATACTTTTTTTCTGCTTATATGGATGATTACTTGAATATTCCAGATAGGTATTACAGAAAGTGTCTTTCCTGTATATCTTAGACTGGAAAGTAGTTCCATCACTAAAAATGTATGTATCTAAGTAATTGATACCCATCTTACTAGTATTATGTGTAAATTGTAAATAGGAAGTAGTTCCATTAATATATTCTATAAATCATATCAGATTCTTCTCCTTTCCTGTCCATAAAATAAATAAATCATCCAAATACCTGACATAACAAGCCATTTGCTCCATCCATGGTGTATATAGGATGTATTCCTCCTCCCAATCTAAGAGAACCATATTTGCATAAATGGGGGCACATGCTGCCCCCATAGCGACCCCTGCTATTTGTTTGTAGTACTCTCCTTCAAAAAAAATATAGTTGTTGTCAAGAACCAGGTTCATAAATTCAGATAGGAGGTCTATCTTATCCCAATCTAGTCCACTATGCTTGTTCAGACTGTTAATAAACCTATTCATACCTTCCATCCTAGGTATACATGAAAATAAATCTTTTATATCAATTGTAACAAAAAGTAAATCCATATTCCATAATTCATGTTTGAACTTCCCAAGAAATTCCCAAGAATCTTTGATTAAATGTGATATCTTCGGATAAATATGTTTTAACCATTGATCAACTACCTTGCCAAAAGGGAAGGTTTTGCTACGACTTCCAGAAATAATAGGTCTAAATGGGGGGTCATGAATGTTTTGTGTACTTTGGGTATCCCGTGATAGTTGCTAAAGTGGGGTATTCAACCTTTAAAAAGTTGTATAAATCCTGAGTAATACGTTCATCCAATAAAAATTCTTCCAGATATAAGTTAATCCTTCTATGGGCTATATTAATCTGATTTAGCGAGGAAACCTCGTATTGGTCTGATGTATTCAAAATATCAAATATTCTTTGTATATAAGTGTCCATATCAAACAAGACTACACCTCCCCCTTTGTCAGGTGTCTGATTCTGATATTATAAATATCACAAAGTGTAGTTAAGATAGCCTTGTCAGTAGAACTCCAATTACTTCTACATTTATCTTTCTGTACATGTTTATATAATTCATAAATTTTCTTACTGACTACTTTTTCAAAATTGATAAGAGTATTGTACATGGGGGGGGGGGCAAACGTACTTTTCCTCCTCAGACCACTCATATTCGTGGTTCCAGGGTTAGACTCCCAAAAAGATATACCCGGATTGAGCTTCCTCATATATTTTTTAAACTCAACCAGTGTATCCACTATGTCAAACTTTCTCCTGGGTATATATTTCATATCTTTAGTAAAAGTAGAAAACATTTCAATATTGACTGGATGTTCTGTATAGTTGTAAATTTTGAAATCCCCTACACTATACATGACCCCATCAGTGACCATAATTCCAGTATTGGTCATTGTTTTCTGTACGGCTTCCAATTGTTCCATTCCCTCTGTCCCTGGTACCGAGTTTCCCGTGGGCGATTCCCCCTCCCATACTGTTCCTGCTCTAAAAAATCAGTATTATAAAAATCCACTCTATGTTGTTCATGATTGTCTGCCTCCCCACCCCTAGCATTGCTACTGTATTCAGTTCTTACATATCCCTTTTTGTTCCATTTGTACGCAGTTGCATTCTGATATTGTTTGGTATCTCTAAAAAACTTTTTACATTTTCTATCGAACATCTTTTTACAATTGGTTTCAGCATAGTGGAACTGTTTAACATGTAACTTTTCCCACTGTGGATACAACAAGTCACTTGTTATAGACATATTAAGTTCTTCCACCTCCTTCAATAACAAACTTAACTTGCTGTCATTACAAGATATAATAAATTCCATAAACTGTATGCCAAAACCATCAAACATTTTGTTACATATACGTATATTAGCCTCATTAAGTTCCACACCCATGGGTTGTTTGAAAAAACGTAACCCCATGGGTATGATACCACAATCTATGCATTTTCTAAGATACATATTGTCCATCTGTATGGCTTTAATGTTATTAAGTTTTTTTCCAAAGTTATAAACCATGTCCTTTAATGTGCTGTTAGTATTATTAACTTGGAAATGTTCCTTATTGTAGTCGTCAGTACGGAATTCATAAGGCATTTTTAAAAAATTGTCCAAGTTGAAAACATTATAATTAGACATACCATTGTCTGTATCCGATAACTGACGTCTACCTTGCTGTCTCGTATCTATTTGTACCACTGATTTTGAACCAACTGCCGTGGAATATGTCCTAGAGGGTTGTATGCGCTTAGGTTTAGCTCCAGAAAAAAGATAAACGTCCTCCGAAACATCGCCAGACATAGTAGACAAGTTGAACTGTCCCATCTTTTGGCTGGAGGTGAAGTTCCCATAAGAGGTGGCGTTTATCTGCATAGGCTTACTCTCTGGAGCTCTCTGTCCATTAGGTATGTCTTCGGAGCTTCTACTTCTGGTATCAGAGCGCGGTGATGTAATCCCCTCTGGCACAATGTTATCTGATGCTGTATTACACTTAGTTGTAGGCGGCATCATAAGTTCCAGTAATCGGGTGATTTCCCCTTTCAGAATTACAAGTTCAGAGTGTATTTTGTCAACTTCATCCCTTCTTACTGGCGAAAAATTGGGAGAGATATCCCCGATGGAATCCATGGTAAAACAACTAGCTCACAAGAATGTATCCAGGGAATCCAGCAATAAAACAACCAACAATCGAAAAAGCAGCTCCCCTGAATGAAACACCACGATCCACAGTATCCAAATCCTTTATTGAGCGAAGTACATAAGCAATAGGTTAAGCGCTTTCATCTACTCAACGTAGGTGTTTCATTCAGGGGAGCTGCTTTTTCGATCGTTGGTTGTTTTATTGCTGGATTCCCTGGATAGGTTCTAGCATGAGTTACATTGCTTGCAGCAGATGACATAATGATTTACTTTAGATACATGAGGACATGTTTTTGACATGAAATATACATTCTGGGGTAGGAATGGGGCTCGTGTTATAGAACCCACCCTGTTCAACATATTGCTCAGCATTTTTATAGTGATGGTCTTACAATGGAACATACCTCCTACACTCAAATGCCTTCATTTCCCAAGTCAAGGCTGACAAATTAACAAATTGCATAGTCCTTCATTTATGGACAATGTCCATCTCTGCCACTTAGGCGGAATGAAATTATTTATGTCAGTGGCACATTGGGAATAGCTTTGTCATTTGTATTAGTACAAGTTGTATGCTTTGTATTGTATTTCATTGCAGGGATTTTCTTTAATAAATCTTAATCACTTTTCTTTTTGATGGTCAAGTTTTGGCAGGTTGAATTTGGTCAGAGAGCCTTAGCATTACCTTATCTCTTTAGCATGGTTATATAAATAAATCATCATTTAGGATCCATATAAAGATTCAATAATACAAATATAACCAGTTACTGCTTCATCTGTATAAAACAAAATAAGTATGTTTCTCTTTACAAAGGGCCATGCACCCTCCTGTATTTCCCATCACACACATACACAGACACACACACACGCACACACACATGCGCATACACAAAAAAATAAATAAATAAATAAAATAAAACAGCAATGAACCATTAGTGGCATTTAATAGAAACAGTACTTGCAATGATATTCTGTTAGACAAGGACTCAGCAAATTGCAACTCAGCCAAATCAGATTGGTGAGTTAAAAACTCATACACTTGAAACTGGACCACTAGTAGGGAAACCACCTAAGCATTCTTTTGGACAACAAAAGCTCCCTTTAAGTAAATACAACTTACTTCAAGGTACTATAAAATCAGGAAAGGCTATATCTTGGAAGGATTTGACAGCTGTTTACTTATCAAATAATGCCATGAAAAGTGGTCGTTTGAGTCTGTATTTGCCTAATTAGAATTCGATAATTCATCCAAGTCAGATTTCAGTAGTCTGTAATGTACTCTGCTGGTTTGCTTACTCCTTTCCAGCAGCTTCCTTGTAGTTCATTTATACTGTATATGATGGGGATCACTGTTTCTCACCAAGGATGTCCAGCTAGTGAAGAGAATGAAAAAAAAGATGATCCACACCGTTCCAGGATGATCGATGATGTGTCCCATTGCTAGCTGTGGTCGTATTAATTAGTAATTTGTCCCTGTGTGACTTCTTCAGTCCTAATCTAATACACTCCAGTATGTCCTTAGAATGCCCAGTTCCCACCACTCAAATTTCTACTGATGATCACATAAAGTTCTGAGTATCTGTTATCAGAATCACAGGTGAACACCTTATTTTGTAAGTGGGCACTAGCAAAGAATATTGCTATCACTGTCTGATTCTTCACTTACACAAAATGATGGATTGTCTAGCATGCATCTAGTTGCATGCAAAAAAAGTGTATGCCAGAAATTTACATAAGAAACTATTGCTAATATTATTATTAAGGAAGACTGAATAATGATGATGTATTTGCCCAATAAAGGGAAATTAAATGACTTTAGTGGCTCTTCCTGTAATCCATAATTATTATTTTTAACAGAAAAACAATAGAATCTGGGTAACTGTTTTCAAGAAAGCTGGGATTGTTTTAGTCACTGTAAAGTGAATATCTGGAGAAATCCAACAGTCATAAATCAGACTTTGGTCTTCCTTAATAATAATAGCAATAGTTTCTTTAAATAAATTTCTGGCATATACTTTTATGTATGCAACTAGATGCATACTGGCTCAGAAGGATAATGTTATTGACTGCAGATAATATCAAGTACCAGTCGACCTCACTTCCTCCTTTTCCTATCAAACACCGTACTGCAAATATTTGGTAAGAGTGAGACTGAATATCACAGTCACAACACTTGGAAAATTAGAATGTGAGTCGAGGGACAAAACAGTGATCGATGAAACTCAATGTTATACTTTAAAAAGACTTTAGTGAGACGCTTCACCCCTTCCCCAACCCATTACTCCACACTTGCTACGTATACATTGTAATTCTGAATTTGCCGTACATTGGAGTAGGTAGATTATTTAAATACACTACACTCTCCTTAAACAGTGTATATTTTCTCTATTTGCACTTAAATTTTCAGTTACTATCATTTGGACTTTCTGTGGGCACCTTAATGTGGGCATGGTACTGGACTGCAAAGCTGCAGAAAAGTTTGAAGCTTCAACATGGTCAATCGGCATTTGAAATTGTTGACTTTAAGTAAGTCTCTTAACTTCTCTGGCACCTAAACAGGGGCATGTGGTATTGGAAGAGTTTCCTTGTTATTTGTATAAATTAACTTCATATTGCTTTTGTTTCTATGGATCCTGTTTTGCTGCAGGTTATGGCTATATGTAGCAGCTGGGGTGAACACAGGTCTCAGGAAAAGTAGTAGTAGGAATTCAGTGCACTAATCCTTAGCAAACTCCTCAAGAGGCTTGGACAGTGGACTTTGAGTTACTAAAACACTGAATGACCAAAGTGTTCTGATGCACAGTGCATATGAATCTGTTTATATAACCATCCTGACCATTTTCTGGAGCTGTACAAAAAAAAAAAACAGTTTACTTGCAGCTGTTAAGAGGCCATTCACCTATTGTTGCAGAGGACGTAGCATTCAAAACATTGTTTTTTTTTTCCTGCAGAACTAACATAATTAATGCTAGGGGTGCTGGTCCCTCTTTACTGGGAGTAGTCATGGGGTACAAGCAGAAGATGGAAGTACGACATAGAAATTCTTTGCTTGAGTAAGTTTTCTGGCATCCCAGGGAGTTTTTATAATTGTTTAGCAAAGCTGCAGCTGAGACAGATTTAAAATGGGGTATTATGTTTTAGTGAAGCATGGAATTCCTACAAAAATCTAATTAACTTGCAAGGTAATGGTTTTTCACTGCCCATAAATCCATTTATTGGATGTGTTGCTGTGTCTGTGTCTGTGACTGTGATACTACCGTAACAGAATGCTACAGTTTCAGGTGGTGGGGGTCATGGGAAATAGAGTCATTATGAACATTTCTCATGCACGCTAAAAAGCTATGACCCAGTTTCCTTGAAGGTGGTAGACAGGCTAACTTACAACACAGGATAATGCAAGACTACTTGATCAGATTAAAATAAAGGTATACTGAATTAAAAAGTAAGGAAACAAATTGGAAGATGTGGTCAATAGGCACATTTGCTTTCTAAATTACTTCCTGGTATGTCAAGAGAAAAGTTATGAATATTTGTGGTCCTTTCTCATAACATAAATTCTCTAGATCTTTCATTTTATGTACTCTGAGTTACAGTTCTTTTTCCTACTATGTTTACTTATATGCTGGAATCTGCTGATGAGAGCAAAATCACAGAGCGTGTTGTTTTAAACTGACACTGAGTAATTGCCTAAACTTAGTCAATGTATGCACTGTCGTGACACAGACAAGAATAGCTATTCCATTTTCACTGTGGTTCTCAACTTGAATCTCAGTGTTAAATTCCATATTAGCAACATCAGGTCTACATATTAAACAAAATTTCTTTAGTAAAGAAATTATGCCAGTCCATAAAAATATACTTAGCATTCCAGAACACTGAAAGACTGCGGTAAGCAGTCAGTCAGATCCAATCAGCAGAATGAGTAGAGCATCAGAACTGCAGTCAATGGACTTGAGTTCAAATCCCAGTATGTCATATAATGTCATACTTGCCCTGAACTATGACCATATGGTGCTTAAAGAGTTGAATATTGCATTAAGAAATCTGTCATTGATGACTGCAACACAGTTAATCTTTGTAAGATTTCTCAGAGTCTGAAAGTCCACACACACAAAGAAAAATATACTTTGGCTACTAAAGCAGTCATCCAAACTGACTAAATATAGGAGGGGGTATTCAGAAATATTTGCAATGACATGGCTCTGTGCTAAATAGCAAAGATCTCATAGTGTGACATGGCTTGATGCTGCTCTGAGAAATGTTCTGTACAGAAAACTAGAGCAGCCAGATTAGCAGTAGCAGTCATGCTGCCAAACAGTAGTGATGTGGCCTCAGTGTAGGCAGTGGCATCATCAAAGTGGCTTATCGGCTATGAGAGTACACATGCACAATAAAGTGCCTCATAAAAGCAACTCAAATACTGTGAGTGGACTCAGATGGCCAGCACAGCAAAGTGACAGCTCATTTCATCATATAAATGGGTTGGAGAGGAGAAGATAGGAAAGGTAGAAAGGGGGAGCAGCAAGCAGAACACCACACACTGATGATGCTTTTCTTAAGGAATGATAATTTGGCTTGGAGAAATGAGAGCAAAATTTTTTTGGGGGGCAGGGCAGGTGCCCAATATATATTTTTTAAGAAAAAAGGTGGATTGTTTTTAAGATGAAGGGTAGATGGGAAAGGTAACAAGAAGCATGTGTAGGAAGGCTAGAAGGAACAGTGAAGGAAGACAGACAAGCACAAAATGTAAACAGTGTTAGATAAGGATGGTAAGGCCACAGAAGGCAGGCATGACGGTGGACAGATGCAGACATACAAAAGCAAGACATCTGGTGATATGGTGGTTTGTGCTACACATTGGATATGATCAATCATGCATAATGGAGGGTATCATTATTATGGGGGATTGGGATGAGTGCAGGGAGCCTGTTTGGCCAAAGTAGAGTCCTCCAAGGCATCAGTCACCTTTATGGCAGATATTATTAGCAGACCAATGTATGGGTCCTGCCAGTCACACAACTCTCTAAGCCAAGCCAGGAGGTGCTCCATGATCCTATTGCAGATGTCCAACTATCACTACACCTCAGACCCAACCAGCCAGCACCTGCTGCTATGAGACCAAGGGGGACCTATCTGGACCACTCTCATGATGAATCTCCATCCCCCCAAATGGGTCACACAGAAGCCACCAGTGAGTCCTCCATGTCACCTTCAGCAGGGTGATGTCTTTTTACTTGTTGAGATGCAGGATTAGTGACTAACTAGTGAGCCATCACAATGCTTGTCAGCTGGCATAGACCTTAGTGCCACCATTGTTCCACAACCTGGACCTCAGCTGGACCAGAGGAAAGATGAGAAAAATAGAAAGAGAATATGTAAAACACATTAGAACACATGCCTGTCACAAAACAGAATTGCAATTACACATTACAGCCATGGGCATGATATATATCCTTTGGCATCTGTAGAGTCTCTCAGATCTCCTGAGACAGCCTTCCTGTTAAACTTTCTCTTTCTCCATCCTTGGTTGCTGTAAAAGAAAGTAGGGACAATTCACTGTGACTCTGTCAGAAAAAGGAAAGGAATCAGACAGACAGTAGCCAAAAAATGTCCATAGTTCTTGGTATAAAATGTTGGCATAGTCTCCCTAGTCACTGCTTACCACCTCACCGACAGAGTAGGTTGGACTGGTGTCTCTGCAGGTCAGTTTAGTGATAACCATATTGCTATACTAAGCAAGTGATGCTAATTGCATCACTCACTGCCCTGGCAAGCTGATGCTAAGTATCAACTTTATATAAAAGACCATCATAAAAATCAAACTGTTGCTCCTGATTGTCACTTTGCAGCTGATATAAAAAGATCTTTACTTCCTGGTTTCATTAGGAAGGTGGCCTGCTGACATCAGTATCTTTTTTGGATTTCACGAGGGACAAACTGGTAGCCCCATAGGCACATCTACATATTTAGGCATCATGTTACACTGACTGTTGGGCAGCACCAGTGTAGTAAGAAAAGTTACACTAATCCAATCATGCATGAGTAAAGTGTGCACGTGTCTCATTAGCTTGTGAATGGTCAGAAATGAGTATGCCAACACTGCCTGGATGTGATAGCACAATACATTATGGCAGTAATTCAGACAAGATCATGCTAAGCTACCTAATTATCCTAAATGCTGCAATGCCATTCCCATTTTAGCATGAGAAAGAAAGTTTGGTTGACATATTTCTCAAGACAACATTTAGACAAACAAGTCAGGAATATCAGTGCAGATTACTTTGAGCTGTGATATAGGGATAGTGCAAGAAAACAGGATGTCTGGTATTGTAAATCTACACCCACTATGCATGGCAACAAGAGAATTAGACAGGACACAATATATAGGGTGAGGTAATGGGTAACATACCTCAACGACATACCAGGTGAATGTCCATAGAGGGGATCAAGTACAACACAGATGGATGTAGCAGAATGGGAAGCTGTGAGACCCAAGGGCAAAACAGCAAAATTTCCAGGTAGGGAGGGCACACTGTGGCCTATTTATACAGAATGCAAGACATGCTATGGGAGAAACAGTGGTTATTGTGCATAGATCAAGGCATGGCTATGTGCACATAGGGAGAGGAGAGTCTCAGGATATTCACAGCACTGTGCTGGCCATCAGCAAAGTGCTGCAAGAAGATCAGCAGTGGCAAAATGGCAATGCTGTTTACAGTGTGAATTGGATGGTAATGGTATGTTATATTTATGTGTTCACAGGTTTCACAAGTGGAAGGACCAGCACAAAAGGATGGCACATATCTAATGTCAACTGTTCACATCTTACTCATGGTGACAGACATATGAACTGACACAGTCAAATAGCACAGTTGCACTGTCAGGAATTCTGACATTGAAGAGTAAACATGCATACCCTACATATAAGGTGACAGTGGAGGGCAGACTGAACCACCAGTGTCACCTGTGTTTTACATGGGACGTCCTATCCCAGGCTACACAGCAGTCACTGTCACATATGTCATGTATCAGTCACACTGCCACTTATAAGCATGCACCCACCATAGGAGAGAGGTGTGTTGGAGACTGTCACTGCCATGATTTAATTGTAATCAGTCAGCAATTATGCAATGAGTGACTTAGGCATAGATGGCCATTATGCACAGCATAGTAAAGATGGTATTGTGCTGCATGGTCTGCATGAAGATGTGCAACTGCTAAATGGATGTGGCATATATAGGCTTGGAGGTATCATGAATAGTCAAGTTACTGGTAGCCGACATTGCATTAACTGGTAAATCCATGACTTTCCTCTGCTAGGACTCAGCTTACCATATTAGCCAAGAATGTACAAGGATCCAGATCAGAGATGGACAGTCAAAGGCTATATCTACACACATGGCAAGCATCAGTTTTATTCTGTGCTATCTTTATCGTGGCCACAGTTCTGGAACAGGCACCACCTCTTTGCCAGTGCTGTAATATATTGTGCTCACCTCTGCAGCCATGCCCTTCAATGACTGTGTGCCATAATCTATCTCCACTACTGCTACAAGTCTATTTGTCAGTACTGCAAAGTTTCCATACTGAATCTGCTTAACTATTACATTTTTAACATGATGCATACCACAAAGAATTGATTGCAGATCTCAAGTGTTTACTGCAGTGGGCCATCACATCTATCCACACAGAAGAAGCAGCCATTCAGGAGACTAAACACATTTGGCTTCATTCTATATCATCAGAAATGTGGTGTTATATACCATCTCAGTAAAAACAATACCAAAAATACATAAAAAGCTCTTAAAAATAAATTTCTTCCAAAAAAATTAATTAAAAAATAAATAAATAACATGTCCCAAGAAACATAATATATAGCAAAACATAATAGCATATATCACATAGCAAATAACTAGCTACAAATATAAAAAAACTCTTAATATAAATATTTTAAAAAAAATGTGCATAAACATAACTAAAACAAATAAAAAAAAAAATAGCTAATAAAAAATTTTATTAAAAATAATCTTAAAATAAACCCTACTTAATAGGAATAGCTTAAAAAATATAGGTTTATTAAATAAAATCCATCTATAATAAAAATAAAAAATTTCCAGTTGCATAATCATCTTATATTCTTAAAATATCTGAATTATGAATCTATATCAAGAAACATAACTAGGCTGTAGTTTATCATTTACCACATGTAAAATGTATGTCCATTTCTATGTTCCTATAGTATAATTTATGTGTATTCTGGTCCATGTATCCAATTTTTGTGATAACTTTTTATTCTTATTTTCCACTGGAAGCACAAAATATTCATGTAAATATAGAATGGACAATACCAAGTCATGTACCAAATGTAGGTATGTCAAATAATGGCAGGATTATCTATAAATGGATGTTAAATGTAGATGCTAAAATGGGACATAAATGCTAAGCAAATGTTGCTTAGGGCTAGAATCTAGCTCTTAAGAAGGATATTCATCTTAACACCAGGAAAATCTTGTTAAATATAAACATAATGCTGCTACTAAAAAAGCAATAAAACTGGAACAGATGAAGCTGACATAAAACTGACAAACACATACTTAAATTTCAGCCTGCATGTAATTCTTGCCAAGAGAGTGACTGGTCGATTACTGGATCAGATGGTTTGAAATTATGAATAGAACAAACAAGCGAGATGTCAACTTTTGTTCATGGCGGCAAACAACTGACTGGTGGTGTACAACACCCTCCTGACTAAAAATAAGAGGATACAACAAACCCGAAAGTAACTTTCAAAAACAAAGAGAGCTGGAACATGCCCAGCAGGGAAAGTGACTGGTGGCGTACAGAGACCCTGCCCAAGTGAAGGAAAAATCTCCCTAACTTACCAAAGCTAGATAAGCTTTAGGGGTAACATAAGAAGCAAGAAAGCTTTATTCATGAGTATAGTGATGTCAAGACAAGTGTTTTGTGAAGTGACTTGAGAATTGTACTCAAAAGAATTTTTTAGTGAAAGCGCTCATTTAGCTACTATCTAAAGGCTTAAACTTTATTAAACGATGTTGCACTTCAGACTTCACAGCACTTTGGCTAGTCTTTATTGTTTTCCAGACTGTTAAGACTTAAAGAACTCAAATGTTTTGAAATTGTTTGTTAAACAAAAGTTAGTTAAACTTTTATTTTTGTTAAGGCTTTTTTAACCTGTAGTCAAGGCATTTGTAAACTTATTATTATTAAAGAAGCTGACAAGGGGAGCAGTTGTCCATAGTTTATAGATAAACATATTTAAAAGATGTCATTGTTTAATAGTAAAGATTATAAGACTGTGAGAGATTATTGTCATTACATATGCTATTGGGGCTAAGTGTGTGTTATATATGATAATTGTGAATATATTGCTATTAAATTGTTGTTGCTGATAGATAAATTGAGTGTCATTCACTACTATGGTGATTTCAAAAAATGTCATCCCTGAATTAGATATTAGATTGTTTCACTATTTCATACTTGATGGCATATACATTGGACCTATTATGACCCAAACTGTCACAAAGATCCACAACTGTATGGTGCAGTCCATTATCATCACTCTTTTCCTGTCTATCTGCTGGCTGACCCATATCATGATGGTTGCTGGCTGGTGACCAACTACTACCTTTTCTAGAAAAATGTGAAACTACTCTCATTTCTGACTGATGTTTTTCTCGTATACGTGAGGCTTGGTATAGTTTAGGTAGAATAGGTCTGACCAGTAGGAAACATTATTGTGAAGACTTTGATATATTTAAACATATTTACAGTTATCCCAATTGACACAGGAATTGAGATGTTAATAGAATTACCCTCATTGACTGCCAGTTAAATTTTTTTTATTTTCCTGCCCTGGATACTTTTTTGGGAAGATCATTTTGAGGTGTGTTTTTATTTGATGGTTGTTGATATCTTTTTTTGTTTGATGGGTCTTGTGCTTTATCAACCAACACAGTGTTTCCTGTAAAGTGATATCAGTGACCACCGTAGTTCCTGCACAGTAAAAATGTTCCTCAATGTTTGGAGAGAATATTTTCTTACTTTTTTCCTGTTTTTATTCTTGTTTTGGGGATGTTTTGTTTTTATTTCTGGATGACTTTATATTGTTTTGAAATTTATTAGGACCTTTTTTGATTTTTTTATCCGTAAATAGATATTTTCATATTTTTTGATGTTTAAAATATTTCAGACAGCAATATCACAGGAGCTCCTAGATAAAGCCTAAACTATTGATGGGATTCTAGCAACACAGCTACCCACATTTAGGAGCATGCTATAGGCCCCATATTTCCCCATGACTAGCATGTACTGTTCTGAAAATTTGTAGACTCATGAATCAGTTGTCTGTTACAAATACTGTATTGAACTGAACAAATTATATGACATTGTTGGTATACTGACGCAGAATATGAATTTTGCCTCCAGTGGGTATAGTATGTTTCAGGCTGACATAAAGAAGACTAGAGTGTTAGAGGGGACAAGGATTTTTTGATACTCCCATTTTCTAGATAAGGAGACTAGAGACAAGGGAAGTATGAATTTTACTACTTCATCTAAAGATAAAGCAGATTATTAAGTCAGACTGGATTTAATTTCTCTAATGAGTTTTATTATTTTGAATTAGTCTGAAAGCTAGACCTGATGTTGCAGCTATACACTAAGCTAGACTTTATACAGGTATAGGAATATGAGGACTTTAAAGAGTGTCCTATGTTATAAGGACTATCAAGGACTTCACTTCCACTTCATATAACTTTGGTACATATAAATGCCATAGCTGCTCCTGTTGTGAAAATATTTATGTGAAAGTAAAGACTATTTTTGTTTAAGTTAGTTTATATAAAATCCAATTTTCACACATTTTTTTGCAGCATGCATCACCACACATATATATACCACACTTCCTGTGGCATGTGAAATTCTATGTAGGCAAAAAGGTGAAAATGGGAGTTGAAGGAAAGAATTACAATATTAGGAGTAGAGGAAGGATAGAAATGATAACTGTACTGTGTAAACACATTTTGGATTGTGGGAAATGGACACAATTTTAAAATTAGGGCTAGATTCTTCTTACATCCTTCTGTTAGAGGGTGGGGATATAAATAATGCCCTTGAAACTAAAGAATATAGAAGGATTTTAAGACTGGCTAGTGATTCACCTCCCTAGCCTAAATAGTAGTACCTAGTATCACATTGATTAAGCTTAGAACTAATAGTAGATATATAATATATATATTTATATTTTTTTTTTATTTTTTATTTTATTTTTATTTTTATGTTTTATTTTTTTAAAAATTTTTTTTATTAAGAAAAATTTTTGTATTAAGGCTTTTAATATATGTCTTATGCCTTTGCCATGGTCTTTAATGTCATATGATTCTGGCTGGCTGTGTGACTATTGACTATTACTATATATATATATATTGAGAATGTACTATTGTATTTTGAGGATTATTATTTCAGCTTTTTTTTGCTCGCTATTAAAGTGGTTTGTTACTGACGTCCTGGTTTTTGTTGTGTTATATACCATCTCAGTAATGGCCAGGATAATTTGAAAGGAAGTCATCACCCAGTGTTACAAGGTATATACAAGAGCACCTGCAAAACACAAGGATAGACAGTATTATAAGTGGCCTGCCTCCTGCTTAAGTGGGAACTGCATAACCTGGATGTTGTACGAGGCAATTTATGTGCCTACAAAGTAGATGACCTTGTGGGAAATCAACCCATATGAAAAGTGCCATGCCAGATGTGAGAATCATGGGAATTGACTGGTTGGTGTAAATGCACATTTCGTATAATACCCCATGTAATGTACATCACCTAACAGTTGATGGAATGGAAGCTGCTGTGCTAGACACTACATGGAGCACATGGTGCTTCAATGGCGAAGTGTGCAATCAATGGATTAGCTAGGCAGGTAGACGTCAAGATTTTAGTACAAACATAGATGAGAGTTGTAGGTTTGAATTTCAGTATATGTTACTCCTATGTGTGCAATATTGTGAGTAACCCAGCAATAACAGAATGTGCAAAATGCGAACTTGCCCTTCATGTCACAGCTAGCTGACATGCGATGCTAACTATCTGGGGCTGTGCCTAATGGTTAAAGTGTCTGCCTCATAGACACAAGGTACAAGGTTTGATTCTCACCTTTGAAGAAAATTGTCTAGTTTTAAAATGACTCACAAGGGAAGCTAGGTTTATAGGTGCTTATCTATAAACCTGTAAAGGCCCTCAGGACCTGAAAGAAATGGGCTATGCTTTAATATGTCCAGGTAGATTTGGTTCCCTCCTCTCCTGTGTGGGGAAACCACATATGTTCTCCCACATGATGCTGCATAATGTTAAGGAACTGGTATAGGATCTACAAGACTAATGCCTGCAAAATTCATATTTTCTGACAGACATTGAAAGAACCCTGCAGCAAAGATGGTTAATGCTATACAAGCCGTCATGCCTACAGGGATTCTCCATCCATACTTAACCCTGATTTGATGTGCGGGCTGCACATATTTACTATTTCTCATATGACATCTCTGTCCACACAGTAACAGTTAACGATGTATGCTAGCCGCTAGTGGCTCATCTGCAATGTAGATGGTGGTGATTCACACAGAGAGCAGTAGCGCCAACAGCAGCCACTAATACTTGTTGTCCATTCAAGGCTGCAGCTACTCATAGCATGTAAGTGTTTGAGTGAACTGCTGTACTCCAAGAAATCTGGGTGCTTAGATATAGATAAGTGCTGTGTCTCTATGCACTGAATTTATACTTTTCTGAATAGTTCTACCATGTTTGATTTTATCATTTGTATGAGCAATGATGCTCATTAGCATGACAAAACTCACTTTTATGCAATTATGCACTTGTTTGCATGCCATGAGTACTAGTTTATTTCTCCTGTAGCTTGATCATTCTACATGTCTTGGAACAGTCCCCACATTCCACATTACTGCTCTTCATGCTTTTTCCTATAATTCTATGTATTAAATGTTTCTGAATACCCCCGATATTCACACTATGCACTCCATTTTCATGTTTATTCCAGTTTTCTGAAACCAGGCACTATATAATAAAATAACAGAATGCAAATATCAAATAATAAAAACATGGAACAATACAAAACACCAAAGGCGGAGGTGTGTCCATATTCATTAAGGATATCCACACCTTCAGGCTAGTTGCTCAGCATAATGCATCCGAGGTTATACAAGTGCAACTAACTCTGGGCAAAACTACAATCCAAATTGTAGCTTGCTACAGCTCCTTCACCATGCCTCAGGATTCCCGCTCCTATTTTCTTGATGTACTGGAAAATATTAGGTTCAACCAAACACCCTAATAATGGGCAACTTCAACTACCCCACCATTAACTGGGAAAACTACTCATGTACCAACTCCTTAGCTCAGCGGTTTCTGGAATTCATAATCTCCAATGCCCTGGATCAGCTTATCCACACCCCCACCAGGGGCAACAATATCCTAGATGTAGTCATTACCAACATGAGTGACCGGTGTTCCACACCTGAAGTCAACTCCTCGTTGGTCCGATCTGACCATATCAACCTTGGTATCCACATCCCACCCCCACTCCCCATTAAGGAAACCACGGTAAAAAATGTCTGCAAAGCCAACTTCATGCTTCTTAAGACAGAAGTGGTGAACTTCATGACACCTATGCAGATGAACAATACAGTTACAACTGCTGAATCCTACACAAATGCACTCTATAAGCACTTACATGAGTGCATGGATCGTACTATCCCAAACAGAACCGAGATGCTATCCTCCAAAAAAAGGAAGCCAATCTGGTGGTCCCCTGCCATAAGCAAACTGTACAACAAAAGGAAGAAACTGTTGCAAAAGAAGTAAAATCCCATGAGTGGAGGAGCTCCCTGGTCAGCCTCTGTAAGAAGCTGAGATCCCTTATAAGATCCTCCAAAGCTAGCTACGAAAACAAAATCGCCACTAATTCTAAGGACAACTACAAAGCATTCTATAGCTATGTCAAGAATCTCGATGGCAGCACCCAGATCTGCTCTGAGTTACAGCACAACGGCAAGAAAATTACAGAACCAACTGATACTGCCAACATCCTGGCAGATAGGTTCAGTGCTAACTTTACCCCCCCCCTCAACCCCTAAAGGGCCCATATCTATAAAAGTAGAATGCAGAGTCCCTGTAATCACAACTACACAGGTAAAAGCTGCACTCTCTAAAGCCAAAAACACAGCATCCATGGGACCGGACAACATCCCAGGCTGCATTTTACACGAACTTCAGAATGAACTGGCTCCCCATCTAAGCACCATGTTCAATAATAGCCTTGCATCAGGCTTTGTGCCCACTGAATGGCACACAGCAACAGTTATCCCACTCCACAAAGGGGGAGGTACCACTGATCCCGAGAACTATCACCCTATTAGCCTGATGAGCCTGGTCTGCAAGGCCATGGAATGTATCATCATGGAACTTATAAACAAAGACATTGGTAACCTCCAAACTCTGGATCCCACCCAGTTCGGGTTTGTGAAAGGCAAATCATGCCTCCTGAACCTGATCGACTTCTTTGAGGCAGTCACCAAAGCCGTAGATGAGGGTAAGGTGGTTCACACAGCCTATCTTGACCTCGCCAAGGCTTTTGACACCATCCTCCATTCTGGAATTATAGCTAAACTCACTAACCTAGGTATAAATCCCTATGTCACAGGATGTGTTGCCAACTGGCTCACTGACAGAACCCACACTGTAAAAGTTGCAGACTCCAAATCAGACCTCAAACCAGTAACAAGTGGAGTACCACAGGGTTCAGTCCTGGTACCTCTCCTGTTTGGTATCTACTTACCTGAAGTGCAGGCTAACACAGAAGGCCTCTGGCTAACGAGGTTTGCAGATGACTGCAAACTAGGAGCCACAGTCAAGACCCCAAATGATGTGGACATCCTACAGAAGGGCCTCGCTCAGACAGATGCCTGGTGTCAGAGCCATGGCCTCAAGCTCAATGCCAAAAAGTGCGGTGTCATCCCCTTTGGTAAAAACTCTGTACCCATGAACTACCCCATAGGCAGCAATCTACTTAACACCGAATGTGTGATAAGAGTCCTTGGGACCCAGGTGGACAGTAGTCTCTCCTTTGATAGCCACATCACCACAGTAGTCAGGAAGTCCTTCTACGTGGCACACCTCATCATAAAAGGGTTCTCATCCAGGAAAAAAGAGGTCATTGTTCCCCTTTACTCGAGACTCAATAGACCCATTATAGAGTACAATGCCCCTTTTGGAATGTACCTCACAAGATCTCTTCAGCAGATGGAAAGGCCACAGAAGTACGTCACAAAGACGATTACTGGCCTCAACCAAATGCCCTACACTGACCGTCTCAGAAAACTCCAGCTTTACTCCATAGCATATCCCCTACTCTGAGGTGATCTCTGCCTAACATATAAAGCTATGTCAAACCCAGATCTGTTGGACATGCTACACCTAAAGAAATCCCAATCCCTCCGAGCTACACGGTCTAGGGACCTAAACCTTGTCACCACAATAAACAGGACATGCTGGAGGGATAGATTTCTGTCCCAGAGACTTCCCATACTCTGGAACAGGCTACCCATCTACGTCAAAAGTTCTTCATTAGCACCCTTCAAGAAAAATCTTGATGAGTGGATGGGCAATAGGAAATACACCCCGGGGATCACTTCTTTGTCTCTGCTCGACAGTGGCACAGGAAAATAACTTTCTTGGGTGGTGTAAGCCAGGGAACCTTGTTGGCTATGCTTGCTTAGGCCCTTGGGCCGATAGCCTAGTACCTACCTATGAACCTATAAAAAAGACCAAGGTTACAAAACAAAATATTTATTAATTATACAGAATTTAGCAGTACATTCCTGATTTTGCCACATAATTTTACCCTGCCCCCCCCCATATTTTTCCTTGTAAATCTATAAGGATTGAAATCAGTGAATAATGCCAATATTAGTTTCATACTTCTTGCATTTCAATAAATGCATAATGATACAAAAACATGTTGTTCTAATAATTATTTAAGTGAATCAGAGTAGCATTTAAAAAAAATGTGCATAATTTTGACCTTTACCCCCCCCCCCTTAGCTTTGTGCGAAACACTTGATCAAAGACATTGAGGGATATAGTCATATGTGAGCTCAAATAAGGTTTGTAATTGTATGACTTCCTTCCCTGGTGAGGCATAATGATAACTTATTTATGCATATAATATACTGACAACTGAACAAACTGCTAAATATCTTAATGGGGGAAGCTTCTGAAGCAGGGCTGGTTAAGGGAGTCTATGGCTATTTATATAAACCATTTCTGTGTTCCAGCCAGCCTATTAGGCTGCAATAAATATCTGACATTCAAACAGCTGTAAGGCTGAATACAAAAATATGTCTACTGTTTATAGTTAAACTAATAATAAAAAGGTAAAACCTGAATAATATCAGAAGAAAGAGTTGGTGCCAGGTACACCCAGAGTGCGGCATGAATGTCTTACTACCTTTGATGTGTGTAACTTCAGCTGATTATCAACCATCAGGTGTGGATGCATTCTAAGGTGGTAGGAAAACTGGGTTACCTATTATAACCGTGAAACAGCAGTTGCGCGAATAGGAAAACGTCGACACACATTGAGTGAACCGTGAAAACACCGAACGTCATGAAGCATGTTATTCGAAATGTCGAATCATCACAGTTGGCTCTTCTCCAGTATAGCTCCTTAAGGTAAGTGTGCAATAGTTACGGACCTTAGGTTTAGGGTGCAGGTTAAGGAAAGTGCATACATAGTAATATATGTAAGCTTTAGTTTAGGATTAGAAGTAGGGTTTTGTTAAGTGTATGTATGTGGATTATTTATTTTGTTTGGTTATGGCTCCTTAATGTAGTTGTGCAATAGTTACGGACCTTAGGGTTAGGTTGCAGGTTAAGGTAAGTGCATACACAGTAATATATGTAAGCTTTAGTTTAGGGTTGGAAGTAGGGTTTTTTAAGTGTATGTATGTGGATTATTTATTGTGTTTGTGTAGGTAGTACGTAGCGTATGCCGATTCGACATTTTGAATTTAGCAGTTCAGGACATTCGGTTTTTGCGGTTCGCTCAATATGTGTTCATGTTTCCGTTTTCGTGTATCTGAGGCTTTGCGGTTATAATATAGACCCGGAAAACTGTTAATGGCTGACATAGACTCCTGATAGAGGGAAAGGTACAGCGGCATGCCATCAGTGTAACACTGCTACTGCAAACCTTGGATTTGAATAACATCCCCTTAGGGGCACACATAAACGGTGAACAATAGTTGGCCAGTTGCAAATTGTTACAAAAGACCATAATCAAAACTGTAAGGAACACAAGAGTTATCTCTTAAGCCACTGTCTGAGTTAACCCTGACAGCAAGGGTGTGGCCCAATCCAAGACTATAACACTGATGCCATCATTAGTTCAACACAGTCCAATAGCATGCATGGTCTGCTGCATCAGGTACTGCAGAGTGATCAGGCTGAACTAGGATGGAGTATGATATTGTTCTTGCACCACAAAGAGATTGTTAAAGCCCTTGCCTCATCACCTGAAAGCTTGAATGAGAGAAGTACAGTGGTACTCCTCCAGGACTTATTCGATTCAGACGAAAATATTCCATCCTTAAATCAACTGGAGATGATATGTTACAGACATTAGCCTAATACCTTTAGACAGACAAGAACTAGCTGGGTGGGACAAGGATCCACTCCACTAGTTGTAACTGGCATACGTGAACCAGAAGAGATAAATATCATGACAAGTGGGCATGAAAAACTGAAATTTAAAACTCTGTGATGGTGACAACCCCCTGGCACAGCTAACATGATCCAAATACACAGCTTCTGAAACATTTTCTATGAATAGAGTAAGCATACATCAAAAATTGTACAGATTTTTGCAGAATATCCAAGTTTTTGCCTCATATCTGTGGTGTGTTCCTGATAAAATTTGTGGTTTCCTGGTAAATCACTGAGGACTGAAGCCACTAAATAATGACACGCATTTAAGTTTCAGACTTCATATCCTTCAGAAAATGCATGCAAACACAAATACTGTTATTCTAGGAATGTTCTAAATTAATAGGATCAGTATGGAAAATTTGTCCCTATTTTTGGGCCTTTGTTACCACATTATTTTGGGCTTTGAGGTTGAGAGGTATGCGAGCAAATTTTGTGGCAAAATAACAAACAACTAGGTTACGTTCTTCATTTGATAAAGCTTTCCATGTATTAAGATGTACTGGGCTGCACCATCTCCCCACGACCTGGTGGGTTAATATTGGACTGTTTGCTGTAACAGAGATCTTGCAGGATAAGACTTAGAATTCTAGGAAGCATCTACCTTGCATACAGAAAATGTAATTATTCAGAGCAAGCTAGTTCTCAACAAGACTTTTACTGTATCACTTAATGTCCTTTGGTCAATGCTCTCAAATTCAAGCCATGACAAACATAGAGCCAAGTTGACCAGTCATACATAGCACAAGGCCAAAGACATTAGGTAGAGCAGCGAGGACTTGATTTAAATACTCCAGACAGCTCATCTGAGTCAATAGTGCAACAATCCTAACCCTTTCTCACCAAGACAGGATTCAGAAGGTCAGGGTTGATTGCACCAAGTTTCCTACATTGCATAAAATATAGGTCAAGGGTTCTACAACCCTGATATAAATAATGGGCTGGCCTGATCAAGTGACCATCTCCACTACCAAAATCAGTAGTCATAACACCAAGCTGTATGACAAATATGAGTCTGTACAGATCTATGAGCACAAGCAGAAAATCAAAATTTCTTCATAATACAGTCAAATTGTTTTTACAGTGTCCACTGCATTCAGACATCGCATACTGAGTTGATCTTTTAGTGTCTCTTTCTGTGTATGACATTATTATTAGCTATAACCACACCATTACTAGAATAAAGGTCTGTGCACATCCTTTTCTTTGATGTTTTATGGCTTATTATAGTGATGGGGGTTACATTGCCCCCTCCTTTTTTTTTCCCTCTTTGTGAGATGGGAAGGCTTCATTCTTGTCAATGCAGTACATTATATTTGTGTCCTTTAATGCATATAGTATTTATTTATTGACATTTGTTTATTGGGAAAGTCCAACTGTGTCACAAGAACCCATTTTCAGTGGAGGCCTAGGGAGGAAAAGCTACACTTAACAGAGGAAATACAATTGTTCAAATACCTTACATAAGAAACAGCCAAAAAAGATCAGTTTCAAAAATAATCAACAATATTGTAAGGCATAGGGAACTATTAAAAATAAGTTACAAAGAGAACAATGACAAAAAGCAAAGTAAAACACTATATACAATTCTGGAGCATGTCCTTTTAGTAATTCTCAGCAGTAATAAGTAAAAATTGTGTGCTTAGTTTAACTGTAAATATAAGAGGAAACAGATTAGGATAGATTAGTATAAATGGAAGGAGGTGGTAGGAAAAAGTTATGTAAAGTGGTAGAGAGGGTAGGATAGTCAGGAAAAGATGAGGAAGTGGAGATGGTTAGAGAATCTGTACAGATATGGGTGGACAAAAGTAGAAAAGAAGGCAAGATTTATGTTCAGCCAGGGGAAGAGCATTAGCAGCGTTAGGAGTCTCATAGGTGGCCTTTTAGAAGATGCTCGAAGGAAGGATGGTAGCTTAAAATTCCAATAGCCTGTGGAATAGTATTCCATTTGTGGCTATTTCCATTTACTTTTTGAGGTTTATAGATGTTGAGAAGTTGTTTATCATTAGAAAGAAGGGGTCTGTTTGGGTGATAGGAGGGAAATATAGAACTTTAATGTAGGACAACCATAAGGCTTATAAATGATGATGTGGGTAGTAGCTAGTTGTAAGACGTCCAGGTAATGTAGTAGTTCAGACCAGTTCAAGCTTTTAAGGGCTTTGTAGTGATGTGTGTAGTATTGTTTACTGGCAGCAAATTTAGAAAGTTTGTTGTAGCATATTTCAAGTTTAATTTTAACTGATACCTGCAAGTTGGTCAGGACAGGGATACCATATAAGAGTGAAGGAAAGAGGTAAGTGGTTTCTATGGTGGTTTTAGCAGTTAGTGAGAGTGTTTTTTGTGTGTATAAAGGATACAGAGTTTTTGGTGAGTTTTATTTTAATTAATTTTGAATGTGGAGATCAAATCTGCGGTTATCATCAATTGTGACACCAAGCAGTTTTGTATGGGATACAATTTCTATCTCTGCATTGTTAAGTGGGAATATTTTGAAGGGAAGGGATAAGAGTATATTTTTTTGGGGGTTTGAAAAATAATTGGGCAATTTGAAGCCAGTTTTCAACAGAGGTAAAGGTTGCTTGTGTGATTTCAAGAAGATGCGCCATAGAGTCAGGTAAGCATATCAGTTTTAAATCAGCAGCAGACTGTATAAGTAATGCTTGTGGATTAATTAGATTGCAGCAATCTTTTTCTTTATTCAAACTTTTATGTCAAGTGGCGTTCGAAAGACATGAGTAGAATGGGCGTGCCTTTGTTGAAGGTTGGGCGTTGAGCTGGCACCTCAGCACCGTAAAAAAAATCTACTGCCAATCATTAGTGAACTGGAGTTCCACTGTGGCGACCCCTAACCGGGAAAAGCCAAAAGAAGAACCTATTTAAACTTTTATGTCATAATCTAGTAACTTTCTTATTAATTGAGTAGCTTTTTCTCAGTGTTCCTTCTTTGACATTGGGTCCCTATATTGATTAGTACTCTAGCAACTTTTTAAAACACATTCCTTCCTTTCTCTTTCTCTTAACCACACTGCTCCTAGTATCAGCCCTTGTGGAGTGTGACTTTCCCATCTGTACGAGGATTGTACTTTTCTGTCCCATAATTAAATATAACTTCTAATTGAGCTTGTACTGGGCATTAGGTTGTGCATAGTGGGTAGAGCAGAGCCATATAAAGAATATGGATCTGCAGTGCTGTGCTTTAGTGACATTAGTAGGTAACCATATACTTAACTGACCTCGTGGCTCAGATTCATCCACAGTATCACACTGGTTATACTTGAACCACAAAAAACTGGATGAAAAGAAGGGCAACAACAAAGATAAAACTGCTGCTTTATTCCACTAAAAATATTAACGCTCCTCGGACAAACAATTGCGTTTTCATCTGCAATAAGGTCAGATATAATTTGATTGAGGTGATACCCAGGGATGTGAGGGAGGGGTCCCTGGGAAACCAAATTACAATATTGGGAAACCTATTGGCAGATTGTGTTAGAAGCTAACAAGAGCCCTGTATTCAATGACATTTCCTTGGTTCCATTACTTAAGTTAAGGCCTGCTAAACTTTAGTGATTTATTATATTTACATTATTGGTTGATAATTATACCATCTATTATTATCAGCATTTTTATTCTAGAAAAAGGTTTTAACACTTTTTTCATTTATTTTTGTATTAAGATTTGTTGTGAACTTGGAAATGTTCCTTTTAAAAAGGATTCTCCTTTAGAATTAATTGGTTCGTTAATTAAAGAAAAAGCTTTGTATATAAGGGGTGTTTTGTTAGAGTGTTTATATCTGAAGAAGTCTGACCTTATTGCAGACAAAAACACAACTGTTTGTCCGAGGAGCGTTAATATTTTGAGTGGAATAAAGCAGCAGTTTTATCTTTGTTGTTGCCCTTCTTTTCATCCAGTTTTTTTGTGTTTTTTTTACTGGGCATTCCTCCTTTTGACTTGGTTCCAGTTTTTGATGGAGGTTTCTGAAGGGTACAATTCACCTAAGACACAGCCAGATAGAATCAGAGGCTCTGAGGTCAGTGAATTTCAGAAGATAGCAGGTCAGTTGACTCAACCAGTGGACTTGCTTACTCCAATCGGACAGGGGCTTACAGTGCTATTTTCCTTCTCCTCTATTCCTTGTAACCAGGAAGCACTGTCACGTATGGGGTCTCAGCATCATGCTACATCAGCTTTTAATCATTTACAAAGTACTCAGACATGTACAAACACATATACTGCATACCAACAAGGATGTGGGATTCCAGTCCTTCAGTTTTTCGCTCACAACAAGAGATGGATTTTGTGATAAGTAGTGGAAATAATCGTCATGAACAAGTGCAGGAACACGTAGACCTTAACGTTTGGTTGAAAAACAAGTTGGTGTTTCAGGAAACCATCTACTAACCAGTTGGTTGGGCCATATTCTGATGCATACAACAACAGTTTGAAGAAACTACAGGATGCATTATTAAGGTACATGTCTTTTGACATTGATAATATGTACCTCAAATGAGTGAATAAATTTAGGGATTGTGCCTGAGGGTCCATAAGTACCCCAATAACATTCAGACTGGGTCTGACTTTCATAAAGACTTGATTGCTACTTTGACAAATGTGGAATAGAGATTTTAAAAGCTATTATTAAGAACAATGAACAAGAAATTATCAGTTTGCAAGACTATATTGCCAATTTGAATAAATGTTTTACTACTGAGTTAATGTTCAGTCTTGAGAGTGAAAAACTGAAATATTATGACCTGACGTTATGTTGATGAGAAATGTAGTGAGATTTTGAACAGAAAGTATAAGAAAATAGACAGGGATATGAGGGAATATCAGGAAGAGAAACAATATCCACCCTCTAAACCTCATTACAGCTCATTCCAAACTTTACTGGGGGGGGGGAGTGCTCGACAATGCGCATGATTCTTATCCTTCAGAGTTCAACCTTCAGGGAGAGTCTGACAATGGGCAGGGGGCAATAGATACTGATGAATGGGTTTATATGGATTACAGGGGTGATTCCACCCCACCACACAGGTCTGAAAGACTTAGAGACAAAAACAAAGGTGACCATTTTTACAGGGAAACCTACTACCAGAAAGGTGGGGGGACCAGAGGGTGTACGAGATAAACGCAGACACTCCTATTCTCACTCCAATTCAGTATGATCACAAAATCATTAGCTTACATGGTTTTCACATCTTTAATTATAGTAATTTGGAAATTACTCATGATTATTTCAGTTTATTCACCAAAGGCTTTAAATACATTCCAAGAAGGAAGAGCAGTCTTCCCCAGGTCATAATAGACATTAAAATGTTTATTCAAAAGCTCAACCTGCAAAATATATTTGGGGGACGTATTCCCACCAATGGTGCTTGTCGGCCCAAAAAAAAGTATATTTAATCCCTCCTTGCACCCCCAATTGAGAAATTTGGAGGTGGTCTTGGAGAGGAGAATCAGGAATTCCTATTGTGAGAATAGAATCACCTACTGTGAGAATAGAATCAACTTAAACTCCAATGAGTACAAATTGTTGAATGATATACGTGCCAACCCGAATTTTAGGGGGTCAGAGGAGGCATAGTGGTTATGGACAAGATTCTTTATGAAGCTAAGATGTTGACCATTTTGCAGGATGATGTTAGGTATAATCCAGTATCCATCAACGAGATCATCATCCCTTACAAAAAGATTGAGTTTGCATTGAAAGACCTATTTGACCAAGGGGTTATAGATTTTGAGACCTACTCATACCTGGAAAATAACCGGCCTAGGATTCCGTCGAGATTAGAAATATCTAAGGTACATAAGGATGCCCGTGACCCCCCACTTAGACCAGTAATTGCCTCTGAAGAGTCTAAGCTTGCATTTCTAGCTAAATATTTGGACTGAAAATTAAAACTTTTGTGGGGGGATGAGTCCCACATTCTCAAAGATTCTTGGGAATTTCTCTCCAAAATTAAAAAAGAACTTTTTTCCAATGATTTAATCTTTGTAACCATAGACATAGTGGACTTATTTTCAGTTATCCCCCATTACACAGGCTTACAAGAAGCTGAGATTCCTCATTAAATCCTCCAAAGCTAGTTACGAAAATAAAATTACCAAAGATTCCAAAGACAACCACAAGTCATTCTATAGCTATGTCAAGAATCTAAATGGCGATGCTCATATCTGCTCTGAGCTACAACAGAATGGCATTAAATATACTGATCCCAAGGATATTGCCAATATCCTGGCAGATCGATTCAGTGCCAACGTCACCCTCCTCTCACCCCCTAAAGGGCCCATCTCAATACAGAAAGATTGCCAAATTCCGGTAATAATGGCCACACAGGTAAAAAACTCACTCTCCAAAACTAAAAATACAGCATCCATGTGACCAGATGACATCCTGGGCTGTGTACTACATGAACTACAAAATGAACTGGTACCTCACCTAAGTGTTATGTATAATCATAGACTCACTTCAGGCTTCATGCCCACTGAGTGGCACACAGCTACAGTTATCCCACTCCACAAGGAGGGATCCACCTTGGATCCTGGAAACTACTGCCCCATCAGTCTGAGGAGCTTGATCTGCAAGGCCATGGAATGTATTATAATGGAACTTATAAACAAAGACATTGGCAACCTTCAAACACTGGACCCCACCCAGTTTGGTTTCGTGACTAGCCGATCTTGTCTCCTGAACCTGATTGACTTCTTCAAGTCAGTCTCCAGAGCTGTGGACAAGGGTAAGGCGGTCCACACAGCCTATCTGGGCCGCACCAAGGCCTTTGACACCATCCCCCACTCTGGAATCATAGATAGACTTACTAAGCTGGGCATTAATCACTAAATCACTCGATGGGTTGCCAACTGGCTTACTGACAGAACCCATACTGTAAAAGTAGCCGACTCCAAATCCAGCTCCAGACAAATGACAAGTGGAGTACCTCAGGGTTCAGTCCTGGGACCGCTCTTGTTCGGCATCTACTTCTCTGAAGTACAGGCCAACACTAACAGGCTCTGGCTAACAAAGTTTGCAGATGACTGCAAACTGGGAGCCATTTCTGAATCCCCAAATGATGTGGATATTCTGCAAAAGGGCCTTACAGAAATAGATGCTTGGTACCAGAGCCATGGGCTCAAGCTCAATGCCAAGAAATGTATAGTTATCCCCTTTGGGAAAAAAACATGTACCCATGAATTACCACAGAGGTGGCGGTACACTAAACACTGAAAGTGTGATAAGAGATTTAGGGACACAGGTGGACAGTGGTCTCACCTTCGATAACCACATTGCCAAAACAGTCAGGAAATCCTTCTGTGTGGCACACCTCATCACTAAGGGCTTTCATCCAGAAAAAAAGAGGTCATTGTCCCACTGTACTCATCCCTCATTAGACCCATTATAGAATACAATGCCCCATTTGGTGTGTACCTCTCAAGACATCTGCAACAACTGGAAAGGCCGCAGAAATACCTCACTAAAAGAATCACAGGCTTAATGCAGATGCCCTATGCTGACCATCTAAAAAAACTCCAGCTATACTCTATCGTCTACTCAGAGGTGATCTCTGCTTAACATACAAGGCCATGTCAAACCCATATCTGTTGGACATGCTATACTTAAAGAAATCCCAATCCCTCAGAGCCACACACTCCGGGGATCTAAACCTTGCCATCACAATGAACAAAACATGCTGGAGAGATAGGTTCCTGACCCAGAGACTCCCCACACTCTGGAATAGACTGCCCATACATGTCAACCAGAGCGCCTCTTTGGCCATCTTCAAAAGGAACCTTGCCGATTGGATGGGAGATAGGAAATTCACCCCGGGATCACGTTAGTCACCCTGCTAGACAGGGGTCCAGGGAAGTAAATATTGTGGGAAGAAATAGCCAGGGAATTGTTATGGCTACGGCTGTATAGGCCCTAGGGCCAATAGCCTAATACCAACCTATAAACCTATGAACAATGGTTGGAGGAGGCCCTTAGAACGAGGCCAGGAGTATCTAGCAACGATATTTTTCTATGTTTGGAACTGGCTGAACTTATTCTCAAAAACAACTTCTTGTTCTTTGAAGGAGAATTTTTCCGCCAGGAACAGGGGGTAGCTATGGGGGCCAGTTGTGCCCCCACTTATGCCAACATCATTCTGGCAGTATGGGAGCACAAATTTGCCAACTATTGTTGAAAAAATATTTTGAGCTCTCTCTGCTTACTGCTTGCTGCTTCTTGCTGTGGGATGGATCTGAAGTGTTCTTAAGACACTCAGTCTTGCTGGCTGGATTCTGCTAAAATTCAAAGTCTGGTTATATTTGCATTCACAGTCTGTTGCATACAGAAACTTGCAGAATATACACTGATGAGAGAATATACTTTGCAGCACTTGTCTTTAAGAGCAGTAACCAATAACTTTTTATAATAAACCAAACGGAATAACGTTGCAGCTTAAAAGTACTGTTCCAACTTTACTTCTCATATAGTACAGATGATGTGAGAGATATAACATTTACCTTAGGACTTGTGTCCCTACCATACCTCTAACATAACTGGATTTATACAGCTCTTTATATACAGTTTTAGTCCTGTAGAAACAATACTAAGCTTCCTTGTTTAACAATGTCTTGTAAGAGACCAGCTTTTCTGACAGTGTGAATATCCTGTAACAGTGTCCTGATGTCCATGTAGAAAAACATATTTTTGAGAAGACATTTGTTCTGTATTCTATTTGGATCTGTGTATATGAACATATGTTCTTGTGCCAATGCAATGTTTTTTATGCAGAAAAACATATTTTTGAGAAAACACATTGTCAGAGATCAGCTTTTCTGACAGTGTGAACATCCTGTATTTTATTTGGATCTTTGTATAAAAAAATCTGTTCTTGTGCCATATCCTGTTTTTCATGCAGAAAAACATATTTCTGAGAAAACACATTGTCACACTGTCATAAACATATCCTGTTGTTTTAGGAAACATATTGTGTCCATCCTGTTATTTTAGGAAACATATTGTGTCCATTTTTTTATATGCAGAAAAGCATGTCAGTGTTCTTTGAAAGCAGATTTTGCATTTTTGTTCTTGCATACATCCTGTTTGAGTCTGTAAGGGAAAAATGTCCATTCTTTAAAAGCAGATTTTTTATTTTTGCTCTTGCATACATCCTGTTTGAGTCTGTAAGGGAAGAATGTCCATTCAGCAGATTCCTTTTCCAAGCCATGGTCATTTAGTATGACTGCTGATCACATATTACTAAACTCTGTTTCTGCATTTAAGCAAGCCTTTTCTTTCAGCATATTTACAACATAATTAATTTCAGACTAATATTCATAAAATCTAACAATTGTCATTTTTCCACATGCTGGAAATTGTATCAAAGATTCCTGGATGACATCTGCTTGTGTTGTGGGGACATCCTTGAACAATCAGAAGACTTTATTCAGTATCTTACAGAAACTACCCCATTTTTGAGATTTACATACAAGGTAGCCAGTAACAGAATAGAATACTTGTATGTGTCTGTTCATAAAACTGAAGGAGGCTTGAAGTCTACCATTCATAGAAAAGATACTTTTTCTAATTCTTATATTAGTTTTGCTATTGCACATCAATTGTTCCAGAAGATGGGTATCATCAAGGGACAATTTGTCCATGCAAGTCATATGACCTCATCGGATAATGATTTTAATGAGGAATGTTTTGTTTGTTTGTGTCTTTCGGCTTTTCTCGGTTAGTGGTCGCCACAGTGGAACTCCGGTCCGCTAATGATTGGCGGTAGATTTTTACGTGCTGGCTTGCCGGGCCTAATGCACAACCTTCAATGAAGGAATGCCCATTCACACATGTCGACACACAGAAGACGCTCTAACTGAGAATCGAATGGGCAACATCTAACTGTGAGGCGACAACGCTACCGCAGAGGAATGTATTATTTTAGAAAATATGTTCCTTGAAAGAGGGTACCCACGAGATTTAATCTTACAAGTGAGGGATGAGGTCAGTCAAGGTAGGAAGGACAATTATCCCCCAATTTTAGGTGAGAGGTTGTTTATACCTTGCAAAAGAACAAACCTTGAAACTGAGGTACAGGGGTACAATAGGGCCTTTGTTACTACCTTTAGTGGTGACGTTTATTTTATTTAAAACATTTTGGAAAAAGAATGGAATTAATTCTCAGAATTTACGGTCCTGGAGAATTTGAATGGTAAACCCCTTAAGGTTGTTTTTATAAAGGGGCAAAACATTAAAAATTTATTGGAAAATACTAATAATGCCACTGTCTTTACACAGAGGAAAAGAGGCACATACAAGTGTGGGGCTTGTTCCCACTGTGTATACATTAGTCAAGGTGAGGAAATATTTATTTCAGCTAGAGACAGACATCTAGTGGGCAAAGTGAATTCTAATTGTAATTCTCAGGGGCTAGTTTACGTGGTTACATGTGATTCCTGCAAGGCATTTTACATGGGAAAAACTGAAAGACCTCTTAGGCGTAGAATTTATGAACATTTAAATGATGTTAAAAACAAGAATACAAGCAATCCCCTATTCAAACATACGATGGTCTGCAGAAATGCCTACTTTAGGTGTTTTGTTATTGAATTGATACCCAGGGATGTGAGTGGGGGGGGGGGTTGCTGGTGTTGTTAGAGTGTATTTATCCGAAGAAGTCTGACCTTATTGCAGATGAAAATGCAAATGTTTGTCCGAGAAGCGTTAATATTTTGACTGGAATATAGCAGCAGTTTTATCTTTGTTGCTGTCCTTTTCGACCATTTTTTTGTGGTTCTTTGTCGTTTTTTACTGGACATTCTTCCTTTTTATTTGGTTCCAGTGTTTATGCTTGATACGTATAAACTGAAGTATAAAACAATTTCTGTAAGATAGCTACTTTGCATATACAGTTGTGCTGGATTAATTATTTACTAAATTGTTACATCCTGGGAATGCTCCAACTTCTGCTGCAAGTACATACCCCGAACCAACAAAGTTACCAGAGAATACAGAACCAACAATACATGTTGAACATAAGCAAAAAAGGCAAAGTCAAACAAATGCATTTTTTCACTTACTTCTAAAAATAACGGTAGTTATTTATTAACTTTACCATACAATCGCGACTTTTTTGGTGGTAATCTATACATGCACTTTTTTTTAACATTGATAGTCCTTCAAGTAACTAGGTTTACCTTACCACTTCAGGTATCATCCATGTCGGAACCTCTCCTTCGGGAACCAGCCGGTCTCTCTCAGTGGCCGCCGCTCCCTCCTATGCTGCCCTCCTGCATCACTGGGCGGTATGCTTCAACTTAACGGTATTCGGGCCAGCAGTTTCCTTCTTGTTCGCTTCTCCATCTTCGCACAGGTCCTCCTCCTCCTCACCTCTCATTCATTCAACAACACCACCTGGCACTCACCCTCACCGCCAGCCTCTTGACAATGAACCCAATGAACCCCAGTCCCCTTTTTAAATTTCGTGTGAAATTTCGTCACTCAGAACTCTTCTCTCTCTCTTAAAATCGATCATGACATTCTTTTTGCCTCCCCTGGGTCCTCCTTCTCTACCTAGCTCTGACATTTGGATGCACTAGATCCAGGTCTTGGAAACATGAAGACCTAATAGATAGTCTCGGGGTAGTCCTTGGCTACTGAAACTCTTCCTCAAGCATTCAATAGTAATGAGGGAAGTGTGTGTTCTGACTGGGATAGGCATCATCCATTTTGAATGAGCATCCATGATTATCAAAATCAGTTCTCATCAGCTTACCATCATGATGTCCTCCATCATCAAGCTGGTCCTCCCCTTCCTCATCTCGGGAATGGGCGGGCGGCAGAAGCGGCGGCTTAAGCGACATTTTCATTACTATATGGTGTTCCGGGCTTATAGCATCCTTAAATGTTATGTACAGCTCATGACCCATCGAAACCATCTCTCGGCGCACTGCTTTCTTCTCTTTTGAACAATGACAACAGGCTTATGTGATCGGCTGCAAATCGGTGCTTCCTCCCATAGGTATTTGTGAAACCGCTTTAATTCCAAAAAATTACACCCAACCCTCTTTTATCTAGCTGGGAATAGTTTGACTAACCCATAAGGGTGAGGGCATCATGACAAAAATTAAGTCCTTGTGACTATCGTAGTGCACAAAACCTCTGAAGACTGCATTAGTTCTTACTAGTCCCTTATTCTCTGGAAAATAGAAGGACTCGAGGAGAGAGGAAAAAGGAGTACTGACTTGGAACAAACCTTTGTTTGTGTGTGTAGGGTGTGACACGCGCTGACCCTTCTTCCAGCACTACTTGTGATTATGCCTGACTGAGGTCTGGTTACTAAAACCTTTCACCTCCGACAGCTTTTCAAACACATAAATACTGTAACCATGCTCACAGCTGACCCTTACCTTATGTAGCCTCAACCCATACCAGTTCTCCTCCCCTATAAAGCTTTTTTCCATAGCTCCCCATATTTGCTTTTGAGTCACTAGCCAGTCAGGCAAATCTGGTGATTAAATGGGGAGAGAGAATAATGTAATTGCAAAACCGTACCACATCCTGGGAACATACTTTTGTGGCAAGCAGTGAAAAATACACATACCAGAAAAATAATTTACCAAAGCTTTCAAATTTGTAAAAAAAGAAAGCAAAAGGCTTTTAGCATGTTCTAACTAAAAACCACAGTCATTTGTTTTTCTTAAATAATCTTGTTTCAGATTTTCTTTGCAGAAGGAGAACCACTGCAGGACGAATATGCTTTGTTTTTTATACCCCCCTGTAGGCATTATACTGTTGTTAAAACAGTTTTTGTTTTTCCTCTTTTTACTTCTTGTAAGTCACTGATGTGCTTACAAGAACAAAGGAAGGGGTCAAGGAACACTGATCAGCAATACTGACTTCTTACGGACACACTTCATTGATTCTACTCATAAACTATTAGTTCTCTAAGAACCTGCCCAAGAAGTGGAGGAAGGTTCCACTTTGGCTGCTGACGCAGTTTAACTTCAAATGTGTAACCCTGGATATCTAGTAAAGGGGTGCCAGTATGAAGAGAAGAGAAGCTATACTATTTGCAGTCCCTAGTTTACATTGGCAGAAATTAACACTATGCAGCTTACCTCTTGGAGTTAAAAAAGAAGCTCCTTTCTTTTTTTTTAACAAAAATAATCACTCACATAATGCTAATACAAATGCACATATAAAATAAATGGTTTATGAGAATAAGTGCAAGTTTGCCATAGGCTATAAGCAAACTCACAATTGGAACTGACTTATCTGAGCTACCCAAAAGCAATTAACAATTTATTGAGTTTTGTCCTATGCATTCAGCCTTTGTGCAGGCGTGTTTGTGTTTACCAGGTATTTTACTACCAAGTAGAAATATCTGCACTGCAGGAATCTCTCTAAAATTATTATTCATGTATTAGTTTCATCATAAACATGATGTCTTACAAATCCATTTAACATGTACTGTTAATGTTTATTTGAAGTCATCACTGCTTTTCATGCCACGTTTAAGAAGGGAGTGGCTGTGGTTTCTAGTGCAATGGCTTCTCTCCTCAGAATATTACTCCATGACCTGTTAATTTCAGTTGTTTCAGTAATTCTTTAAAGATAGTACCAACACAGCAGATATTTTTTGTTTATCAAAGAGCCAGTTAGACAAGAAGGAACAAATCTCTCTCCACCTTATTTTCAATCTAATTTTAAGATGCATAGCGCATAACAAACTATCTACTTAGCTGCTTGCTTTGTGTGGCTAAAATGCACAGAAGAGTACAGGGATGTTTCATGTCTGAGTACAATAAAGAAGACAAGTAGTCAAAGATAAGTCTGCAGAGAATAGTTCTCCGATGTTCTCAAATGGCATAATTTGGGTGAGGATTCTTCTGCAGAAAGAGGAGTGTTTCCAAAGTCAAAGTCATACCAGAGTGAAAATAAGTGTGTTCAGTAGTTTGACTGGAAAAAAATACCATGAAGTCAAGTAATGAAAGGAAGTAGTCACTGTCATTTTGAATGGGGAAGTGTTTCCTTCTGTTAAAAGCTTGCTGACTGGCATCAAGTGCTATCTATGCTGGGTTAGGCAGTCTGCATTTGGATTATGGATATTTGTCCAAGCGAGCCTACAAGTTGCGTCTGACTTCTCTAGTGGCCCTGAGAATTCCTATTACCATACATGGAATGGGAGTAAACTGCCATGTCTTTTCTACTGTAGACAAACTAAGGGGCACATTAGATTTAATAATGTGCCCACTGCATATCTTTGGAATATGGGAGGAAGTGGGTCTCTCAAATATAAAAGCATAGTTATGCAATCAGATTCATTGAAACCAAGCAAGAGGAGAGTTGTTACTGGTTTCCATGTGTTCTCCTGTTCCTCTGTTGGCCTGGATGGATCAATGAGAAGAAAAGAGTGAGAAACGAAGAAGTAAAGCTTAGAAAGAAAATACATTAAATATGGCAGCAGATGGAAGTGTGTCTGTTAATAAAAACAACGAGTAAAAGAAAAGCAGTGAAGCACATTGTGTGCAAATGTTAAAGGGAAGAGCTGCAGCTTAGGCTCAATTAGTTTTACTGACATCCAGCACTGAACATGATTAGTGAGATTACAAGACAAGGACGGTTTCACACACACACACACACACACACACACACACACACACACACACACACACACACCGACAAATGCTATAAGTGAAACAGCAGCAGGACAGGATAACAGCTGTGAGTTTGTTTTGTGTGGGTGTATTTGTTTATGTAGCACTGCACTACTTGCAGAGATCAGAAAAAAAGGCTGTTAAAATAAGTAAGACCCAGTAGCAAGCTGTATGTCCATCACTGCATGTTACTAGTGCAGTTTTTGAATTTAAAAAGGATAAAAAAGGAGCTAAAAAAACAATATTTTGTGAGGCCGCCATAAGAGCTACACAAATGTACAGAAGGTGTTTGAAAGTTTCTCATGACAAAATGAAAGCAGGACAACATATACCCCTGTATGTGACAAGAGAAGTTAAAACAAATAGAGCCTGCTAGAGAAAAATAATACGCCAAGCCTACTGCTGTGGTTACAGAAATCTATTAAACATGTGCAAAAAGTTCCTGGGAAGGAGCAAAGGCAACCAGGCAGAGTACCGCCACTCCCAACCTGATCACTCCAAGTCAGCTTTATTGGAAGGACAACTAAAAATATATCAGCAAATAAAAGCAGGAAGGGGTGTGTGTGTGTATGTGTGTATGTATTTGTGTGTGTGTGTATATATATATATATATATATATATATATATATATATATATGTGTGTGTGTGTGTGTGTGTGTGTGTGTATATATCTATATATATATATATATATATATATATATATATATATATGTGTGTGTGTGTGTGTGTGTGTGTGTGTGTGTTTATATAAATATATGTATGCTTGTGTGTGTGTCCTGCCATTATGACGGCATTGATTTTCAACAGATATCTGAAAAACTCCTATAAGCGACATCAGATAGCTACAAATAGGTTCATAACAGGTTACTAGGCTAGCAGCCCTAGACCCCTTATAAGCATAACCATATTTATCCTGGGTTGGCCCAATTGTCAGTGGTTATGTGAATGAAGTTCACAGAGGTAAGGGTCTATGGATGGTAGTTAATACTAACTTTACCTGTCCAGGAGGGACATGTGCACTACCCTAGTTATGAAGTTGTGGTCAGCCATCCACTGATCTAGGCTTCATTTGAAGAGGGTCAGGGAGGGACTCTGTTTCACATAAATTGGATGCTTGTTCCAGAGCAGTGTCAGTCTCTGGGAGCTGTATCTATTTCTCCAGCATGACCTGTTAATGTCAGAGGCTTTTCATGTAAGATCCCTGGAGCGAGTCACCGTCCTGCAGTTTGGTTTACAAATGTGTAGCATTTTCATCAAGTATGGCATCAGAATCTGCCATGTAAGCCAGGCACAGTTCACCTTAGCAACCTATAGGAAATAACACAGTGACAGAGCTTTCAGTCTTTCCACATAAGACTTGTTTTGTTTATCCTGTAATTTCTTGGTGAGAAACCTCTGTAGTCTCTGCGAATGTGGCAGGTGTCTTGTGAGGTACATTCAAAAGGGAGCATTGTACTCAGTATTGGTCTGACGGTGGCTTAGCATAATGGAATTACAACATCCTTAGATCTAGATGTGATGCCTTTACTTACAAGATGTTCCAAACAGAAGGATTTCCTTACTACTGTGGAGATGTGGTGGCCAAAGTTCAGATTGCTATCAACCTGAGTACCCCGATCATGTACCCTGCAGGGGTAAACAATGGCAATTGAAACTGAAAATATCAAGAAAAAAAGACTGTGAATCAACTGTATTGATTGCTCTGATATACCTGTGAGAGTGTGCAGGTGCAGGTATACCCCACAATTACTACAACTGTAGAAGGTTGGAAAGAAAAAACAAAGAAGATTCCAATCTGTGCACTTCAAAAACAAGCAAGAAAAATGAAGCATATGTTGTGTACACACACAAATGCACAGACTTTTTATTCATCTGGCTGCTTTTATTTACTTGTGCTCTCACACCTACAGACAGTTCACAGTCTGTGGTCCACGTACTGCACGTCTTTGGAATGTGTTAGGAAATTGGAGTGCCTTGAGTAAACCCATGGTGTGTGGTACAGAACAACCACCACACTGCAACTAGCCACAAGGTGGTGTGATCATAGGCATTAGGTGATTTGGTTACGGTTGATCTGACACTGATCACATGTATGAAATGGGAGAAAGGGAGACGATGCCGATAAGTAGGATATGGAGGAGAGAGAGGTCATTGTGTTGCCTTATGAGTTTAGATGTGATTTGACTTCTTAGGAATAAATGTACTCCCCCCTCAGCAACACAGACATTTCTGTTTCTCATTATATGATCCAAGCGTGTGTGTGTTAAGTTGTTCACTCCCACGTGCATAATGACCAAGTCATATGTGTACCTGAATTAGGGAATTAAGGGCTTTAGTGTGATTGCAGATCCTAACACCCAAGAGACAGCTTATATTCTCCTCCCCTTGCTCAGCCTGTTGAGTGGTTCATCTCTGTGTCTCACTGTGGAGTCAGCTATGATTCAGACATTACCAGATGTGTTGGTGCACCCTTGCTGTCTTAAGGGTGTTGACTCACTCACTTTGTACTTCCACTGATTGTTACGGCCGTGGGTGTCATTTGCTTGTAGTAATGCACTGGGTATGCTGTATGCTCCACCTACATTGTGGAGGTCGTTGAGGTTTGGGCAGGGATTTCATAAGTACACCTGTATAAAATGGCTTATTTGGAGGCTTAGGATGAGGGAGGTATGGTTGTATGAAGTAGGTGTCAGTATTGACAACCTAGTGGATACTGTCAATAAATTTATGTGAGAGGCAGGCCTCCAAGGTTATACTAAATGTTTGCACCTCCCACATACAAATTCTTCTAGTGGAAGAAGCAAATGGTTGTCAGTAAGAATGAGGCAGTTGTTAAATTAACCGGTGTCCCTAATGCTATCAGACTGGCTAGAGATGAATCGGGAAACAGCAGCCTCATGATTTGTGGTGTCTGGAGAATAAGGAGTACACTAATATTGTAGGAGGTTGTACATATATATATATATATATTATGGAGGACACAGAGTACGCTACTGAAGTAAAAGTGCTGCACAGACAAAAGCTGCAATAAAAGTGGAGGAATGAGTCAATAGCAGCAGTGTGGCAAAAGAACTTCTGGGTACTGAAAGCATTCCCTGCTGTTTTGGGTTGATTGCTACAACACCGGAAAGGACAAAATCATCCTCCGCAAGGAAGAGTAAACGTGTCTGGTGGACATGTGCAATAAATAAACTATATAACAAAAGGAAAAAAATTGCTGTCCAGGACGAAGAAGGAGCAGGTGCCTAATTGGAAGTAATCTCTCCTTAGTCTGACCAAGCAAATAAGAGCACTAGTGAAATCCTGTAAAGCCAACTTCGAGTCCAAATTGGCCACAAATACTAGAGACAGTCATAAGCTCTTCTTCACATATGTCCACAGTCTCACAGGAATCACCCAGATCTGTTCAGAACTGTAAGTCAAGGGCACCACATACACAAATGCTATAGATATAGCCAACATATGGTTGACAGATGTAGTGAAAATTTCAGCCCTCTGGCCCCTCTCATCAGTAAATCAGGACATCCCCAGTACCTGCCCCTTATCTCTAGGGTATAGGTCATCACTGCCCTCTCAAGGGCAAAACATACAGCCTGCATAGGACCTGATTACATCCCAGGCTGCACCCTACATGAACTCAGGCATGAACGTGCAGCACCATCATGCACCCCTACAGTACCGGCTTTGTCCCAGCTGAGTAGAGGACAGCCGCTGTCATCCCTTCCATCATGCACCCCTACTCAACCAAAGCCTGAGGATCGGCTTTGTCCCAGCTGAGTAGAGGACAGCCGCTGTCATCCCTTCCATCATGCACCCCTACTCAACCAAAGCCTGAGGACTGGCTTTGTCCCAGCTGATTAGAGGACAGCCACTGTCATCCCTTCCATCATGCACCCTACACAACCAAAGCCTGAGGACTGGCTTGTCATCCCTTCCATCATGCACCCCTACTCAACCAAAGCCTGAGGACTGGCATTGTCCCAGCTGAGTAGAGGACAGCCACTGTCATCCCTTCTATCATGCACCCCTACTCAACCAAAGCCTGAGGACTGGCTTTGTCCCAGCTAAGTAGAGGACAGCCACTGTCATCCCTTCCGTCATGCACCCCTACTCAACCAAAGCCTGAGGACTGGCTTTGTCCCAGCTGAGTAGAGGACAGCCGCTGTCATCCCTTCCATCATGCACCCCTACTCAACCAAAGCCTGAGGACTGGCTTTGTCCCAGCTGAGTAGAGGACAGCCACTGTCATCCCTTTACACAAATATGGAGCGTCCACCAATGCAGGAAATTATAGACTCATCGGCATAACTAACATGATCTGCAAGGCCATGGAATGGATTATCATGGACCTCATTAACAGGGACATTGGCAACCTCCAAACACTTGACCACACACAGTTTGGCTTTGTCAAGTGGAGGTCATGTCTGTTAAATCTGGTTGATTTCTTTGAGAAAGTCACCAAAGCCATGGATGAGGGGAAGATGTTGCACACTGCCTACCTTGACCTGGCCAAAGCCTTTGACAGTATTCCCCACTTGGGCATAATAGATAAATTCTCTCAACTAGGCATCAATCCATATGTTACCAGATGGGTAGAAAACTGGCTGACAAATAGAACCCATCTAATAAAAATAGGGAAAGCCACCTCAAGCAGTAGACCTGTAACAAGTGGCATACCTGAGTGATTGGTCCTGGGACCTCTGTTATTCGGGATATAATTCTCTGAGGTGCAGGCTAAAACCAGTGGGCTATGGCTGACCATGTTTGCAGATGACTACAAGCTGGTCGCGGTCATCAATTCTCCAAGTGATGTGGACGTCCTCCAAGAGAGTCTCACCCTAACAAATGACTGGTGCCAGAAACACGGCCTCAAGGTGAATGCCAAAAAATGCATCATCTTCCCCTTTGGGGAGAATGATGTCCCCACATATTTTCACATTAATAACAATGTCCCAAACATGCAATCAATCGTGAGGGATTTTGGGTTCTCAGTTTGATAGCAACCTGACTTTTAGCCACCATGTTGCTTCTGTTGTATGGAAAGCTTTCTACATGGCCCACCTCATAATTAAATGGTATCTTATCCAGGGACATGGAGGTCATAACATCCCTGTAGTCTTCTTATAAGGCCAATTATTGAGTACAATGCCCCCTTCGGCATGTACCTCACAAAACACATGCTGCTGGAAAGAGCACAAAGGTTCCTCAACAGGAGAATCCAGGGCCTCAAACATCTACCTCACACATATACACTAAATGCCCTGTCCCTCTACTCAGTTTCATACAAACTCTTCAGAGGTGACCTCTGTCTGGCATACAAAGCAATCTTAGACCCTGCCTTGACGGGACTGCTGCATATAAGCAAGTCAAGCTCCACTCAAGTATCCTGCACGTGTGACCTCAACCTGGTCTGTGACATCAATAGGACTTGTTGGTGAGACAGATTTGTGTCCCAGAGACTCCTCCATCTGTGGAATAGACTCCCTCAACATGCCAAGCAGAGTACCTCATTATCCCTTTTTAAGCATGACCTGGATAACTAGATGGGAAACAGGAAATGCACCCCTGGGATTCCACCTGTGCTTTGAGTGCTGACTTGTCTAAACATGGGCTAAACTCTTGGCTAGGCTTATAAAGCCTCAGGGCCAATACCCTAGTAACGTCTTATGATCCAAACAGCAAACAAGTAAAAGCAATGGGACAGTTTATATTTCACAGCGATGACAATTATTTTGCTTGGGTGCCCCAGACAAATAAGTAGAATCAGATGGTCTTTGGCATGCCTGCATCAAGAGGGGAATTCTACACTGGATGTATAGGACTAGTGTCCACATGTGCACTCAGCTGCAGCTACACACAAGTGCCCATAGCATACACAACTGCACTCAGCTGAAACTTTGCACTATAAGAGACTTGGTTTATCACTCAGTGAATGAGAGTCTGAGGTGATACTGCCTCTTCTTGAGTTTTTAAAAAAACAGATAAAACAAACACTTAGATTTGTTGAAAGTAGTTCGGAACAGTGCACAATCCTGCTGTGGATTGTGTAGCCCTACCAAGTAGAACACTGAAATCTGCATTCACACTGAGTTTAAACAATCAAACCTGTACACATAGACAAATTAAAAAAAAAACATTGCTCATGCAGTCAGTAGCAAATTTCACCCAGAAATATATCAGCATCCCTTCTCTCACCTGGAGATAATTTTCCAATCGAGTCCCACTACAAAAATCCACCACAACACAAAACACAGAATACTTCCATTACTTATTTTCCATTTTCTACCCTTAGAAGAGCTAATTACTTCCCACCAGATATAGTAGGATCAGATTTAGAGTTCAAGACTGGATAAAAACAGAGAATATTTACTTAATCCAAGGACATCTCCTACATATGATGAGAAGAATCCTTAATGATACCTAAGATGATTTACTCTCACTATTTTTCAGTAAGTAGAAAAGCAAATGAAACATATTTTACCTTTATAAATCTGATATTCACAATATTTGCATGAAAATGCTGTCTCAGGATTTCAAATAAACTTCCGTCCAATCTGTAGGCAATCTCGAAAGAGCCATTAGATACACCACCAGGATACTCTGTTCTCTATCTTCCAGAAGCAGTAGGACAAAGACTTATCTAAAAAAAAAAATAGATGCATTAGTGTTCTGATATGACAACAAAGAATATATAACCAAAACTATTAAAATAACCATATGAAATAAGAATCCCAAAATCTATGTTCAAAGATAAGCGATTCTGTCACCAAATTATTGGCAAACACAGATAAACCCTTTGCAATAAACCTAGTAGTGTGCATTTAATTAAAAAAACAAAAAAAAAAGAGAGAGAAAAGAAAAACATCTGCAAAATACACTGATACCAGCTAGCCTGAGAAGGCTAAGTAGTAGCTGTTCTCCGGAGGCAAGAAACCAAATATGTTAAATAACCTTGCAACTAGAGCTATAACTTTGAGTGTCATCATAACAGCACGTTCCCTGCAACACAGATACTCCTGTCATGTTATAGCATCTAAAAGCTCTGGATTGACACAAAAAGAGTTTGGGTTGTTCTTTATGGATATTCCACCTTACCAAGTCTCAGCACTTTTCTTTTATTTAAGCATAATATCTTAATCTTTCTGTTTGAGAGGCTTTCTCTACCTATCAAGATTTTTCTTGAAAAGGGCCAGTGAGATGCTCTGCTTGACATGTATGGGAAGTCTATTCCAGAGCATGGGCAGTCTCTGGGTTATGAACCTGTCCCTCCAGCATGTTCTGTTGTTTGTGGTAATGAGGTTGAGGTCCCTGTAGATTGGTCTAAACTCATTAACATAATGTATGCAGGCGACATTCTTCTGTTTAACTCTAATAAAACACATTGACCTCTTGAAAGAAATATACAGCACAAGCGTTCATCCTTATGTAATTGCCTTCAAGCAAATAGACTTCTAATTAATTAATTATTCGCAACTTCAAAGAATCTTTTACTTTTATCACTATTATATCTAACAGGTGTGAATGGAAATATTATTCTTAATGTTAAAGAACAACAATTTATAGGTCTAACTCTACGTCCATTCTTCAAATTTACAAATCATACAGATGGCATCATCTCTAAAGTACTCTCTCACGTAAAACTATTATTGCATCTTTTACCTTCAATCTGTTTCAGCTTTCTCAGAAAACAGGCATAGCTCAGGGATAATGATGCAATAAAATGCAAGATGTAAGCAGGATATTGTTTGTTAATCAAGTTAGCCCTACAGACAAAAGCAAATTGGAGTGGGTAGTGACTCTCTTCATATCATTATGTAATGATGAAACCGTGCATTCATTTCATACCCGGAAAACAATTACTAGGTTCTGAAAAATTATATAGATCTCTGCTGAGCTGTTCGCTTGCTGTGGGATTTGAAGTCTTCTTAAAACACACAGTCTTGCTGTGCTGTTTACTGCTGAATCAGAGACACATCATGACTCCATCTGTAGTCTGTTTAAAGCACCGAGCCTTTCAAATTGCACACTGATAAAGAAATATATTTTGCAGCTATAAGCACAGTTACAGATAACTTATTTTATAACAAACCACACATAGTCTGTCAGATTTGTAGCATATATTTACAAAGTTTTCCTTCATTACAGATATGAATGATGACTTCTACAAAATACCTCTCTCTGTCCTTCTCTCACATAACTGAACTACTACAATTGCTAAATACAAAGCTAGTCATGCACACATTTCCTGGGAAGTCACATAATGTCTGTTTTTAGACTTTTCTATTGTCCTTTTGTGATTTAAGCACTTTTGCTGATGAGGATGCCATTCTGAAAGGAAACATCTGTATAAGCTGTTCCTACTGGAAAAACATCACATATTGCTGAATTTATAAAAAAGGATGACTGTTAATAGATATTTGTTCTACAAACATGAGAAAATCATATAATCCTTGCTTTCCAATATTGCTTTGTTAGGCTTTTCTTTTTGATGCTGTGAAGAGAAGCCTGTCTGTTATACATATAGTATGAATGCACATTTTACATTGCTAAACTCTATACATATATTCAAGCACACTTTTTATTCTATGCTTTATCTTTCAGCATATTTATATTCATAATATCTAACAATTCCCTCTGTTTTTAAACATACTCAAAACATTCTATATAAAAACACATTATTTTTATATAAAACCTTTAGTCTTTTTTGATACAAGTCAAAATGCAATTTTACATAGTTAATACAATGAAAACATGTATTACTACCAAACCTGAATGTATTTAACAACTTTTTCTTTTGCAGACCATTCTGTGAAAATATTTTATCAGTTATGAGCTGTGTCTGTTTTAATTTTACTTGATTAATTTATTCTTTTGCAATCACAGAATTTAATTTATGACTTAGAACTGTTCCATTAACTCTTTGCAACTGTTGAATTAACTATAAGAGACAGTAACCATGTGCTACTGCAAGCATTTATACACTACTGAAAACACACAATTTCAATGTCATTTTAACCATAACATTGTGGTCATGTCTTTGAACTGCCCATTAACATCTTGGTAAAGTACTGAACTGAGCCTAGATAATAAATATTTGAAAGCAATTATTTTACTGGGGTAAAACCAGTGATATTACAACTTGACAAATTACTTTTGAACGTATTACAATGTATCCTGATCTGTATGTATTTACACAGACTGTTTGCTATTTATGCATTTCAATCTAGTACGTATCCTGGACCCATTGTTTTCTTTAAATATGTTTTTTTCACACATATTCTTTACTAGACATTAATTTCATTTGCACTGAATTTTTCTGCATTTGTACATACAAAGACTATAAAGTACATTTAGTCTAATCTTACAAATTTAATAACATTAATATTAAGCAAAATCTTGGAAAATGTTTGTCTCTTTAGAAATATCTAGTGGAATTGATACTAAATCCATATATCCTGTTATTTTAAACTACATACTTAATTATAAATATTCATGCTTTTTTATACCAACATTGTTTTGCCAAAAACATATTAAAAATAGTGACCATTCTTGCTATTAGAAACATTTATGCATTTTGCATATCTTTATTCTCTCTTGTATAGCTTTAATAAAGCAATTTTAAATCATCTCTTGTTTTTTTAAACCATCTCTTGTATAGCTTTACAATTTAACAAGTTGTAAATACAATTTAATTCTAAACAATACAATAATAACCATTACGATAGCTATTAACAACTTGTAAAATATCTTATCCTGTCAGGTTTAATCCAGTTTACCAGTATTTCTAATACACTAATACCTGTCCCCCCCCCCCATAAAAGAGTATTGTCAAAAAGGAATGAGATATTTCTTCCTGTAGCTTTATTTTAGAACCTTGTTATTTATTTTTTCTGTAGCTTTATTTCAGACCCTTGTTATTTATTTTTTCTGTAGCTTTATTTCAGACCCTTGTTTATTTTTTCTGTAGCTTTATTTCAGACCCTTGTGCAGTACTGCTTATACAGTCAGTGTAAAACTGAGAAAGTGCCCCTCCCCCTGTAGTACTTCAGCACTGTTTACCTGCCCTATGCTGTGAGAATAGAATGTATGTCAGCCTAACACTATGGTTATACATTTATTTTATTAAATTATGAACTTTTGTCTGATTTGATAATTTTTTATAAAGCTTTTGCTGTTTACTACCACTAGTAGGTATTTACACCCTCCTGCACAATTGATTTGAACTGTATATATACTATAGCCCATTTGCTGGCTGTACTTGATGCAACTGAGGTTTTTTTTCTTTTAACATTTACTTGCAAACAGATTATCAGTGACATATATGCACAATTGTGACATTTTATTACATTTACCAAATAGTGTTGCCTGTAAACATTTTAACAATTATGTTTTAATAACAATGATGCTTTAGAAAAACTCAAGCTACTTATCTGGCAATCAGTCTTGTTGTTTATCTGATCTTTCCAACATTTCCTGTAACTATTCATTCAGTCTAGGAAGGTCTGAGCTCACATTTCATACTCTGTAAACTATAATTAATTCTTTTGGCATTTTTCCTTTAATGTGATTGTGATTTGCATAACTATGCATTTATACTACATAAATAGACATAATTTTACAATTACCTTACATGGATTTCAGTATTTTTTATTTATTTATCTATTTAACTGTCCTGCCATTAATTTTACAAAAACTGTTTGACTAATACCATCTGTGATTTTATTTATTTTTAAAATTCAGAACTTTAACTGTTTGGTGTTACTATACAATTATAACATATGTTTATTTATATTTGCTGTTGTCTACCTTTTGCTTTTGTGCATTGTAAACAAATGTACTCTAGATGAAAAGAACACACATGCATGTCTGTCTTGTATATGTATATCTTTATACAAGCATGTCATGTCCCTACCATCCTAGCATGCATGCTTAACCATTTTCAAAACATAAACATATTATAAAATATATTTATTTTGCACAGATTAACTGTGTATGCAGGAAATTTTTAGTCTTTGTCAGTTCAGCTAATTTATTTCCTTTATTTATTTATTTATTTTATTTTACATTTGTTGACCGGGCTAGTCTAGCTGGATATATGTCCATTTTCAGTAGAGGCATGAAAGAAAACTCCACACAAAACATAAATGAACAGACTTGTTAATAAAAACATACAATAAAATAGAAATAAACATCAACTTGTTAATAAAATCAACATATATTCTGGAACTCAAACAGTTAGAGATCATACACAAGTTCGATCAGATTCACAATTTTTTACCTAGTACATAAAAGGATGTGCAATATAGCATTTGCCATAGAGAATAATGGTTTAAGCTCAGAGGGGTAGAGTAGTAGAAGGAAAAAGTGAGATAAATAATAGTGATGGGAAAATCAGGATAATCCTTGAAGATTGAAGGAAGACAGTCAAGAGGAGGTGAGAAGAGAAATGGGACAGCAGGGGTGAAGAAGTAGGGTAGATGCTAAACTCTAAGCAAACAGAAGGGTTAAAGGTACAGAGTGGATGGGGTGAGGCAAGTTACCCTGGAGTAGTACAGGAACAAAGCCAGTGGTTATGGAAGTACAGTTTGATTTGACCCACTATACCAAGCTGATGTTTACCCCTATAACAAGCTGTAATATATATATATATATATATATATATATATATATATATATATATATATATATATATAGAAGCACTTTACATAATTGAATTACTGAAATCTCGAATGTCATATGGTCGAGACCATATGATCGACATTTCAGTAAATCGAATATGTAAAGTTTTAAAAAATAACACTTTACTTAAAACATTATGTGCACACAGAGGCAAGGCTTCTTGTACGCTCTTTGTGTACGTAATGTTTTTATCTTTTTTGCGGTGTTGACAGGAAGTGGGAAATCTCCCATTTTGCGCTTCCACATACAGCGCAATATGGGAGATTTCCCTTTTCCCCACTGTAGTGCAATCTCGGAGTTGGTATATTTAAGTGGGGGGGGGTGTGGGTGGTGCAGGGGCCCCCCTGCAAAAGCGATGTTAGACTTTTTTTTGGGTTTCATTTTAGAAGTTCGAGTTTCCAAAACTCGATGTTTTGGTCTCGACCATATGAAGTTCAAGATTTTGGGAATTCGAGCTTCTAAAGTGAATCCATATATAAATACACACACACACACACACACACACACACACACACACACACACACACACACACACACACACACACACACACAAATATATAGACAGATAGATATTTTAACTGTTTTGATCAGAATAGGATAAAATTAAGCAATGTAACTGTCTGTGATTAACATGTTGTCAGTGGATAAAAGGGGTCAAAATTCATGCAGTACAGCCTGCATGTTTACAATATGAATCAAAAGGAACATTAAAAATGTCTGTCTACACTTGGCTTACAAAGTCTCTTTAGTAATGTGCTGAAGTGAAAGTTCCTGCCATAGCTATACCTGTTTTATATCTTTTTTATTTGACAATGAGGTACTTTGACTATACTAGTACAGTTCTGTTGCGCAGACCCCAATGTCACAATATCTGATAATCTAACAGTCTAGACTGTCTAGATTTAGCATGTACCTCACTAAACACCTGCAACAGCTGGAAAAGCCATAAAAGAACTCTAGCTTTTTTCTGTCTCATATCGTCTATTAAGAGGCAATCTCTGCTTGACTTACAAAGCCATGTCTGACCCAGCCCTGTTAGAAATGTTACACCTAAAGAAATCCCAATCCCAATCCCTCTGCACCACATGCTCCAGAGACCTCAACCTCATTACCACAATCAACAACACATGCTGGAGGGGCAGGTTCATAACCCAGAGACTGCCCATGCTCTGGAACAGACTTTCTATACATGTGAAGCAGAGCACCTCACTGGCCGTTTTCAAGAAAAATCTTGATGAGTGGGTGGGAAATAAAAGTTCACCCCCAGGGATCACTCCAGTGGCTCTACTTGATAAAGGCACTGGGAACTAATGACTGCATGATGCCAGGGCACTTCTATGGGCTAGGCTTGTAAAGGCTCCAGGGCCATTGGCCTAGTACACACCTATGAACCTAGACATAGCAAGCAACAGAAAGAAGACAACTGAGCAGAGCAAGGTAAATTACTGAATAAATACAGTACTCAAAACTTTGTTTGGCAGTTGGCTGGCTCTTTAGCCTATTTTCTATTTTCTTTCCACTGCTTTCTGCAAGCCCTCCTTGGTAGGGTGTTTACCCACAAGGACTAGCTATTATACACTCAAAATAACAGGTCTGTCCTTAAAATATAACTCATCCATCGTAACCCAATATAATTCTCTTAAGCAAAACTTTTCTCCTTATCTTACACAGAAGCTTGAATAAGAAGACATCCTGCTGAGTGAAGCACATATTGCAAATACATTAACTTTGTTTTGAATCGCATTTGTTCACAGGTTCATAGGCAAATACTATACAAGCTGCCTTTGTGGGCTATTTTAAACCTAGCCAGTTCCCCTTTTTGTATGTGATTTAACCTATCCCATTTGGTTAGAGATTGTCCTTACCCATCCCATGGTTGATAATTATATATTACTCCTAATGAGAATAACTGGGATCATACCATAGATAATTTGAGGGAATCCATGCATGGTATAAAGTAATTAGAAGCTGCCTCTGTCCAGTAGTAGTATGCAGGTTGGTCCTGGGGTATGTTTTCTGTTTCCCATCCATAGATCCAAGTTGTGCTTGAATATGGACAGGGATTAACTTTGTTTTATGTGGATGGGATCCTGTAAAACAGTCTGTCACAAACTCACGTATGACGCTTAGATGATCAGAAGATTGTAGATTCTGATCCCTCACCAGGTCCATGCATTCATGTTCCACTTCTGAAAGGTGCTAAAATCAACAGGACTTCCCCATACCTCCATAAGCAACATCAACATACAGCTGTTCCCATGGTTTCCACCAAAGAGAACAAATTGCATGACTGTGTCCTGAGCATGTGTGCCTCCCTCTTTCAGTTCAGGATGGGCACACCAGTCATCCCTGCCTGTACCTTCAAGTGCCTAAGCCATTACCTGAATTTGGGTTGTCTGGGCAATAGTTTGGACTTAATCCCTGTATACCACCAGCAAATGTTTATCTTCAGTAATTTAATGTACTTTGCTCTGGTAGTTTACAAACACTTCACGCGCATCTTTCAGTTTTGTGAAACTGATGCAAAATGCATCTACATATCTGCTAGTGCACTTTCATATATTCCCTGGTAAAGGATCACTATGATATTTATTTCAACTACATGAAGTAGTTGCTGAAAGCCTCATTATTACTGACCTTAATCAAGGAACCTACACTAATTTCAAAGTTAGAATCAAACGTTTCCATTAAGCTTTTTTGAATTTTGTTAAGTGTGGACTTATTTTGAGGGTTATTTTATCTTTATAAATACCAGGTAATGCCATACCTCTCCAGAATTTTGCCTCATATTTTTGGTCTGTTCTTCATATAATTTTGGTCCTTGGGGAAATCACTGGTAAATTATTGAGAATGGAAGTTACAAAATAATTACTCTATCATCAATAAATAAAAACATATCCTTCTATGTTAGTATGAAAACTAATATTGCAAATATTTAAATACAAATATTTTGTTAAAAACTGTGCACTTGCACTTAAACTTACATCAATTCCTAAATCAAATATTTAAATTAATCTTGCTTGTAATTTTAAAATAACCTGAGCTGCCTGAGTATTTTTCTCTATTCTAGCATAGACTCACTATCACCCCCTCTGTCCTTGTTTACAGTTTTATCTGTAACAAAAACAAGAACCTCTTAAAGATGTCACATCCCTTGGTATGTTTGTATACAGCATTACTAACATTTTTGTTGTCGCTATCTCTGATACGTTCACTAATCTGATCTTTTAATCTCCTTCTAATTTTGCTGAAGTAATATGCTTGGCATGTCATACATGTAGCCAGATAGACAATCATTTTCACATTAGTTACAACACCCTGGACATCTAATTGTATGGTTGTAGTTCTTAACTGCAACATAAGGCCCATCATTAACAAATTTACAAAATTCACATTTGTACATCTGTGAGCTACATTAACTGTCTGTGTAAGGCTTGTGCTCCAACAAATCCTTTAAATTGTCTCCCCTACTAAGAACTAACTGTGGAACTTCACCCAACTACTCTTTAATTTCAGGGGGTAAAACACTAAACTCAATATGATTTAAGTATTGACCAAATAGCTGATGCATCTTGGTTGTAACAAATTGTCACGGCCCCTTTTCTTCTATGTTTTACTAAAGATGTAAAATCTTCATTTTGTGTCAATGAATGGTAACCAGCTTTTAAAACAGATGCAAACTTTGTCTCCCTATTTTTGCAAACCTCTTTTTTTCATTTTGTGTAATAAAATTGTTTGGTACCCCCTTAATTTACACATATCCACTAAATTTTGCATCTCAGTAGTAAATCTTTTGTCATCACTAACCAGTCTGGACATGCGGACCATTTGCCCTTTTACAGCACACTTTTTCTGGTGAAAAGGGTGACAACTGTCAAAGTGTAAAAATGAATTTGAGTAAGTTTGCTTCCGAAATATATTGGATACTAAAAAGCAGTGTCCAATGTCTATGTAATCAATAAACTGAACATTCTTCTTGAAAGTAAACTTCAGAAAAGAGGTGGTGTTATTCAAATAATCAATACATTTTGACACATCTTGTTGATCACCCTTCCATAGAATTAAAATATAATCCAGAAATCTAAAGTAGGACACTACTTGGTCCATGGAAGGGGATGTAAAGACATAACTCTTCTCCCATTCAGCCAAAACCAAGTTTGCATAAATAGATGCAAATTTTGCACCCATTGCTATACCTGAAATTTGAAAGTAATACATACCTCTCAACTGTACAGATTTTCACAGAACGTCCAGATTATTGCCTCATATTTTTGACCATTTTTCATAAAATTGTGCTTTTCTGTCAAATTACTGGGAAATGATTAAAGACTGAAGTTAGAAAATAATGACTTCATACCCTTCAGAACAGTCATGCTAATGCAAAACCTGTTATTCTATCAACTTTCAACATTTGTAAGAACAATATTTAAAATGTGTCCTTATTTTTGGATCTTTATCCCATTTTTATTTACAACTTTGTCTAGATTTCTTGCTCTAAGAGGTTGAGAGGTGTGCAGTAATACTCTCCATCATAATACACAAATTTGTTGTTAAGTACTAAATCCATAAATTCAACTAAAAGATTTGCCTTTGTATTTGACACATTTTTGTCATGACTTAAGATTTCATGAAAATATTCTAAACATATCGCATGGGGAATAAATGTAAATAAATTTATGACAGTAGTAACAACAATAAAATCTCCTTTGTAAGTCATACCCCTAAGGGTATCTAGCAAATACCAAGAGTCTCGCAAAATGCAAGGTCTGTTGTCCGTTGTGTTCTTGCAGTGAAAATCAATATATGCAGCTAAAGGTTCAGTTTTTGAGCCCTTAGCAGCCACAACCAGTCTCAAGGGAGAATTGTGTTCGGTCTTATGAAGTTTTGGAATACCACATAAAGAGGGTATAAGTGGTGTCACTACTGTTAAATAATTTAACTCTAGTTTATCAGTCCCTGACTAAAAACATCAAACAACAAGCAGTCATTCTTCATGTAGGCAATGTTAATTGTATTCCTAGGTATCCTTGACTACATATCACAGTCATTTAAAATTTCACACATTTTTAATGAGTTGTCTAAATAGCTCATAAATTGCCACACTACCTCCCTTATCAGGTTTCATGATTCTAATATCCCTATTGGCAACAAGTTATTTTAAACATGCCCTGTAAGTTGTCAATGTGATTCAAACTCTTACCAACGCTTTTTCTAAATTGACCTTCACAGATCTATGCAAACTGGGAAATTACTGGGTTGGTGTTAGTGAATTAGCAGAGCACCTAACTGGCCCTTTTCAAGAGAAATCTTGATAATATTGTTGTTATCCTTTGTTATTTAAAATGTCTCAAAATGTTCTACGAAATTTACTAAAACTGGCTGAACTGTCAGAGCATCATAAGACAGCTGAAAAGTCATAGCTACCAAACTTAATAGTTATTAGTCCAGTTACTGCTTACTGTGATAGGACCTGTGATATGCCTCTAAGACATGATTTAAAAGGACTGCATAAATGTGAAATAAATCAGTTCATCATGCACACAGTAATCATTCAGGATTTGTGAACTTTGGGCATCCTAGACAATCTGAATTTAGGGCTAGGGTGGGGGTGTGAGTACAATTGCATTATTTCATAATTTACTGCATACAAAGCATTTCTAACCCATTTTATTTTGAAACTATTCTTGCCTTTGTATTGCATTCCTGACTAAACCATAGTAAGGGGGAGATAAAATCCCAGCATAGTCTACACCTTTACCTTAAATTATTTTAGCATAAGGAAAGTAAGACAGATGATTTTAGTAAACAACTCATGTAAGAAAGTTTTTTTTGATAAAAGTACCTTGATATATCATTTAGGACTTGACTGGTGCATGCATTTTAGTATTAAGAAAGCAAAAACGAAAGCGTGAAACGATGGTTCCATTGTTCTCAGAATTGTAATGCAGTAGGAAGTGACATGTTTTAAGCCCTTGTTCAGATAACATTAGCTCAAGACAAGTGGATGTTTGTATGGGCGATCAATGTTATCGAAATATGTGGTAAAGGTATGGGGCTGCATCATACTTACTTCTATATGGTTAGTACCTGAGGAAAAAAGGAATTAAATATATTTCACAGGAAAATAACCTAGGTTCCAAGTAATGTTTTATCTTAGATGCAATTTCCATGTTGAGTCATAAGAGTCACCATAGCTTCTTTACCCACAGTTGTGGAAAGTTGCAGGTGGATGTTTCCTAGTAGTCAGCTCACACATCCTCCTTGTATCCAGTTTAGCTTTCTGTCTGCCCAAATATAATAATATATGGTTGTTTGGTAGACAGGTCACACCACCTACAGAACACGAGGATTTCGGATTTAATAAATGCTGCCAAAATATGTGAATATACGATATTTTCGAATGATTATCTCCCCTAGTAAATCAGAATCAGTCAAGTATGTCCAAATATTAATCAACTATGTAATCCAAAACAATCTGGAACAAACTGTAAGAAACAAAACTAGGGGTGGCAATATTTTAGATATTACACTGAAAAAGAGAGGCTCTTTCTCTACTTCCATGTCTGTACCTTCTATAGTCGCACATATCATGACACCACTCTCTTTAAAATGAGGGTAAAATCACACTTATGTATAAACCATGCATCACATACTTTAGAGATGGAAATTATAACACAATATATATATTTATGAAAACAGACCAACATACTGTACTCACAGAATGAGATATCGTCTTAAGTGATTAAAATTTGTTCATGATTATATCAGCTAATAACATGACAGTAATTTCTCCTTTTGTATTTAAATACTTCTAAGACATAAACACACCAATTAGATCGTATGAGGTCTGGTTACAGAATTATAAATTGGAATTAACAATTCATCATTCCGGCTGGGATAACTTCAACAAAAAAAGTTTAGCTGAATCACAAAACTGGTAAGAAACTCGAAAGGAAAAGAGATACAACTCTTCTTACAAAAGTTATCCTAGTCATAAAAACAAACCTATACTAAATAAACTAAGAGATTACTTATGAGCACTTTCAGCTGTTTTTGTTCTCAGTTTATTTTCAAAAGATCAAATTATTAATATGGTGATCTTTAATTACATTAACAAACTAAAAGGGAAACATTTTGAATGTGACATTATCAGTGAAAAGGTAAGTTGTAACTCTGCAGGAGGAGACGCTGATCATACTCGTAACAAAATTTTGTACATATTTTGCAACTAGCAAAGATGTATCTTAAAAGCTATAGATCCAAGGGGTAGTATCTCTTATATAACTTTTTGTATGCTAAATGCTGCCACATAAAACATGAAAAACTCAAGTTTCATGGAAACAGACATTGACAATTAATCTGATATTTTCCGATAGTGAATCAAGGAAAAATTAACTAAATTCTTATTGATCATGGTAAATAAAATATTAACATGTTAATATGTCTCTGATATAATGTAACAAGCTGTGGTGGTACCATTTCACAAAAGGGGCATGGTCATATCAAACCAGTGCAATTTTAGACCAATCGGATGGATCGATATTCTATGTAAAAGGCAGAGAGAGAGAGTCATAACAGAACTTATTTAAAAAGGCAGAGAGGACCTACTTCTGGCAGATATGGAACACTCTGGCTTTGGTAGGTTTGTGATAACATTCTTTGAAAAGGTAATTGCAACACCTGATGAAGCTCTGACAATGTATGATATTTGTATTCTCCTCGCGAAAGAAATGAGTGCTAGTCCACATAACGTAACATCTGTCATAGTAAATTAATCAAACTGACAATCTATTTGTTGTTGTGTGTGTAAAGAACTGGTCAAGCAATAGAATGCATCAAGTTAAGCTGTGTTACCTGAGGTATCCTACAAGGCTCTGTAACGGATTCACTTATTTTTGATTATTCTCAGATGTAAAAATGGGAAATAGGCTAGTGATAACCAAATATAGAGAAGATTGCAAACTAGTTAACATAATTATTTCGGTTAGATACTGATGTTCTCCAAGATAGCCTCCAGACATCATATTCCTGGTGCAGAAGCAAAGCAATCACAAGGCCCCTTTTCAGTGGAGGCCCAAGGAGAAAAAAGAACAATATATTCTACTATCACATTTTCAAATTCTGTGCAGATATTAAGTCATTACGCATTTTTACATGATAGTAAGACACAGTAATACAAAAACACACAATACATATTAGGAATGTAGGAGTGTTTAAACAGTGATGCAGTTTCAGTACTGAGGTGATTCAACACAATTTTAAGTACAGCACTTGTTATGATAGTAGCACTAGTTGGTAATCTTATTCTAGAGTGTAACAGTACCATAGTTAAGAATTAAGGAGGAGGAGCTTTAGCTTAGTTTTGAAGATGAGTGGATTTTCATTTAGTCTGATTGAGACCAGGATGGAGATCCAGGCCTTGTAGACATGGCATGAATACATAGCATATCCAGCTGTATTGCTGGACTTTGAACCATGAGGAGATGTTTATCACTAGAGTGGAGTTGTCAGCTGGGGGTGTACCATTATTGTAGAGAGTCCTTGGCATGGTACCTTTTTGAGTGATGCACTGCTTTGTGTGCTACTTGTACCTGAAATATTGTGAGGAGGTGGGGTAGCTCTAGCTAGCTGACGTGCTTAAGGGCATTGCAGTCTTTTGAAGAGTAAGCTTTATAGGATGTAAATTTTGCTATTTTATTGTAGCATTGCTGAAGTTTAGGCTTCTGTGTGGCCTGGAGGTTGGTGAAAATTGGTCTGGCATATAGTAGTGATGGAAGAAGACAGGAGGAGGTAAGGGTTATCTTGCTACTTTTAGGTTCATAGGTAGGTACTAGGCTATCTGCCCGAAGGCATTTATAAGCCTAGTCGGAATGTGTTGGCTTTCGTCACCACCTTAGATTAGTTCCCCTGTGCTTCTGTTCAGCAGAGCCATTGAAGTCATCCCTGGGGTAAACTTTCTGTTTCCCATCCACTTGTCAAGGTTTCTGTTGAGGAGAGTTAGTGAGGAGCTCTGCCTAATGTAGACTGGATTTTTGTTCCAGAGCATGGGAAGTCTCTGGGATAGGAATCTATCCCTCCAGCATGTCCTATTTATTGTTGTGGTGAGGTTTAGATCCCTGGAGTGTGTGGCTCGAGGGGATATGGGTTTTCTTTAGGTGGAGCATGTCCATCAATTCTGGGTTGGACATGGCCTTGTATGTCAGAGAGAGATCACCTCTGAGTAGGCGGTATGCAACCGAGTACAGCTGGAGTTTCTTCATGCGAGCTGCATAGGGCATTTGCTTGAGGCCAGTGATCCTCTTGGTGAGGTACTTCTGTGGTCTTTCCAGTTGTTACAAGTGTCTTGTAAGGTACATCCCAAATGGGGCATTGTACTTTATGATGGATCTGACGAGTGATGCATAGAGGGGCCCAATGACCTCTTTCAATCTGGATGAAAACCCTTTTGTGATTAGGGGGGCCACATAGATGGATTTTCTAACCACTTTGGCAATGTGATTACCAAAGGAGAGGTTACTATCTATTTGGGTGCCCAGATACCTTATTAGGTCTTCCGTATTTAGGGGGCTACCACCTATGTGACAGTTTGTGGGTACTTTGATTTTTCCAAAGGAGATGACTATGCACTTTTTGGCATTTAGCTTGACGCCATGGTTTTGATACCATGTATCTGTCTCAGTGAGACCCTTTTGGAGGATGTCTGTGTCAGCCAGAGAGTCAGTTATAGCCCCTAGTTTGCAGTCGTCTGCGAACTTGGTCAGCCATAGTCCTCCTGTGCTTGCCTGTACCTCTGAGAAGTATATGCCAAACAGGAGGAGTCCTAGGACTGAGCCCTGGGGAATGCCACTTGTAACTAGTTTAGAGTCAGACCTAGCTGGCACAACTCTTACCATGTGAATTCAGTCTGTGAGCCAGTTGGCAACCCATCTCATGATGTAGGGGTTTATGTTCAGGCTGATGAGCTTGTCTATAATACCTGAGTGGGGAATGGTGTCGAAGGCCTTTGTGAGGTCTAGGTAGGCTGTGTGGACCACCTTTCCCTCATCTATAGCCTTGGTAACTGTCTCAAAGAAGTCCACCAGGTTTAGGAGACATGATCTGCCCTTAACAAAGCCGAACTGGGTAGGTTCCAGTGTTTGGAGGTTCCCAATGTCTCTGTTAATGAGATTGATGATGATGTGCTCCATAGCTTTGCAGACCAAGCTACTCAGGCTTATAGCGCGATAGTTCCCGAGGTCCGTTGTGGCTCCATCTTTGTGGAGCAGAATAACCAATGCTGTGCGCCACTCTGTGGGCACATAGCCTGTGGAGAGGCTGAGTTTAAACAGTGTGTTTAGGTGAGGGGTTAGTTCATCTTTGAGCTCGTGTAGGATGCAGACTGGGACGCCGTCCAGTCCCATTGATGCTGTGTTTTTGGCTTTGGAGAGGGCTGTTTTAACCAGAGTGTCTGTGATATTAGGGGCACTACATTCTTCTGGTATACTTATGGGCCCTTTTGAGAGTGAGAGGGGGGTGAAGTTTGCACTGAACCTGTCTGCCAGGATGTTGGTTATATCGGTCAGTTCAGTGTATTTTGTGCCATTCTGCACTAACTCCGAGCAGATCTGAGAATTGCCACTTAGATTCTTGACATAGCTAAAGAATGCCTTGTGGTTATTTTTAGAATCCATGGCAATTTTTCTTTCGAAGCTAGCCTTGGATGATTTTATGAGGGAATGTAGTTTCTTGCTGATACTGATCAGGGATGTCTTCCCTCCTTGGGATTTTACTCTTTTCTGAACTAGTTTCCTCCTTCTATTGTATAGCTCATTTATGGCAGGGGTCCACCAGACTAGTTTCCTTTTCTTGGAGGAGTGAGTCTTGGTTTTGTTTGGGATACCACGATCCATGCATTCTTGTAGGTGCCCATAGAGTGCATTAGTAAAGGGTTTGCAGCATGGACAGCATTATCCTTTAGCATGGGGGCTTTGAAACTTCCCACCTCGGTCTTAAGTAACGTGAAGTTTGCTTTTGAAAAGTTTTTCACTGTGGTTTCTTTGACCGGGGGTAGTGGTGGAATGTGGTTATCCAGAGTGATTAGTTTATGGTCAGATCTAACCAATGAGGGGTTGACGTCTGGTGTGGAACACCAGTCGCCCATGTTGGTGATGAACAGGTCCAATATGTTGTCAACTCTGGTGGGAGTGTTGATCAGTTGATCCAGGGCATTTGAGTTTATAAATTCTAGGAAATGTTGGGCAACGGAGTTTGTACTTGAGTAGTTCTCCCAGTTAATGTTTGGGTAATTGAAATCACCCAATATCAGGGTGTTTGTTAGGACCTTTTTGTTTCCCAGTGTTTTCAGGAATGTGGAGTGGGGGTCCTGGGACATGCTGGATGAGTAGCACGCTATAATTTGAATAGCAGTTTTGCCCATTGTTAGTTGCACATGGATGATCTCTGAAGCATCGTGCTGCGCCACTAACCTGGAGGTGTGGTTATCCTTGATGAATATGGATACTCCTCCGCCTTTTGTATTTCGGTCCGGGTTTTGTGGCCGAAATGTATGGTATGAGTTGTAGCCTGGTAGTGCTGGGATGCTCTCTGGAGCCTTAAACCAGGTTTCTGTTATTGCACATATATCGATTTTCTCCATAATGAGGAATGCCTCGAGTGCATGCATTTTGAGGTTTAGACTTCTGGCATTGAGTAGCATTACCCTCAGTTTTTTGTTACTTACGCTATTTACGGCGGTGGGTTTGTCTTTTTAGCCTTGCCTAAGAAAGGCACTATGGGGGTGGCAAGAGCCTTGGCCAGTATTCGAAAGCCTAAGGGTGACAGGTGCAAGCCATCTCTCATGAAGCAGCGTGGCTTGTCGAGCATGTCAACCCAGGCTGACAGACACTGGATCTCCTTTGAATGACACCAGAAGCTTAGCCAATTGTTGAAATTGATAATTTTTCTCTATACCATGTTATCATTCTTGGTGAGGGCAGGATGCCACTCAGGGTCAGGGTCATACCGGCCTGGACTATGTGATCAGAGAGCTCCTCCACATCTCTTTTCATGTAGTCCAGGGAGGTACCGCTCAGGTCATTCACACTAACATGGACAATCACAGAGTCATATTTTACTTATTCTGGAGTGACCTGAGTGCTTGTGTTATGTGGCAGATCCTGGAACCCAACAGGCAGCTAACAGTAACCTTCTCCTTGTTCAGCCTAGTGAGTGGGACGTCAGTGTGCCTGACTATAGAGTCACCTATTACTAGTGTGTAGGGTATGTTATTTTGCCTTAAGGGCTGTGATTGCATGGCACACTGGTTTTGTGAAGTATGTGTTTCATGGTTTGTGCTGGGGGGGTGGAGGTTGCTTGGATGCTTGCTTTGGAGGTCTCTGTTGGTTTTGCAGGTTTTTATTTAGAGCCTCCGAGTATGTTTTCATGTATTTATGTGTGTTTTTTTCTGGTGCTGCTTTAATGGGTCTATGTGAGACTGGTGGTGTGATGCAAGTAATTCCCTTCTCCTCTTGACTGCCTGGTCCAGTCTTGGATTGAGAGAGCTTAGCCTGCAGTTTGGCTGTATAATTGCATCTCTCACATGTATTAGTGTTTGGTGGTAGGAGGAGGGGGTAGTCTGTGTACATGAGGCAGTTATAACGTTGCCTCAAAATGCCCAGATTCACTAGTTGGACTGAAGAGTACACCTGAAACTGCCCTTTGAACATGCTTGGATAGGTATAGTGAACTGTTTTACTGATTGGCTGGTAAGGTCGAATAGAGAGCCTTGTCCTTCTCTACAGTATAGGGGGGGGGTCTAGTGCTAAGGTTTATTAGTGCTTGCTCTGAGTTTTGAGCAAGTGCCGGGATGAGAAGTGAATGGTTTGAGTGCTTAAGTTGAACGTTTGTCTAGTTCCAAGGGAAAAATTGAAGAGTAGACTTTGTGGAGCCGGGAATAGTTATACCCTAGCTAACCGCCACTGCCATTAGCCCAAAATGGCCAATAAACCACTCATTTCTGGGCTGAAACCACTCCTCCAGGGACAGATAGGCTGCTCAAAGCTCCCTCTCTCACAGTGAACAGACAAACTTCCTTCTATCCAAGTAAGGTATGGGCAAACACAGAAACTTGTAACACAGCCCTAAATTCAGCACTAACCTGAAAACTGCACTATACTAGCTTAGAAAGTTGGGAAAACAAGTATATATATATATATATATATATATATATATATTTTTTTTTTTTTTTTGCAGAAAATAAAGCAGATGCAATCAAAAAAACACTTTAAATGCACAGAAATGGCTATCACACTTGAATGTGTAGCCTACAACAGTTAAACAGGTAATTTAAACACAAAAACAACTTTGTTACAGTGCAGGCAGTAAAATAAGTATAATATGTAGCTGAAACAAGCTTTTTAAATCACAGAAACTCTAGAAAATCAGCGTTTAGGCGGAATTAGCTAAAGGCAGCAAGAAAATGCCGAAAAATTATACTTAATCGCTCCAAAGTCTCTCTTTTGTCTCTCTGCTGCTGAATTAGTGACCTTTGCTGAGATAGTGTCTGACAATGTGTAAGAGACCAAGTTTTTGGTATTTTTTAACAGCTGATTGAATAGGTATGTAACATTTCAATTTATTGGCAATAGTGATTCGTAGTGGTTTAGTGTTGGTGACTATTTCAATTATTGCACTGTTAGTGAGGTGATTTTGAATTTTTTTTTGTTTGTTTTTTTAAGTTTACTTTTATTAAGATATTTGAAACTCTAATAAAGCAGGTGAGACAATGTATTGGCTCTAATTAATATTTTAAGAATAAAACTTGAAAAGGTTGACACAGACCCTGAGTTACTTGGAAATCAGCACCAGTTCTTTGAGGGTCTCTCTCTCTCTCTCTCCCTCTCTGTCTTTCTCTCTCTCTCTGTCTTTTTGCTTCTGCAATGCTCCAATTGCTTTGGTTTTACAAAGAATGTGCTTCAGTACTATTTACTGACACCAGGCCATTCCCATATCCGTTAAATTCATTAGCATTTCCTTGTAAGATTTGTTGCACAAGCATTTCACCATCCCTAAAGCCCTCTCCCTCAACAGCTTCAACAATATTTATGTCAAGCCATGGATCTGGCCACCAGAACTTCTTATATAAGTTGACATGTTTGCATTAGTTGTTTGTGCAAAGAGTAAATTAATAATAATAACTTTCCATATGCATTCCTTGACCCCACAGAGTTTTTCTCCAGAGATTTTCCGTAATCTGAAATAAATACCTATATACATTTTCCAAAATTAGATAGTGCTACTACATTTCAGCCCTCTTATTTTCTGTGGTTTGTTTTTTCTTTACTTTAAATCTAAGCTTCTACATGTGCAGCCATTCAATCAGTTTGCTCTAAATCTAATTTCATGCTCTCAATACTCTCTTGTGTACCTGAATGTTGGATGATTAGTATCACTTATATGGTAGGCTTTACTCTCTAGCCCTACTGTAAACTTAGCCAGTAACTAACTTTTTGGTACTTATTGACAGTAACTCCTCTTTCCCCATTGTAAATAGGTATCCCATCACGTCTTTAATATGATAAATAGCCTTTTTACCTAGTTAACATTTCTGCTTCAGGACTGTGTCACTTGATTTGTAATCACTTTTTCAGGTCAGTGGTATGTGAAATACTAAAGGCGGAATAAACAAAATTGACATCCTCCTAATGTTATTACTTATGATAACCAGTCAAAGAACTCCTTCAGTTTGCTTGAGATGATCGTCCCTTTCTGTTCTTGAAAGCTTTGTTTTACCGATTCACGTCTATGTTCTACCAACTACCCGTGTAAAATAAGTTTGGAAAAGCTGCTAGTGCGGGGATTTTTTTTGCTGCATTGGTTGGACAAGATGTGCATCATGTCTTGCTTTTTGTTCCGTTACCACACAACCATTTTGCCTGGACATAAGAAAGGTCACTGGTCAGGTATGGAGTTTTTGTTTTCATTTCCAGCATGGCTGTTAGGTTGATCTATTTGGTGTACTAGAATTCTGTTTGCATTTTTGATGACTGTATCTGTAACTGGATAGCATCCATTGCTGGAAGACTCTGAGAGACTGTTTGCCACTATTCCTACAGCATGGTTTGGGAGCCATTGCATATTCCAAAAACATTTGTCATTGATTTTTATGTTTTCTTTAAGACTGCATTGCTGTAGCAGAACATTTATTTTTGACAGAGTTTTAAATTAGTTGATTGTTCATGCAATGAACACAGACTTTATTTTTTGCTGGATAGTGTAATGCTTTTATTTCTGATTAAAAGCTACAGTTTTTGTTATTTTACTTCATGGCACTTAACTGCTTATGTGTTTAGCTATTTCCTGAAAGCTGAACATTTCCGATAATAATCCTCTCTGGTATGTATCAGGGCTTTCATTTATAACCTTACTAGTACAATGTATTTTGGGAACTCAGTGAAAGGGAAGACCATGTTATCCATAACAGATCTCATTGACCATAAATAATTAAATATAGTCTACAATGAAAGTCCAAAATTATTGATCTAGGTAAGGGCAAACATTTCCATAGTATAGGGTGTCTTAACTAGGTGCTGGTGTGTTGTGATAGTAGGTAGGTATGTATCTGTTTGAGTATGGAAGGGCAACTACACACAGAAAATGCTCTTTAGTACAAAAGTAAAAATCTTGAAAGTAGAAGGAGATGGCTAAGCTCACTTCATTTTACTTTGTATTATTTTTAACTGGAGTTTGTGAAGGTTTTCTTATTATTATTATTATTTTGCTTTATTTGCATAGGAAGCTTCTAATTACTTTAATACATACCCAATTATACTGAGGTTTGAGTTTTGCAGCCAAGTGGACAGGTGGTTTCTTTTGTTTGTTATCCCTGCTGCTTTGTTGCATCAAATTGCACTTTGCAATTATGAGTCCTGAAATGTAGTAGTACTTAAATAAACTTGACTCTAAACTTGTGTAAGTTCTGCTGTCCACCAGCTTCCACACAGTGGATAAATATTTCCTGTAAATTGAACTTGTAAATTATCTCTGCCACACAAGCCAATATGACAGCTCTATAATTGATGTCAGTAAGCTTAATTGAGACACTGCCCACCACTTATCTGGCAGATTCAGCACAATTTAGTAATCCAGGTTTTACAGTAACTGTATTTGCACACTTACAGTACTTGGAAGACTCTGGAGTGATGCTAAATGGAGAATGGACTGCATTTTTGGTGCTTGAGGCTACTTTTGTTGGGGATGCTATTCTGTATCATTGTAGAACTGTATGGGAAAGGTGATGCCTCCTTTTACTTTCAGAGTTAGTATAATTTAAGTCGTGGGTGTGTGAAGACTTGCTTTAGGTATTTTGATGGACTTGAAATCAATGTAAATTTTTCAGTGCATCAGACTCTTGATATATCTGTCAGCTGTCAGTGTGTCAGACATTCATATATTATCGATATATACGTAAAGGGTAGCTGTGGTGCCCCAGTGCGTGGGAAAGAAAGGTGCCACTAAACAAAAATGCATACATGAACAATTCTAGTATAAGAAGAAAATTCGCTATTATAAAAAATGCTGAGAATTATTGTCTATCAAGACTTCATTACATCTACCTTACTAAAAGGTACCTAAAAGCTTCAGACTTTTTTTTTTTGCAAATTATAATAAAAGAACATTATGTAACAAAAACTAAATCACTAATAGAATATCAGTAGTTTGTTCCTATTCATTGAAGGGCAGAACAGTGGTGGAAATCAATGACTTGGCTATTAGGGTTTATAAACAGCCTATAGGGAAAGTACAGTTGTGTACATTTACCATAAATGTAGATGTTCGAGTGCATTCACTGTTGCAGTCATTACATTTGGGTTATCTGCTTGCAGTAGCCCTCATTCTGCCTGATTAAGAAAGTCTTGAGTCCTGCATTGGTTGCTGTCCCTTCTTCCATGACGTCAGGGGTATAAAACATGCAGTCGACGCCATTACATCAGTTTTTCTTGCCCCAGATGTCAGGTGACCCCCTAATGGGAAGCAGTTAAATCTATAAATACAAGGAAATACCTCCAACAAAAAAGAAAATACACCAAAAAGCTTTTAGAGTATAGTAAGTGAGAATAGAGGTATAGCCAAAAGAAGAAAGGTGGCTGGAGGGAGGGTAACCAGGACTGCAACAGTGAATACACTTGAACATCTACATTTATGGTAAGTGTACACAACTGTACTATATTCTTAGTGTTTCACTGTTGCAGTCATTACATTTGGGTAGATTCCCAAAGCTAAGGTTGGGAGGAGGAATTTAAATAGAATTAGGACCAGCTATAAGGCCCTGTAAGACTGCAGTGGCTAAACCAGCTCTGGATTTAGAGAAAATTGGCAAATGATAATGCTTGGTGAAAGTATGTACAAAACTCCAGGTAGCAGCTTCTAGAATGTCCCTAGTACGGATGCCCCTGAGAAAGGCTGTAGAGGTAGATGCAGCCCTGGTTGAATGGGGTCTGATGCCCTGTGGGATAGGTTTTCCATGGTACTTATAGCAGAAATGAATGCAGTGGCCTATCCATTTTGAAATGGGTTGTTTTGAAATAGCTTTCCCTTCTGTCCCTGCAGCAAATGCCACCAGCAGTTGTTCAGATTTCCTTTGAGGTGTAGTCCTGTCCAAGAAGAATCTAAGCTGTCTGTGCACATCTAAAGAGTGCAGTACCTGTTCCCCTTTGTTCTGTGGGTTAGGAAAGAAGGTAGGCAAATGAATGGACTGATTAAGAGCCACAGTGGATACCACCTTGGGCATGAAGGAGGGATTGGTTCTGAGGGACACCCTGTCTGCATGAAAGATGATGAAAGGTTCCACTGCCATAAGGGCCTGTAATTCAGATACACTTCTTGCAGAAGTGATTGCTAAAAGGAAACCTGTTTTCCAGGAAAGAAATTTTAAATCTACAGTAGCAGCTGGCTCGAAAGGAGGAAGAGTGAGTTTCTCCAAGACAAAGTTAAGATCCCAGGCTGGAGTTGGAGCTCTCCTGGGTGGCCTTAAATTTTTGGCCCCTCTGAGGAACTGCTTGAGCAGTCGGTGAGAGAAGAGGGGAGGCTCTGTGCTATAAAGAGCTGAAATGGCTGAGGCATGAATTTTGATGGAGGAAAAAGACAAGCCCTTATGAAGCATCTCAATCAAGTATTGTAGAATCTGAGGTAAATTGGGCACTGCTGCATCCATTCCTTGAGATTGGTTCCAGGCACAGAATCTTTTCCATTTTGCAGCATAAGATTTTCTAGTACTAAGCCTCCTTGCCTCTAAAATGATATCCATTACTGATTTACTGAGGGATGGTGAAGGAGAGATTAGGTAATTAGCCAGGCTGCTAGGTTCAAGGTTTACAGCTGAGAGTGCAGAATCTGGTTCTCCTGCTGAGACAACAGGGAAGGAGTGTGGGCAGGTGCCATGGAGCCAAGTGTCACATGCTGCACAAGAGTGGGTACCTGTGTTGGCAAGGCCAGTCTGGTGCAATTAAAATCATCCTTGGCTTGTCCTGTTTGATCTTTAGTAGCACCTTGGACAGCAGAGGCAGAGGAGGAAAGGCATAAACTGCTGAAGGATAGAGCATCCACTTTCCAAGCTAATTTATGGGGAATCCTTGTGCAAAATTTGTCCAGTTGATGGTTCTGGGGAAGGCAAGCAGGTCAATATCTGGGCTCCCCCATTTGCTTGTCAACATGTTGAAAATCCTTGGTTCCACTTTCCATTTGTGTGGGTCCATGAGGTTTCTGCTTTGTCCGTCTACCAGTGCATTTAGTTTTCTTGGCAGGAAATGAGCTTGTAGATTCACTTGGTAGCTCAAGGCTGTGTTCCACAATGCCATGGCTAGTTTGTAGAGGGGGTACGAATGTGTACCCCCCTGCTTGTTTATGTACCACATGAGAGTGGTGTTGTCCATCTTTACCATTACTTGTCCTGGAAGAATGTGGTCCTTGAAGGCTGTCAGAGCATTCTGTACAGCTAACATTTCCTTTTGATTTATGTGCAAGTGCATTTGTTTTGGGTTCCATTTGCCCTGAATACACTTCTTTGCCAGGTAAGCCCTCCATGCATAGTCTGATGCATCTGTTGTTAAGATGTGGGAGGCAGGGGGTAATGTGAATGGTAGTCCCCTGTTTTGGTGACAGGCCTCTGCCCACCAAAGGAACTCTAGGCATAGGCAAGCTATGATAGGAATCCTTGCTTCCAGATCCTGTGAATGTTGACACCGTAGACATTTGAGATGCCATTGTAGTTTCCGCATATGTAGCCTTGCATATGGAATTAGAAGAATGCAGGAGGTCATGAACCCCAAGGCTTGCAGTATTTGCCTTGCAGATAGCTGGGTTTTTGTTGCCACTTGTTTGAAGTAAGTTGTCAAATGAATCTGTTTCTCTGGAGTGAGGAAAGCCATCTGGGAAGTTGTATTCAAGCTTGCTCCCAGGAATATAATTTTTTGGCAGGGTACCAGGTGGGATTTCTTTTCATTTATGGTAAATCCCAGACAAGTCAGTACCCTTTGAACAAAGGCCAGATGTTTCAAAAGAATGTTCTTGCTTTCTGCCTGAATTAGACAATCGTCCAGGTATGGGTATATTTGAATATTTCTTTGCCTGCAAAATGCAATGACTGGAGCTAGGCATTTTGTGAATACCCTGGGTGCAGTAGATAAGCCAAAGGGCAGTGCAGAGAACTGATAGTGCATGTATCCTGCTTTGAAGCATAGGTATCTTCTGCAAGACTCCCCGATAGGGATGTGCAGGTATGCTTTTTTTAAGTCTAGTGTTGCCAACCATGCATCCTTGCCTAGCATAGGAAGCAGCTGGTGAAGAGTCAGCATTTTAAATTTTGGAATCATCAGAAAGGTGTTGTATAAATGTGGAGTATAAATGTCCAGGATAGGACACCATGTATTGCCTTTTCTGGGTACCAGGAAAAGTCTTGAATAGAAACCTTGTCCCTTTTCCTCTTCTGTTACCAACTGAATAGCCACCATGTTTAAGAGAGAGAGTACTTGATTTTGGGCCTCTGCCCACTGATTTGGGGGTAGATCTGGCCACCCGCTTGGTGTTGGTAATGTGTGGAAATGAAATCTGTATACTTGGGACACTATATTTAAAACCCATTTGTCCTGGGTAATGAATTCCCAGTTTTTGGCCTGCAGATCAATCTTTCCCCCTAAAGGAGCATTCAGTTGGGAAGCACTTGGAAGTTATAAAAGCAAGTCATTCAGACAGTTTTCCATAGGGGGGAGTCTTACTACTCCCAGGTTTGGGTGCAGAAACCCCCCACTGCCTAGTCTTGTGTGTCCCTTGGGACTGAAACCTGAGGTTTTTTCTGGTCTGGGTTTGGCTTGAGAAGACCTGGAAGAGGGCCAGTGCCTACTAAATCTAGGAGGCTGAACTTGTAAGAAATCTTTAACAGTTTGCATAGATTTAACTTTATCTTCCATCTTTTTAAGAACTTCCTCAGCCTTGTTGCAAACAGGCGGTCCTGATTTAAGGGAGCATCCAACAATTTAGCTTTAACATGATCAGGCAAACCTTGCTCCTTAAGCCAAGCATGCCTTCTGAGCACAGACCCAGTAACAGCAGCCCTGCAAGAGGCCTCTAATTAATCAAATCCACATTGCAAAGTATGTTTTCCAACCTGTTCAGCAGAATGCATTAAATCCTGTAATTCTTTATTTTCAGCACAGTCAGGAATTAACATCATTTTCTGTTTAAGCAATCCAATAACATGTTGTTGATACTTTGACATATGAAACTGGCAGTTTAAAGCCCTAATGGCCAAGGTTGCAGAAGTGTAAACTTTCTTACCCCATCTATCCAGCACCCTGTAGTCTCTATCAGAGGGGTTAGGATTTTTAGCAGTAGAAGCCTTAATGCCCTTGGGTCCCTATGAAATAGTCTCTGGATCTGCAATAGGATTTTTAGAAAGGAACTTGTGAGAATCAGGAACCCTGCAATATCTGTCAGGTTTTCTGGGAGCAGGAGGCAAAGAATCAGGGGCCAAACTAGATTCTGAAAAAGCATCATCAACAATGCCTAGTACAGGAGATATAGCTAAAGGCCTATGCTGAGGCAGGAGTAAGAAATCCCTAGTCCTCTTTTTTGAATCAGAAAAAATTTGGCTTTCCCAGTGGAAATGCTCCCTTAGAGTATGTAGGGTCTCACCAAAAGAAAAATCCTCTGGAGGGGAAGCCAGAGGGAATAGAGTTCTCTGCATCAGAATCCTCGTAAGTAGATAAGGGCAAATCCAGATAATCAGAAGAATCAGAATTCTGTTCAGAAGATTCATAAACAACTTTAGTTCTAGGTCTCTTAGAAGTGAGAGGTTGGCTTCCCCTGATTAGAGTTATTAGATCTTCAGCCATTCTTATCATTTGTTTTGTAGGCATAGAGGACTGAGCATGCAGCCTGGGCATCGGTTTCTTAGGCATGGTTCGAGATTTTGGACTAAACGAATAAGGAGGCATCGGTTTAATATGTAAGTCCGTAGGCCTGAATGCATCCTCAGAAGCCGGTGCCTGCACAGTGGCTCTGGACCCATCCAAGGTAGAGACATCCGCAGGTTCCACAGTTGAAGCATCTCGCGGCATACCAGACTCGAATGGGACTCAGTAGAGGCCTGCGAGTCAAGTAGCGGGTATCAGGGGCTGAGAAAACACTTTACTGAGTACCGGCGAGCTGGCGACTGGCTTAGGAAAAGTGTCGTCGGCAACTTTGCACATCGGCGGCCTGTCTCTGTCTTTATCTTTGGATTTTTTCGGAATACTGGTAGTCGGATGGCTAACCGACGACATTTCTGGATAATTAAACCGAGAACCGAAATATTTAGAAGCAAAAATATACCAACGACGGACAGTGCGCTGATTAAATAAAGCACAAAACCGACAGCAAGGTACGTTATGGTCAGGGCCTAGGCAAGGAATACAGTACGAATGAAAATCTTTGTGAGGTATTTGCTTTCCACAAGTAATGCAATTATTAACTTTTACTGACATTGGAAAGGAGCAAGAAAAAGTTTCCCCAACGGGGTACTTAGCTTTAAGTTGAAGACTTTGGTTCTGAAACTCGAAAATGAAAATTTCAGGAGTTGGCCGACCGGCACTTGCGAACTGCTTCTGCTTTGGGCACCGCACGGCAAGAAAGACTGATGTAATGGCGTCAGCTGCATGTTTTATACCACTGACAACCTGACATCATGGAAGAAGGGACAGCAACCAATGCAGGACCCAAGACTTTGTTAATCAGGCCGACTGAGGGCTACTGCAAGCAGATAACCCAAACGCAATGACTGCAACAGTGAAACACGAAGAACATCTACAAGTGACCATTGAGTGATGCTTAGCTAGTCACTGACCAACCACTTACAGTCAACAGCAAGACCACTTTGGACAGTCAGGAGAACTGTGGCTGTACTGGGATGTGAGGCCCATTTATCCAGGTTCAAGGGCCAAAGCTACTGAATTCACAAGGTGACGTGCTTGCTTGTATAAAGGAGAAAGAAGCTTGCTTATGGGTGAGGATAACAGAAGCTACCACAGCAAGCCAAAGCTGCAAGGTCTGAAGTACCCATAAATGCCACCGTGCCATGGCATAATAAAATAAAAACTAAGGGTATCTGGGAGCCAAGCGCTAATGTAAACTAAAACAGCGACTGTAAAACTTGGATTACTAAATGCTGTTAAAGCTGTCAGATATGTGACTGGTAGTGCCTCTGTCAAGCAGCTGCCAGAAAGCTACAACAGTGGGAGCAAACACAGAGGTGGATCCTGTAGCAGGATATGGTACTCAACAATAGGGGACTCCATGACCAGATTAGGAACCAAAAATACAATAGCATATCAGCTAGTGGGAAAAAGAACCAGACTCGGAAGCAAATTAGTACAGCAAATGGTATGGTCAAAGAGTGGGGTGATAACGCAAGAAATTGCACTTTTTTGTGTAGTGACACAAATGAAAGCCAAATACCCATCAAGACAGTGGGCATTGGGCAACTATTCTGTGCGAATATCTCAGGGCTGGGATAGAGACAAAACGCAACAAATGATGGCAACTGGAAGTGATGGCACTACAAAAGGGAGCTGGTGATTGTACAAAAGGTAGAAAAATAGGAGTAGAATAGATAGGGAAGGTGTAGTGAGAACTGTGTAGAATGTTCAAGGTCCTGCTCAGCATGCTGAGCTGGAATTAAGGTTTTAAACCTACCCTAAGCAGCTGTTGTGACATTCCGTTAAGTGGCTAACTCTTAAACCTACAAAGCAAATGAATCAGGGAATCTCCAAACTCTGTATCCCACACAGTTTGGTTTTGTGAAGGGTAGATCATGCCTGCTCAACTTGGTCAATTTCTATGAATCAGTCACCAGAGCTGTGGATGAAGGCAAGGTGGTTCATACCGCCTACCTTGGTCTGGCCAAGGCCTTTGATACCATTCCCCACTCAGGAATCATAGATAAACTCAGTAAGCTAGGCATTAACCCCTGTATCACTAGGCAGGTTAAAAACTAGCTCACAGGTAGAACCCACAGTGTGAAAGTAGCTGATACCAAGTCAGACTGCTGACCAGTCACTAGTGGAGTCTCATAGGGTTCGGTCCTTGGTTCACTCCAGTTTGGTATCTACTTCTGTGAAGTCCAGGCCTACACAAAGGGACTTTGGGTGACAATGTTCGTGAATGATCGCAAGTGGGGAGCTATTATTAACTCCTGGAATGATGTTGACATCCTACAAAAAGGCCTCGCTGAGACCAATGATTGGTGTCAGAACCAAGCCTTTAAGCTCAATGCCAAAAAATGTGTCATCATCCCCTTTGGGAAAAACCTGGATTCCATGAATTACTACATCGATGGTAGTCCACTGAAAACAGAAGGCATTATAAGAGATCTGGGAACACAGGTTGACAGCAACCTCTCTTTTGACCACCACACTGCCACTGTGGTCAGAAAGTCCTATGTGGCACATCTCATTTCTACGGGTTTTGCAACCAGGAAGAAAGAGGTCATTGTCTCCCTCTATTCTTCCCTCATTAGGCCAATCATTGAGGCATGTACCTCACTAAACACCTGCAACAACTGGAGAGGCTGCAAAAGTACCTCACAAAGAGGTTCCTAGGCCATAAACATTTGTCCTATATGGACAGACTCAAAATACTCCAACTACTCTCTGTCTCATACCGCCTACTTAGAGGCGATCTCTGCTTGACTTACAAAGCAATTCTGACCCAGCTCTTTTAGAAATGCTATATCTAAAGAAATCCCAATCCCTCCGCACCACATGCTCCAGAGACCTCAACCTCATTACCACAATCAACAGAACATGCTGAAGGGACAGGTTCATAACCCAGAGACTGCCTGTGCCATGGACCAGACTTCCCATGCATGTCAAATAGAGTACCTTGCTGACCCTCTTCAAGAGAAATCTTGAGTGGATGGGAAATAGAAAATTCACCCCAGGGATCACTCCAGTGGCTTTACTCAACAGAAGCACTGGGGACTAAGGTCAGGTGGCATGATGCCCAGGGTAATCCTTTGGGCTAAGCTTGTAAATGCTCCAGGGCCATTAGCCTAGTAGTAGTACACACCTATGAACCTATAAATGACTGGCTAATAGTGTGGCAGGAAGTTATGTTTAAGCCCTTTATCTCCCAGAGATCTTGCTGCTGTTATGTAGCTATATAGTTACCTCATAGTCAAGTATGCAACAATGCAAGGGGGGGGGGAGTCTCTCTTTTGTGTGTTTGTGTGTGTGCGCATTGATAAATACTGGCTACAGAAGACTCCATCTTTGCAGTGAGTGTGTATTTGTTGGCTGTCATGGGGCTCCAAATGTGTGGGAGAGCGATTGCCATTTTGAGCAATTTTTATAATGTGAAAAAATATTTGATCAAATACTTCTAGCTCAGCTTCAAGTACATCCTAGGACATCTACGCTCTGATTGAGCAGATTAAACTTGACAGCCCCCTCCCCCCCCAGTACCGACAACCTTCTCCCATGGTTTATATTACTGTAGAGACAGTATCATAACCCCACTGAAACACATCTACAACCTATGTATTACACTTAATACTATGCCTAATATCTGAAAGAATGCCATTGCAAAACCAATCCCTCTAATTCATCAAACTTTCTGCCCATTTCTATTCTCCATACCTTAGGAAAGATTCTAGAAAAATTACTTTATTTGTCTCAAAGGCAGCATGGCTTTTGGTCTGGTTGTAGTACATCCGCAGTTATCTACACACTCACTAATATTTTTCTTGGAATGGACAAAGGCCTAATTACTGGAAACATTTTTATTGACCTCACCAGTGCCTTTGATCTTATTGATCACTCATTTCTCCTAAACCATCTCACTGAAATAGGCATTAGCGATGACACATTGCCTGGGTTAAAAATCTACCTCTCTAACCACCACTTCTGAGTTCATTTTAATTCATCTACCTCTGCATCAGTTCCTCTACAGAAAGGTGCTCCTCAAGGATCTATTCGGGTACCTCTCCTCTTTTCTATCTTCATTAACAAACTTCCTTTTGACTTATCATATATTCCGTTCCTGCTTTATGCTGATCACATGATCCTATTCCTCCACAACCACTCAGTATTTTCTCCTGAACTTGAATTTCATGCCCTTACTCTAAGGGCTAATAATAATCAACTACTACTAAACTCCTCTAAAACAAAAACAATACTTTTTGGCACTAGGCAAAAGCTCACATCTATCTCCAGGCCTCCAAAAATCCTTGATCATCTTAATAATGATATTGAAAATGTCACTTAATTCAAATACCTAGGGATTTGGTTGGACCTCTTCCCAAATTTTCAGTTCCACCTGATCTACACATAAAAAGATCAACTTTCTCTTATTCGTGGCTAATAGCATCTCCCCTTTTCTATTCAGACCCTGTAGAAATGTCATTGATAAAAGCATCTTACTGGCTCAACTAGAATACTGTATCTCATTAATTGCTGCAGCTTCTAAAAGAAATATGCCCACCATTCAGGTCATTTGAAATGTTATTTGCAGATTCATCACTTAATCTCCAAGAAATGAACACCACTGAAAAACAATTGAAAAGGTAAATGTCTACCAGTGAACAACATGCTGACTTTTTACTTGCTTCTTAACTATTAAAACTTATAAAGAATAGCACCTTCTCACCATTTGCTTCCAGACTTTTCAGAGATGCACCAACACATACAGCCTTAGACATCTTAACCACTTATGTCATCTCCTCCAAACCCCCAAACTAGGCTTCATTGCAAAGACCATGCTGTCTCAGTCCTTGGTCCTAAACTACGGGAACCTTCAATAATTCTTCTTATCCCAACTTCCATTCCCAATTAAAAACGCATTTCATGATTCTAGGGAAAAGCAACGTCTCTCCCTCTGGTCATATATTGTAACCTCTTCATTCCCTTCTTTCTACATACCTTAATTTGACTGTATTTTCATTGTGATTCTTTCAGCATGCCAACTGTGATACCACTCTATATTTAATGCATGTATATACTGTGTTTTTTAAGTATCTCTGTATATAATGTCATTTATCTATTGCCTTTATATCCTCAAGCCAACTATGACATTCACTTTGTTTATGATACATGTATATATTGCACTGTGTCACTCTCTCTGTATATAATGTCATGGACAAGACGACGACGCCGAAACCCCGCCTCACCCCGACAGCAGAAGAAGCGCAGAAGAGAGAGGAAGAAGATCGAATCGAAAAGATCGAAGAACGACCACAGAAGACCCGATCGACAGGATGATGGAACACGTGACATGGGGAAGACCGACACGACAAGGACGAAGGGCCGAGCGGTAGACAAGGGTGAGAAGGGCGTGCAGGTGTGCGGGTCTGTGTGCGGTAAGGGTGGGGGGTGGGAGGGAGGTGTAGGGGTGGGTATAGGGGTGGGTTAAGTGAGTTTAGGAGTAGGGGTAGGGAGCCATAGGGTGGGTTGAGTTAGGTTAGTAGGGGTGGGGGGGGGTGTTTTATGAGTTAGGGGTTTAGTTAGTTAGGAGGGGGCGGTGAGTTAGGGTTAGGGGAGGGTTAGGTTTAGGAGGTAGGTAAGTAGAGGATAGGCGTTAGTCTTAGTAGGAGGGTTAGGAGGTTGGGGTTTGTTTGTGGTGTTGGTGTTTGTGTTGTGTGTGTGTTGTGTGTGTGGTGTGTTGTGTTGTTTTGTTTTTGTGTATTTGTTGTTGTGTGTTGTGTGTGTAGGTGTTGTTTGTTTGTGTGGTGTCGGGTTATCGGTTATTTATGTGTGGTTTTGTGTGTTTTTGGTTATGGGAATATAATATGGTGTGGTGGTGGTGTGGTTCGGTGTGTTGTGTGGTTTCGACTATGTCAGGTAGAACCAATGTCATATATCCAGGGTTGCCAGATTTCCAACCAGCCAGGTAGGGACGACACGGCAAGTGAAGAGCAAAAAAAAAAAAAAAAGGTCTTTAATGCGGAACAGAGTAGCTCCGTGTTTAGCAATTTTTGATTGGCCCGTATACCGGCATACGAGCCAATCAAAAATCGTTAAACACAGAGCTACTTCTGTTTAATGTGGAACACAAAAAGCTCCGTGTTTAGCGATTTTTGATTGGCCTGTATGCCAGGTATACGGGCCAATCAAAAAAAAAAAAAAAAAAAACAAAGCGGAGGCTGGCCGGGATTTAAACCGGCAGGGCGGCACTCAGGATCAGTCCCGCCCAAATAGGGACGTCTGGCAACTCTGCATGTATCTAATGTGTTTACCCTGGCCTGAGACTGAAATGGGTCTGACGGGATAAGAAGTTTACCCTTTAACAAACTGAAAATAAACAAAAATAAATACACTCTCCCACATCTGTTCTTCTAGGATTATGAGTGAATTCCAGACGGCCTTGTTAAGTATTTTCTTTCTCATTTTTTTTTTTACGTCCTGCAGTCAGCTTTTCTTTTGTCAAGCAGAGCAGAAGAATTTATTTAGCATTTATGTTGTTTCCCTCTCGTCTTTTGTCCAGTTTTCATCTGCTTTATGAAGTATTGCTATCCCTCCCTTGTTTTTTTTGACTACTCGATATACTTTCAAAAAAATGGCAAGCAACTCTCGGAATATTCACAAACTCCAAAAACACAAATAAATTATGTGCAGTGAAACCAGTAGGACAATGGGCAACAACAAAGAGAATCCAATTGTGTTCAACCACATTTTTAATTCAAATGTTGATAATTCACCACACTGAATTTATAATTAAAAAAAAAAATGTTTGGTACCACTTCCTAACTTTGCTTCCTGTATCTTTGCTTGTTTATGTCTTTGCACTTAATGACTTTTTTCCCTGTTGCAATCTTTTTGGCTGACCGCTCCCTGTCTTGTTCTCTTTGAGTTTCCTTACATTCTTTGAGTGTCTCTTACTTTCTATGACTTTCTCTGCCTCCCCTTTCGAAAGCCATTTCTCCCCTTTTGTTTTGCTAATATGTTTTTTGAACAGCACTGCATTTGTGGTGAGACATCAGTCTTGATTCCCCATCTCTCCCTGGACAGTACATTGCAGCACAGAACATAGGTACTCTCAGCACACTTTGATAACAATAAGATCTGTATGACTGGACATTAAAGAAACATTTGTCATTAATGATATGGTGTGGAGAGCTTGGTTCCATGGTAGAGAGGGTGGGAGCCCTTACTGTGACTCAGATGACCAGGATTAGATGACTGGCCCGGCCAGCAAAGGAGCCAGACTGGGAGAGAGAGAATTAAATCCAGTGTGGCCCGCTTGCCTCTCATGGAGGTGAGAGTGCCTGATACACAGTAAGCACATAGGGAAGTGCTATTTCTCTGGCAGAGACCAGGTAAACCACTTCCTGTGTTGGGGGGCAGGGCTGCTTGTTGGCAATATCCCTTGTGTAAGTAAAGGATAACCAGCAAGGACAGTCCATTGTGTATCCCTTTGGGCTCAATGATCTAGGCTACTGAAGGGGAATATCGGGTTTAAGTTGAAAAACCAATGAACCACCCCTGATGGCTGTCTAAATGATTAACTCCCCCCCCCCCCCCCCCCGTGATTGGAATGAATGGTCCAGCTGGCCAGGAGGGGGCTGATAATTGCTAGACAGCAGGCAAAAAGACTGTCAAAACAAACTGTATGGTATGGTGGTTCTTGTCTCCAGACAACCACTGAAATGTATTTTTTCCTCAAAGAAGGCTGAAAATGTATTTAATAATTTAATTCAGGTCCTAAATCTTCTCTGTGTCCCCAGAAAACCAGAGCAGGACACATAAGTTAAGAGGCTGAGCTGCAAAAACAGAGATTTGTGTTTAAATACCTCGTAACCTTACACATGCACTGTGTTAATCTGAGTACGTCATATTTCTTCCATTGGACTCCTAGTGGACCCTGAAAATTACCCCTTTGATCTCAGTGGAAGGAGTGGTTAATAAAATAAAACATGTAAGCAAAGTGTCTATTGATCTGTAAACTCATGAAACGCAATGATGTGCTTCAAAGGATTTTTTCTGTACTCTTTTGAAACATACTGTAGTTGCTGCTGGAGGGCAAACAAATTACCTGATCTTCAGTTACGCAGAAGATGACTCTTCTTTGAATGCCTGCAATGCATTTCTCTATCCCTGTCAGACTGGATGGGCATTAGTTCAGAGAAGTCAGATAATGCCTTCTTAACTAAACTTTCTAATTGCATCACTTTGTATTTAAAAAGCCTCAGATTATTTGTTTCATGCAACTTAAATACAAAGATGGGTTAGCATGGAAAGTTTTCACAGACGTAAGTGTCCACTCAACGACATACACCCACTTGTGCTCACATATGCAGACAGATGCTTGCACAAATACAGAGAGAGACATACATATCATACCTCTTAACTGTCCAGATTTTTACCTCATATTTCTGGGCTGTTCCTCATAAACTTTGTGGTCTTATGATAAAAGAGTAGTTGTTGGCAGGGGTGGCCTTTGGTCAACTGGTGCCCTAGGCAAAAAGAGCTCCACAACGTGCCCCCCAACACCACCCAGTGCCCCCATCCTGGTCTACGTATATTATCCTGATTACATTTTTCTTCCTTTTTTCTCATAGTTTGTCTTACTATTCACTCAACATATTTTAAAGAAACAATTTTTTTATTATAAAATAAATAAATAAACAAATAAATACTGGAAAAGCATCCCTACTAGAGTGGCACCCTAGGCAGCCTCCTAGTTGGCCTATGCCTAAGGCCGGCTGTGGTTGTTGGAGCCACGAACAATTTTGGTAAAGCACCGTCTTTAATAATGAAGTGAATGCAGCATAAGATGTCTTTCTGATTTAAAGCACATATTATATTGCATTCTCTATTCACTTTTCACCTGAAGAAGGCTAGAGGTGAAAGGGTTTTTAGCACTTGTGTTTTATTGCTTTCTACATTACGTGGATTCTACATTATTAAATACTGTGTTTTACCAAAACTGTTCATGCCTCCAGCAACTACTCTTTTGTTTATCACTGTATTTAGTTTTGTTGCTGCTGTTTCTGTTTCTTTTGAAACTTTGTGGTCTTCTGGCAAATCATAAATGACTGAAGTCAGTAAATAAGGGCATACATTTGAGTTTCAGACTTTATATTCTTCAGAAAATTTATGTGAGCACAAACATGTTATTGTAGCATATTTTAAGTTTATAAGAACAATATTTAAAATCTGGCCTTATTTTGTGCCCACTCCCATTATTTTAGGCATTGTCCAGATTTCTCACACTGAGAAAGATACGACACACACACATTCACTTACCCTTCATCTGTTTGCCCACATAAGCTGTCAAGTCAAAATGTAAGTGCTTAGCAATGTAAAGCTCCATCTAGACAAAGTTACAGGAGTTAACTACTTAAGTAATTAAAAAAAATAAAAGCTAGCATTTGCTTTTCATGGTAAATCAGCCTAATAAAAAACCTCTTTGCTAGTACGTGAATTCTGCATGGGAAAGACAGTTCTAATGCAAAGTTTACTCAACAAATAAGGTTTATTTAGGCTTAGAATGAGAGCATTTTATGTACACAGAGAGGATGTTGCTTAACAGACAGCTCTGAGGATATCGTAGGAAAATTTGTTTTGGGTTTGATAATTTGCTGCTACAACTAAATCTGTTACTGGCATCTGTAGCAATGAATATGGCATTCTGTACTAACCCTTGCACCTGCTTATCACTTGGTACAACACGCTAGGCTGTGCATGTAAGTGGATGATCTGAGCTTCAGTCATGCGACTTCATCTTTCGTTCATATAAAATATATGGGGTGAGATGAGACTGTCATGGCTAGGTTTAGCTGAGCTGGATCTAGCTGTAAAATAATTAACTCTTCCTTTTTTGAAGTGCCTTTTCCTTACCTGGTACCACTTTAATGAATGCATCCCTCATGCCAGTTTATTAGACCGTCAGACTCAGGGAGTAAAAAGGGGGTCTGCACTGCTAGTGCCAAGGCACTCAAGTCTTAGAGCTGTAAATATATCAGTGTAATGAACCCTGGTTCATAACTTATTTGGTCCTGAATCATTTGTTTTCAGCTATCACCAATGAATTCAGCAAATCTATGAGCAGTAAACACCTGAGAGGGTTTGACAGCAACATGAAGATTTATCTCTGCAATTCACCAGAGTCTCAAGATTTCATCCTTTAATTCTGTCATACTGTTCTGTACACAATACAATAGTCGCCTGCTATCTAACAAAGTGTGCAATGTGCTAGCTTTATTAGGAGATGGTCTCCTTCATGTAAAAGAGACACCTGCCATTTGTGTAGCCAAATTTTATTCCCGGTCTTTTGTTATTAAGTTCGACTGCTTGTACTATGTACCATAAAGCAGATTAGGTAAAAGTATTCAGCCCTCACATCTTAAATATATCAATATGATGTGGTTAGGCTGTGAAAACCCAAATGCATAGCTGTCCCTTACTTATATACCACACCTTTCCCTAGTTTCTTTCTTCTGTCTGCAACAGTTACACCTTCAATTTTCAGCACCAGTATATTTAATGCAAGCAATGTAGGTAAGGGTGAGGTGTTTCAGATAATTATAGCAACACTTTGAATTACTGCAGATTTCCGGGTTAATGCATTTCTCATTGCACTGAACTCAGTATTGCTTTCTCTTCACTTCAAGAACACCAGCATGTGTTTAGGGGTAAGTATAGAAACTCTCTGCTGTTATTTGCCAGGGCAAGGCTTTCATAAATCCGTGGGGGATTGATTTGTTTCCATACATGTTTGACCTGCTGTAATTCCTGGGCAAGAAACACAGTGTCTAATTACACAGCTAGATGGCAGTGACAGACCCTGAACTCTCTAGTCTTGGAATCCAAATGTTTTCTCGGTACTTGCGTATTATCGCAACCAGATTTCAGTGGTTGCAGAAATCGCATAGTTCAAGTGAAATGAATGCATGTAGCACTTTCAAGTCTTACTTGCACAATCTGGTTGTGACTGAGTACGTCTAAAACCCATGATCAAAGCAATAGTCCCACTGTAGAAATTGCTGTAAAAAGAGTACCTTATAAGGTCTTGTTTACATCTGGCATGTTTCTACTTCTGGACTGTACACCTTGTAACGTACCCTTTTTACGGGCAAAGAACTACGAAGAAAAGTGAAGAAAAACAAATAAAATTACATGTCAGAACTGCTATGTACTAAAATAAAACTGTACGCAATGTATACCACATTCAGTGACTGCAAGTAGGAGGAGAAATGTCGGAAATAGGCATCTCTACTCCTATCTTAAAAAAGTCGGCAAACCAACAGTTTTCACAATGCATGCCTTGGAATTCTATACATATTAGAGTGCAGTGAAAGGCTTTGAGAGCATTGCCATTGTATGCGTGTGTTGTTGTTGTGTCTTTCGGCTTTTCCCGGTTAGGGGTCGCCACAGTGGAACTCCGGTCCGCTAATGATTGGCAGTAGATTTTTTTTATGTGCTGGCTTGCCAGGCCTAACGCACAACCTCCAGTGAAGGAACACCCATTCACGCATGTCGCCACACAGAAGACACTCTAACTGAGAATTGAACAGGCAACATCTAACTGTGAGGCGACAATGCTACCGCAGCACCACCATTGTATGCGCGTGTAATGCACGCAAACCAGGAAGATGAACTTGGCAATTGTTTTTCTTCCTGATGGCAATCCAGACTTATTCTTCGGCAGTAATGACTTACACCACCACCTTACGGTGTTTCCTGCACTTGTTTTGATTCCAGGGTGTGGATTCCGCAACCGCAAAAATCTAGTTGCGATAATATGTAAGTACTGTTTTCTCAGATAAAAGGAACCACTGCTTGAAGGGATCAGGCCAATAAGTACAATATACATTCGCCAGTATTATTCCTTCTGCATAAACTCAAACTCATTATAGAGATTCAACACACAGCATGTGTTCATCATGTTTTTTTTTTTACTATTACTAGTATTACCCTCCACAGCAAGCTTTTGTAGTCAGTCACATAGCTGGGTGCATGAAGATTAGGTAAGGACCTTCTGTTCACCCAAAAAGTTTAAAACAAATAAAATACTTAATAGGCCACCATTTTATTCTTTTGCCAGATTATATAGAATATTATAATATAATACATGGACACCTTAACAGAACTATATTGTGGCTGTCTGTTCAGTCCTCAATGCAAGCTGGATTTCTTAATTATGAATAGATAAAAATGGTTTGCTAAAATAAGTACAACTAAATACTTTTTATGTGTAGCTGTAAACACAAACTGCATTGCTTGTGCAGATATATGCGCATCAGAGACAAATGCACAAACATTTGATTGTGAAAGCACTATTAACTGAGATGATAGAATCGTAAACATCACACACTAGAAGAAAGAGGAATATTCTGAGTTGTAACAAAAGCCAAGTGCTTTCTTTTCAACATTGCATATTGAATTCAACATGGAAAATGTCAGCTTCAAAACACAGTGCTTAAAAAGTATGGTTCAAGCACTTGTCTTTTTAGACTCAGAAAACAGACCATTATTCTACATAGTGATTTAGACCTTGCAAATGACTATATTCTTCTCTTAAAAGCGAACCGACTGTGACTGCTTTTTGTTGACATTTCTTAAATTCTAGCGCAACATGATAGCAGTCCCAAACCTTGTTACATCATAAATGTTGCAAACAAAAAGGATAGCCAGTGGGGAAAAGTTATTCAAGTTAAAATCTTTGTCATCTCTTATATTTGTCTTGAAACTAAATGCATATTTCAAATCTGGCTCCAAGAATGCAGGGTGGGATTATAAAGGCATTTATTTACCCATAATACAGCACCTATAGGAAGGATGAACAAATGGAGTTGTTAATTTCAGTTTTGTGACTTTGCTGCTGAATTCCAAAGTACTTGTGGTAAACATGTCATGGCAACTCTCATCAAAGAATTCTAGAAGAGGTACTGTGAGGGTGCGGGAACATTACATGATCAGAATTATTACCAGAGTGGATTAGCTGTTCTATCACACACAAGAAAACTGCTTGTCTGTTCTAAGAATAAAGGTAAACAGTGCCAGCAAGTCGCTGATCTGAGACTGCATGGTAGGAATGGCTGTCTCAACAGTTCTTAATATAGTACAGGCATTGCAGTTCACTCTCATCATAACTAGAGTGTTACTTTCTTGTAGTCCTCTTCTCTTCAGATTATTTCTGTGCTTTCCCTCTTGCTACTGTGGTAAACTGAAAATATCATGATGCTTGATTTCTTAAGCGCCATGTTTTTGTCTTAAAATCAGTACTGATTTTTATCACCTTTCTTAATAACATTGTTCTCTCCACACAAATGATCTGTACAAAAATAAATTTATTCTGTACTTATATCCAAGGCTATCTAGCTGTCTGAACATGAACCTCTGTGACTATAAGGTTGTGTTTTCGAGTTTTTCTCATAGAATCTATTTTTTAATGTTATAACAATGCACCTGACCAACACGTACATGTTTGGTACTGTAATCTGTAATGTCCCATTATGTCACTGTGCTTAGCTGTCAGATACTTACCTCCCTGTTCCTATGACATGGTATACATTACATTCAGTAGGTTTGCTTTACTTATTTTTTTATTCATTCATTTGTTTGTGTGCATATTTGTTACATTAGCAGTACAACCAGGTTAGATACTTGTACTCATTATTATATTTGCTTTACTGTTATTACAAGAGTTACAGTTTCTGCTCAAATACAACTATTCGTGTAGAACAGATATGAATACTGTTTCAAAAATGATGTATTTTTCCAAGGCTGCTTAAGAATGGTGAACATCAAATACTTCATATCTTATACAAATTTAAGTTATCTACCTTTTCTCTGAGAAATTATGACCTTAGAGGTAATTATATTTAGAAACAAGCAGTGTGGCTGGGTCACAAGGGACTCAAGTCCATGTAAAAGAATAACTTCCTCCAGAATCACACATCATAATCACAAAATAAATGTTGAGAAAGGAATTGACCTAAGTGAAAAGTGGATAAATAATGATTCCACAATAAGGTTTATATGTAAGCGCTTTCGTCTTGCCCACAGATTAAGAGACACTTTATCAGTCATTCTGATTTATGGTTAAGTGCTGCATCCATTTTGTCTGATAAAGTCTCTGTTGATCTTTAACGGCAACAAAAGTATTAAGTTTGTGATCTTTTCTATGCAATGTATGTTTGCAATGTGCAGTTTTTAGCTTGAAAAAATGTTTACATTTGTGACTTTTTTCTTCAACGTGAATATAGAGTTTGTAAGTGACACTGTACATTACTTCTTCTGGGAATTAGAGCAATTATGCATGTATAGTGAAAAATATAGGCGAGCAAGTGAAAGAAGCTGTACTTTGTTCGGCTCTGTGATTACAAGATCTGTGACTGTCCCTAGGTCAGGAAGCAAGCATAAATTCTGTAAAAGAGATGGCTAACCAAGAGTAGGTGAATGAAGTCAGCAGTATGCAAATTTGAAGCCCTACTTAGGCTTTCTGGATGGAAAAACATAAGCCAGATGAATAAAGTAAGAGGAGTTTGCAAGACACAACTACCCTGGATCTTGGACCTATAATGTCTCTTCCTTACACTTCTTTCTCACCTAGAAATTCAGCTGCTGTTAGGATTCAGTAATTGTTTTAGTTCTTAACCAGCTAGGTGGAAATCTAGCTGTAGAGAGACACTTTTTCTTTCATGTAATCTATTTGTACAAAGGATTATGTTCTGTTTCTTTGCACAATTTCACATTTCTTTGTATATTTAACTGCTAAGTGTATTCTTTAACTCATTTCTTCTTAAGTAATGTATTTTATTTATTCTCTTAAAAATGCTTGTAGTTGGTAGCCTATTTACATATTTTAATAGATAACAGGGTATGTATTGCCAAATGGTGACAAGCTGCTAGGATCCACCTTGAACTGGCAAGCTGGGCCTGTTCAACACTACTGTTAGCACTCATAATTATTTTACTTATAAGAAGAGTGAAACAATAAATGGGATGCCCCTAAACTGGTAAACACGGGAATTGAAGTTTGCTGCCCAAGTCTGGAGAATTTCACTAATCTTCCCTAGAAACTAATGTATGTATGTATATCTGTGTGTAAGCACAGAAACCCAGATACAGTAGTGAGCAATGGATGGGGGGAGTTAGGTCCTCAGTTTGAAGCTGATTTTTAGCAATGATTGGTGTAGGCCCATACTCAGACAGTAGCTTAGTAATTCATATTTCTGGAGGTGTTTGTACTTCAATCTATTTGTTTCCAGTGTCATGACTTGTGATGCCATAACCTCATGGGTATATGACTTGAAAGTTTTTGAAGCAGATGCAAACATCACAATCCCTGTCCAGCATCATCTTTTTCACAAATGTAAAGATGCCAATTTCACTGTAACAAAAAAAAAAAGTTTGACGTTGCTCTGAAGTAAGTCAAACTCAAAGTTTATAAGATGTACATATTCTGACCCTGTCCTAGCATGGAGTAAATCTTATAAGATATACAGATTCTGACCCTGTCCTAACATGGAGTAAATCTTATAAGATATACAGATTCTGACCCTGTCCTAACATGGAGTAAATTATTGCTCTCATTATAGAAATAAGTGCCATCATTTTCTAAGCTGTAGTCGGGTCCAGGTTTTGTGACAACTGCCAACCATCACCTGTTGCACTCATAATTTTCCATGATAAGTTACATCTGTGTCTCATCCCCCCAAAAAACGCATAATGTTAAGGCCAAATATATTTTTATTTATAGTATATATATATATATATATATATATATATATATATATATATATATATATATATATATATATATGTGTGTGTGTGTGTGTCATAGGTTCATAGGTTCATACTAGGCTCTCTGCCCTAGGGCATTTATAAGCCTAGCCAGAATGTGTTTGGCTTTCGCCACCCATTTTAAATTTATTTTGCTATGCCCTTTTTCGAGGTTAGTATACTGTGCCTCTGTCTAACAGTGACACAGAAGTGATACCCGGGGTAAACCTACGATCTCCCATCCACTCATCAAGATTCCTCTTGAAGAGAGCGACTTTGCCTAACCTGGACTGGGATTTTATTCCAGAGTGAAGGGAGCCTCTGGGTTATGAATCTGTCCCTCCAGCATGTCCTATTTATTTCAGTGCTGAGGTGCAAGTCTCTCGAGCGCGTAGCTCGATGGGATTTGGATTTTCTGAGGTGCAGCATGTCCATTAATTCCGGGTTGGACATGGCTTTATACGTCAGGCACAGATCGCCTCTGAACTGGTGGTATGCCACTGGGTAGAGCTGGAGATTCTTTAACCGGGCAGCATATGGCTATTGTTTGAGCCCTTTGATCCTCTTGGTGAGGTACTTTTGGGGTCTTACCAGTTGGTGCAGGTGTCTGGTAAGGTACATCCCAAAAGGGGCATTGTACTCAATTATGGGCCTGATGAGGGATGAGTAAAGAGGCACGATGACCTCCCCTGATTTAGATGTGAATCCCTTCATGATTAGGTGGGCTATATAAAATGTTTTTCTAACCACTTTGGCCACGTGGTTGTCAAATGAGAGATTGCCATCAACTTGGGTCCCCAGGTCCCTAATTACTTCTTCTGTACTTAATGGATTACCACCTATGTGGTAATTTGTGGGCACTTTGTTTTTGCCAAAGGGATGACTATACACTTTTTGGCATTTAGCTTGAGACCATGGCTCTGGCACCAGTTGTCTGTTTCTATGAGGCCCTTTTGGAGGATGCTTGTGTCGGCTGGAGAGTCGATTATGGTGCCCAGTTTGCAGTCATCTGCGAACTTGGTCAGCCACAGTCCTTCCATGTTGGCCTGTACCTCCGAGAAATATATACCGAACAAGAGAGGTCCCAGGACTGAGCCTTGTGGGACACCACTTGTAACTGGTTTGGAGTCTGACATGGCTCCAGCAATTCTAACCATGTGGGTTCTGTCCTTGAGCCAGTTTGCAATCCATCTAGTGACATAGGGGTTTATATTTAAGCTGGTGAGCTTATCTATAATGCCCGAGTGGGGTATTGTATCGAAGGCTTTTGCGAGGTCCAGGTAGGCTGTGTGGACCACCTTCCCTCGTCAATGGCCTTGGTGACTGTTTCAAAGAAATCAACCAGGTTTAAGAGGCAGGATCTGCCCTTAACAAAGCCAAACTGGGTAGGATCCAGTGTCTGTAGGTCCCCAATATCTTTATTTATGAGGTCCATGATGATCCTTTCCATAGCTTTGCAGACCAAGCTAGTCAGGCTTATGGGGCGATAGTTTCCAGGATCCGTTGAGGCACCACCTTTATCGAGAGGGACCACTGTTGCTGTACGCCACTCTTTGGGCACATATCCTGTAGTAAGGCTGAGATTGAACAGTAGTTTTATGTTTGGGTTTAGCTCTTCTTGGAGTTCATGTAGGACGCAGCCCGGGACACCGTCTGGTCCCATTGATGCTGTGTTTTTTGCTTTGGAGAGGGCGGCTCTTACCTGAGCATCTGAGATGTCAGGGGGGCAGCACTCTGCTGGGATAGATATTTGCCCTTTTGGTGGGGAGGGGGGGGTTTGCGCTGAACCTGTCAGCTAGGATGTTGGCAATGTCTGTGGGTTCAGTGTATTTTTTGTCATTTTGGACTAATTCTGAGCATATCTGGTAATTACCACCCAGGTTACTAACATAACTAAAGAAAGCCTTGTGATTATCCTTAGTGTCCTGTGCAATTTTTCCTCTTGAAGCTGGCCTTAGACAATTTTATGAGTGCCCATAGTTTTTTGCTAATACTGATCAGTGATACCTTCCCTTTTTGGGATTTTGCTCTATCATTTAGTAGCTTCCTCCTTCTATTGTATAGTTTGTTTATGGCTGGGGTCCACCAGACAGGATGTCTGCCTTTGGAGGATTGGGTCTTGGTTTTATTTGGGATCGCATGATCCGTGCAATCCTGAAGGTGTTCATAGAATGCGTTTATAAAGGATTCTGCAGTCTGGGCCGTATTTTCCACAGGCCCGGGGGCTTTGAAGGATTCCACCTCAGTTTTGAGGAGTGTGAAATTTGCTTTAGAGAAGTTTTTCACTGTGGTTTTCTCGGCAGGGGGTGGGGTCGGGATGTGAATATCCAGTGAGATTAGTTTATGGTCTGATCTTACCAGTGAGGGATACACTTCTGGTCTGGAGCATAGAGTCCCCATGTTGATGATGATCAGGTCCAGTATGTTTTGCCCTCTTGTGGAAGTGGTAACAAGTTGTTCCATAGCATTTGAGTTTATAAATTCTAGGAACCTTTGGGCTAGGGTGTTGGAGCTAGAGTAACGCTCCCAGTCTATGTTTGGGTAGTTGAAGTCGCCCAATATAATGGTGTTTGGAAAGACCTTCATATTTTCCAGTGTTCTCAGAAAGGCCGAGTGGGGTTCCTGGGTTTGGGAGGGTGGTCTGTAGCAGGCTATAAACTGGAAGGCAGTTTTACCCACTGTTAGTTGCACATGGATAGTCTCTGATGCTTCGTGCTTTGCCACCAACCTGGAGGTGTGGGTATCTTTGATGAATATCGATACTCCCCCTCCTTTTGTGGTTCGGTCCAAGTTTTAGGCCTGAAAAGCATGGTATGAGGTATAACCTGGTAGTGCTGGGGTGCTCACGGGAGCCCTGAACCAGGTTTCTGTTACTGCACAGATATCAATGTTCTCCATGCTAAGGAGAGTTTCGAGTGCGTGCATCTTGAGGTTTAGACTTCTGGCGTTGAGTAGCATTACTCTTAGTTTCTTATCCCTTGTGATACCTATGGAGGTGGGTTTGTCTTTTGAGCCTTGCCTAAAAAAGGCACTATGGGGGTAGCAAGAGCCTTTGCCAATATCCGAAAGCCCAGGGGTGACAGGTGCAAGCCGTCCCTAGCGAAGCATCGTGGCTTGTCGAGCATATCATCCCAAGCTGACAGGCATTGGATCCCCTTTGAATGGCACCAGTACTTAAGCCAATTGTTGAAATTGATCATCTTGTCTTCATATTGTGGCATCATTCTTGGTGAGGGTAAGATGCTACTCAAGGTCAGGGTCATACCAGCCTAGGCTACATGCTCAGAGAGCTCCTTTATGTCTCTTTTCATGTAGTCCAGGGAGGTACGTCTCAGGTCATTCACACCAGCATGGACAATGACTGAGTCATATTTGTACTTGTCTTGGAGTGACCTGAGTGCTTGTGTTATGTGGCAGATCCTAGTGCCCGACAGGCTGCTCACCGTGACCCTCTCCTTGTTCAGCCTGGTGAGCGGGACGTCAGTGTGCCTGACGATAGAGTCACCTATTACAAGTGTATCAGGTGTGTTGTTTAGTCTTAAGGGCTGTGACTGTTCGGCACACTGCCTTTGTGAGATATGTGTTGCACGTGTTTTGTTTTGGGGTAGCGGTTGCTTGGGTGTCTGCTTTGGAGGTCTCTGCTGCTTAGGCAGATCTTTATTTAGAGCCTCCGAGTATGTTTTTGTGTGATTATGTGTTTGGTTAGCTGTTGTGGTAGGTCTATGTGAGACTGGAATTGTAGTGAGTGTGGTTTGCTTCTCCTCCTGACTGGTTATGCCAGTACTGACTTGAGAGAGCTTAGCCTCCAGTTTGGCTATATGGTTGCATCTCTCACATGTGTTGGAATTTGTTGGGAGGAGGAGAGGGTTGTCTGTGTACATGAGGCAGTTGTAACATTGCCTCAAAATTCCCAGATTCACCAGCTGGACCGGAGAGGAGATTGACAACTGACCTTTGGACATGCTAGAATAATATTGGGAATTCCTTAATAATTGAAAACAAGGGCCAGTGGGGAGTGAGGGTGTCTATGTATATACATATATATATATATATATATATATCTATATATAAATATATATAGATATATATATATATATATATATATATATCTGTATATGTGCATATACATATATAGCTGTATGTATGTGTGTATATATATATACATATATATATATATATATATATATATATATATATATATATATATATATATATATATATATATATATATATATATATATGTATATACGCATATATATATATATATATATATATATATATATATATATATATATATATATATATATATATATATGTATATATATATATATATATATATATATATATATATATATATATATATATATATATATATATATACATACACACATATATAAGCACAAATACATAAATATATATATATGTGTGTGTGTGTGTGTGTGTGTGTGTACATACAAATACATGCGTATACATATAAAAAACCTCTAACGAAGGAAGGAAAAAGAACTATAAAACAAATTTCCAATTACACTGCTTTCGTTCATTATTATTCGAGCTTCATCAGAAATCTTTCTGTATTCAAATATGAATGAGTGAAAATTCTAAAGTAAACAGCTTAAAATACAAGCGAGAAAGGTCTGCCCACAATGGGGATGTCATGAGCTATCTATTCCATTTGAGTAAACATTTTATGTTTAAATTACTATTCTGTCCAGAGGGCGAGTCAGCATGCAACCTGACTTGCTACTGTAGTGCCTTAATCTCAAGCAAGTTATTACTGTCACCAAATCATATACATTATATATATATATATATATATATATATATATATATATATATATATATATATATATATATATGTTGTAACTCCAAAGGTAGAATCATATTTGGTAGAATGTTTTTTTCTCTGTGTAAAAAAAAAAAAAAAAAAAGAGCGAGAGACTGGACAAAGTGTGAATCACATACGGTTGAATTTAGTTTTATATATTGTAGCTAAGCAAAAGTGCACAGGAAATTTAATGGTGACTAAAAAGATGAGGCTGTAAAGATGTGCAAGATGTGTGTCCTGTTGTCATGTGTAGTGGTTGTGTTAGGGAAAGCTTGTTTAGAAATGCAATGTTTATAGTTAGGATTAAGGTTACAGTTAAGGTTAGCACACATGAGTAAGCTGGTGTGTAGGGGGTCGAAGCCCCTCTGCCCGTCTTAGTCATTTGTGCTAACCCTAACCCTATATATTATATTACTAAAAATATTTCCCTAACAGTATCACTACCAAGATGACAGATGATCCTGGTTTTCTAGCTGAGGTTTACTAATATAGAGCGTTTTTTAGTAGGAGAGAAGTAGTCAATGTTTTGTGATTCACTTTATGCAGCACTCCATTTTCTGTGATTCTGTTTTGGGCTTTTGAATTTTATTCCTTATAAATACATATACACACACGCATATATATATATATATATATATATATACACACACAAACACACATACACACACATATATATATATATATACATATATATATATATATATATATATATATATATATATATATATATATATATAGTCTATTTAAATGTATGTGAATGTTTAAACATACAAATGGTACCTACACAGAGAGAGAAACAGCGAGTGAGCTGTTGAAGCACGTTTATATATTTATTTTGAGGAAAGTGAAAAAAAAAAAAACAACAAATGCTCAGGCACAGCTGATGCAGACATACATAGAATGTACAAATTTCACTTAGAATGGGACTGCAGGTCAGGAATGAATCCAGGACATTGCATCAGTTAGACAAAGATCTTAACCACAATAAGTAAATAAATATATGAAAAATTTGGCTGTGGCATTCATGCTGTTATTCATTCATGTTCTGAATTGCTCTACTTTTGCTCTTATCTCATGATCTGATGTTCTTTCTGTCTGCACGGCTGTAGTAAATGCAAATAAAGCAATACCACGGAAGGACTGTCGTTCCAGTTTACATGTGCTGACCTGCTAATGTCACTCATTATATTTATTGAGATGTGATGCTTGCCCATACATTTTATGGCAATGACTTCTGGCTTCTGAGTTTTACTATTACTTCTTTTGTGCATTTGAACTTTTCCTTTTTCTGCAGTACATGCAAATGTCTTAACTATCCATGGCTTTGCAGAATTTCCCTAATTTTGCCTTGTATGTTTGCCCTGTTCCTTATAAAATTGATTATTTTCTGATAAATCACTGAGGCTTACAGTCAGTTAATATTGAAAGACCATTAGGGTTAATTTGGATTCTTCAGAAAATCCAGGTTGTTGCAAAATCTGTTGATTTATTAACTTTTTAAGTGAATTAGAGTAATGTTTAAAACTAGTTCCCAGTTGTAGGCTTTTAGTCTTCATTACTTTTTCAGCTTTGTTTGTGATCCCTGAGAGCAGTGCACACATGGTAGTTAGGTATGAAGACATCACATGGAACGCAGTTCTACTCCTTACTTCTCAGTGTCCAGCAGTAAAATGATGGTAATGTACTGATAGATGCTAGGAGTGCCATCTTCTCATACTCTGGCAGCACAGGGGTCAAAACATGGGCTGACTAATTGTCTTCCAATCTGTACAAGAGCTGTGGAAGAACCAAACGGACATGCACTCTGTGATCTGATACATACTGGCATGTCTGAATTGTCTCATTAACACCTGTCTGCTGCTTTTTGTTAAAGGCAATAAACCTTCAGAATGTTTTTTTTTTCTTTTTCCTGTTACAGAAATGTCTGTTAGCTGACCTTCATTGGGATGATAATTCCATTTTCCTTTTTCTGCCTCTGATAAGGAATGTCTGTCTCTAATTTATGTGTCATTCTAATTCATTTGGTAATAACCAAAAGTGAGGCTGTTTGATTTTAGACCTTAGGTCTGCAGATGTTGCAACATTAGGTTGATAGCATTGTAATTGCAATTACAGCTGATGTAACAGTACCCTACAAAAAAATCAGTTATTTTTTCAGGTTTAGGGCATGCAGTATTACCTTGGCACAACTGGAATGATGTGGCATACACTTGTTTAGCTGACTTTATAAAATCCATTTGAAACTGAGAAAATATTGACATCTACTTCATCTCCCCCCCGACAGTCCAAGAAAAAGAGAGAGTGGTCCTAGCTTGCATATGACAAGTCATCTGCTGTCACAATCAAATGTTTTGAAACTTAAGCAAAGAGCCCTCCAGAATGCTTTAACCCTTTGGTTGCTGCTATCAGTCATTTTCAAGTAGGTTGATAAGCTTATAGGTTGCAGCTTGTTTGGAGGTGACCATGTCCATTTCAGCAGAAAGTGCAAGAGTATTTACTTTATTGGTAGATAAGGTTTTTCTGGTTAATTACTTCTGCCCCGAACTGTAACTTGTAAGTAATTACTGTATTCCCCCTTTGACCTCTTTGTGCTTCCCCATTAGACTTGTTTCATGTTGTCATAACATTTTGATCTTTCTCGTACCATATAGAAAAATTTGACTATTTGTTAATACACCACATCAGAAGAAGGAATGTTCTGGAACCTACAATTCTGTTAAATTAAGAGATGTTTCCTGGTACCTCTTTGGAATGTCTGTCACTGTCCTGTAACCTATAACACTTTTAACTTAAGAAATATTTCCCAGAACTTCCTTGGAACATGTATCCCAATACCATCATCCTATGTTTTCTTTATCAATTCATTCAATTAATGGGATTCTGATATATATTATTTGTGCAATTTTTGTGTCTTATTGTCTGTAATATACCTAATTCTCCACTGCCATTACTAATAATATACAGCAGTGTCTCCTGACCTTTCTTTACATAGGCTGCAGTGTTAACTTCTTCCTCAACTTTACATAAATTTTATAACATGACTATATGACAACAAATCTGAATATGGCGCCTGCCCTGAGGTGATGCCAGAAATCTGTTGAGGAAGAGGTTGTATTTTTTACTTAACTTGAAGAAAATGTACCACAGAATCTCACCAGATACCTTTTGTCACTTTCATATTGCTGTTAAATCATCAGTGACATCAGTCTTCAGACCTCTTTAATACCTACAGTATCAGGTATCTTACCAAATCTCTACACTTATTTATGGTCCTCATCAAAGCATGGTATAACGTGATATGCTTGAGTGATTATAGTATATTGAATGATATTTGAAAAAAACAATTTTCATATGGGGGAGGTATTATGAAAAAAAAAAAACATACAATACACCATGTATATGCTTCTAACTCCTAGGTACTGTTCGATTCTCAGCTAGAGCGTCTTCTGTGTGGAGGCATGCGTGAATGGGCTTGAAGGTTGAAGGTTGTGCATCAGGGCTGTTAACTCGGCACGTAAAAATCCACTACCAAACATTAGCGGTCCGGAGTTCCGCTGTGGTGACCCCTAAACGGGATAAGCCGAAAGACACAACAACTAAGTGCTCCACATATGAAATATGCACCACATGTCACCTGGCTGTTTGGAGTTTGAAAACTTAGCTAGTTTTTTTTTTTTTCCTCTAAATGCAATTCACATCAATAAGACTACATCTTGTGTATTTTTTCCCTTGAATGTGGTGAAACCTTTATAAAATACAGCATCATTTCTTGGAAACATATAAATATGTTTGGCCTAACCAGTATGTCCATATAAATCTGAACTCTTCTTTCCCACTGTGTTTCTAAACTGGAAACAGAAGACGTAATGAACACTTCCTGCCTATGAGGCTGACATTTTTTTTTTAACTTTACAATGCCTTGTAGCAAAATCACAGCTGTGTCTTTAAACATTTTATTAATCCTGCGATGCCATGGCAAACACACCCATTTAAAATATTAGATAGCTTTGCTTAAATACAGGCTGTAACACTTATGTGAGCTGCAGCTAAGCTTTATGAAATCAGTCATGTGGAATTGCTTTTATAACATACCTTAAGAGTGACACTAGTATTGTATTTTTATTTTATGTAACACAGAGGAAGACTTATTTAAAAGTTGGAATCTTATCCTACTGGAAAATTCTAAGACAAGATTCTGACTTAATTGCGTGTCTGTAACTGCAGAAAAGTTGTAAATGATGCAGTCAGGAAACTACTGAGCTCTGAGTTTAAGTTATAAAATTGCCAGGTGCAGTGGGTAATATGTGAACTTCTGTTAATCTTTTTGTTGTTTTTGTGTGTGAGAAGAAATTATTGGATTACTCTTGTTTCTTGAGTAATAAGTTAATTTAAAAAGCTTGTGTTTTCTTTTTAAGTATTCTGTCTGTGCAAATAATTTTTCTGTTCATCATGCAAATACATTTACCATTACATACGTAAATTGTATTAGTACTAACCTCATTATTTTTTTTTAAATGCACTTTAATTGCAGCTGGTATTTGTTTATGAATTAATTATCATCTGAGGAGATGGTGTTATTTAATACTGTAGGTTGTTAATGGCAGCATTACCAGTGATACAAGTTTAGTATTGTGTTTGACTGCTGATCAAGAGTGGTGCATTAAGTGGTGTATTGGATCCTTAGCCAAGGACAGAAGAGTGCTGGCGTTTCTCTTTTGCTTTGGATGAAAGCAGTGGCACACTGAAGAATACTGCCACTCTTCTCTGGGAATTGGAATTATGTGATGCATAAATGTGTGTGTGTGTGTGTGTGTGTGTGTGTGTGTGTGTGTGTGTGTGTGTGTGTGTGTGTGTGTGTGTCCATAAGTAATAATTTGTAAGGACAACAGTTATCATGCACAAGGAACATTGGAAGGCACTAAAGTTCACAGAGAGAGAGAGAGAGGATGATGAGAAAGTGGTCCGCGGTCTAGGTTAGCGACTTAGCTTGGTAAATGGACAGCCTGGAGTTTTACTCTGGTTGTGGATGGGTTTATCAGTGCCTTGAGCAACAGTGCGTATTCCTTGTATGGTTTTGAGACTGTGTTGTTTTTGTGAATTATTTAGTGAATCAGATTTGTCTGCATCTTTTTTTTACTTTAACTTGCAGGGTGCCATTTGCATGTCCTGAGTGATTATCCCTCCAGTAGCCATCAGACCAACTTGTGAGCAATGGATATGTTTGATCGATTATAGACCCTGTCTTTCAAACAACCAGCAGTACATTGGTTTGAAGTGAAGAGATTCAAATTCCATCTGTCAGGCAATCAAATCTCTTGCCACGATATATCCTTTCACAAACAAACAGTATGTTGTTGACATGTTAAAAGTATAACGTTTTTGAACATGGTCATAATACTCATATAGACTCTAAAATGCTGTCCATAACAGCTATGTCACATAAATGCAACTCCAGCTCTTTGTATGTATTAATGATTAATGTGATACTATTACTTTGTAAGAAACAGTAGTGTATTCAGCACATCAAAAATAAATAGTAAAGCAAGTGACCTAAAAAATGTTTACGCAGTTAGATGAGAAACTCAGTAGAAATAAAAGTAAACTAAATAATGTTTTAGCTGAATAACCTTTAAATATTACAAATATGGTTGACCATAGACTATCTAAAGAAAACTGTAATCAGAAACTTAATTTTCAGTCAGCATTTCTTCCTTATAGTTTCATAGGTTTATACATAAATACAAATGTGGAAGGTTGGGCACCAGGCTAGCAACTCGACACTGTAAAACTTCATTGCCAATCATGAGCGGACAGGTGATCTGCTATGGCCAACCCTAACAAGGAAAAGCTGAAAGAAGAAGAATACATAAATACAAAGCAATCAGCCTGTAAACCATTACTGGTCCAGGAAATAAATCATATTCAAAAGATCCCAAAGTCAGTCATATAGTAGACTTAGGGGGTTGAGTAAACATTGCCCATTCAATTATCTAGGTGTACCTTGGAGGTGGCAAGGGTGCTACTCTGCTTGACATAAACTGGAAGTTTGTTCAAAATGTGGAGAATGTATCAGGATATGCATTTATCATGCAAATATGTCTTATTTACCTGGTAAAGTTTTTCCCTGTTAACAGGGTTTTTGAGAAAGCACTTGTTCTGCAAAGGAATCAAGGAGAGAAGAATCAGTCATAGTTTCAAAAACTAGATACAGATCACCATGGAGATTTTGATAAGACTAAGTGCACAGAAAGGACTGCCAGTCCACCTTTATAACTCAGGATTTGAAAGCCATTCATCTTTTTAATTTGGAGTCTTTGCAGTCTCACAAGATGAGTGATACATTTAAAAACATACATACTAAAAGGGGGTATATTAAATTTTGGGTATGAGAAGAATAACAAATGGGAATTAGACTTATCTGAATCTAGACGAGATACATTTAAAAACTAAATAATCCATATAGATGGCTTTCCAAACTACTTTAGTGACATAATGGTTAAGACATAAGGACTTATTAACAAGAGTGCATATATCTCTTACCAAAGTGTCATATGGAGAGGAGTACTTCCTATATAATATGATGAAGAAAAGTTTCACTTATCAAAATGAATTCTACTAATTTTTATATTTGATTTAAAACCACTATGCTTGCATCAGTTGGCAACAGTCTAGCTCATATTGGAGCCATTGTGATTCATCACACTAGTACCCAAATGATAGCTCCCTGCAAATGTCCATGGCCAAAGCTGAGGAGAGTTGACTTGAAAGTATGAAAATTAGATGCCAAACATGACAGGGTCCAACAATGAGCCCTGTTGTATACCACTGGTATTATTTTTGTTTGCAGAGGTGGAATCTGTGACTCCATCTAGGTGGCTTATGTCAAACAACCAGTTTCCTATCCACTACACAATACAAGGATTTATATTCAGAGCTCAGTCAATAGTGCTTGTATGGGGAATAGTGTCATTGGCCTTGGACAGGTCCAGATATGTTGTATATACTGAAAAATAGCAATCAGTTCCCTTGGTGCTTTTTTCAAATAAACTAATGAGGTTAAAGCGGCAGGAGCTGTCTTCATCAAAGCCAAATTGATCAGTGCCCAAGGTTAATTACGAGATTTTCAATTCCCAGATTAATAAAGTTTGAGATTATACATTTCATAGCTTTGCATATGAGACTAGTGAAATTAAAGGGTCTATAGTAACCACGGTCTGTGGTTGAGCTATCCTTTGGTAACAACATTACTGTGGTTGTTTTACAGGCTTTAAAAATGTAACCATTGGAGAGGCTTAGATTAAATAAGTTAAATAGGTTAAGTACAGGTTCAGATAGGACATATTTGGTATGGGAAGTAAAGTAACATGGTATGTTATCAAGTCCCATTGATCCAGTCTTCTTAGCTTTTAAGATGGCTGAGGGGATGTGTTCCACAGTAATTACAACGCTGATGAGATTTGTTTCATAGCAGTTATGGTGTGTGACTGTGGAATCTGTAGAGTAGCTATGTGTGGTTGGAGAAAAAATTTCACCAGATTTGTCAGGTAGGATATTAGCTATTTCCTTTGGGTCAAAGTGGACAGCACTTATTTGAACTAAATCTCAACAACTGTGTGTTAGAGAACAATGTTTTTGTATTTGGTGACTCCATATATTGGCAATGTAATGGCGTGGCTATGGGCACTTCATGTGCCAATAACTACGCCAATACCGTTATGGCAATATGGGAGCATGAATACATTCTAGAAGGTCCTTTTAATGAATCTGTTGCATTCTACAGAAGGTTTGTAGATTTATTTTTCTTATGGAATGCGACACTGGAACAGTTCATTAAATTTGAAGAATATGTTAACAATACCACCACCTTTTTGCATTTTATTTCCAGCGTATTTTCCCAGTGTATACATTTCCTAGATATTAATGTGGAAATTGATGAGAATGGTACTATATTTACTAGACTTTATAGAAAACCATGTTATGTCAATCATCTACTTTCAAGGAATAGCATGCACCCATCATCTATTTTTAATAATGTTGTCAAAAAACAAATGTTTAGGGCCTCTAGTTTAAATGTTCAAAAAGAGATTTTCATGATCAGATTAATATTACACAACAGCATTTAGAAGACAGAGATTATGGAAGTAGTGACATTTATAAGAACATTAATGAAGTAAAATCTGTAAGAAATAGTAGGGCTAAACCTTATTTTTCTAAAAGAGATGAAGGAAGTGCATCCAATAGTAATTTATTAAGTGAAAGTAAATTAAGGGTGCCATTATATTATTCCAGTAGTGTTTCTTCTTATATGACCATTATAATGAAGCACTGTAACATATTAACTACTGACAAAGACATTAAAGAATTGTTAGACCCTGAACCTAGATTTCTGTTTAAGAACATGAAATCTTTGAGGAGAACACTCTGCTATCCTACATATAAAAAATATTATAAAATAAAGGCCACCTTACCTTGTGGCAAATGCTCTATATGTCAGTTTATTGACATTACATCACAGTTTAAACATCCAGATCAAAACAGAGTGCATCATTTTGATGGTTTTGTCACCTGTAATACCGAACACACTGTTTATTTACCATATTGTTTACAATGTTCTAAATTTTATGTAGGTAAAACTGATAGGTCATTGAAAGAGAGAGTCAAAGAACACATCTATTTTATTAGTAAAGGCAATAAGGTTAGTGCACTGGCGAAGCATGTTATGGCCACTAATATAGAACATAGATTTAAATGAATAGCCATAAGAGGTAGTGATATTAGAAATGCAACCAAACTGCTAGATTCTAAGTGGATAATAAGGTTAAGAGGAGACCATGGCCATGGATTAAATGAATTTGTCCCAATTAAACCGAGGCTGAAATCCAGACTCCTAATTCAGTGACTGTATATAATCAATATGTTTATTTGCCAATGCACTTATGCATATATCATACGACCTAGATGTTATATAGCGCTAGTTTAGTCAGTAAATCTAGCATATTGTGAGTGCCAAGAATGGTTGGTTGTTCCATTTTTGATATGTATGCCTTTTTTATGTATATGCCTGTTTGTTTAAAGGATGTCTTGGAATGAAGTCACATGATTAATTAACAGGTAGCCACTTTGTATTTAATTGAGTGTATTTTAGTTTCGGTGTTAGCATCTGATGAAGCAGCACAGTCTGCAAAAGCGCTTATGAACATTTTTAAAGAAATTGGATTTTTATCTTGGATAACCTGGCCGTCTTTGAGTCCTTCTGTCTCAGTGGATATACTTTTTAGATCTCAACATTGCTTAGTGTTAATTCTTAACTTCTAGATGAAGTTAAAGAAAGAAGTGAAGGTATTTTTAGTTAGTTAAATTCATGAAAAGCCTTGAACTTCCTAACAGTACCCTTAAGCTCTTTGCTAGTTTGGTTAAGTGAGCAAGCAAAGTGGAAGAATGCGCTCTCTTATAAGCATTAAGTATTTTCCTTCTCTTGTATCCTTTATACAAGTATTCCACTATAAGGATCAATTACTAAATTTCCTAGTGTATTTGATGCAGATAAGGAATGTCATATCTTAAGTGGGAGAAGTCAGAGGCATAGGCAGCAGCTTTACCAGTGGGGTCCGGTGGAAGAAAAGGAGAGTTACAGCAGAATTTAAGTTATTGGGTAAATGAAGAGGGCTTGCTTTTGAGAAGTTCTTAAACACAGCGGTATTTGCCAAGAAAGTTTCATCAGTTTTAAGGGAAAAGGTCAGTGATTTAACAGGAGAGGTGTGCAAGAAGGGCCCATATTTTATTAGAGAAGATCAAACATATCCAGGACACTTGTATGATGATTAGCTCTTTATACATGGAAGTTGGCATTTATAATGTTAAGGAATCATTTGGCATAATGAACATTGTGTGGGTAGGTCATGCAGTTTATTCATGACTAGCAAAGTCCTCTAATATAAAGGTTTTGGGATTAATGGGGTATATTCACTATATGCTCTTGAATTTTCAGTAGATCTGACATAATGGTTGCAAGAGCCATGAAAAGAAGGACAGCTTTCATTGCTTCAAAACCATGCCTCCATAGCTACGAATGTACGAAATGATTTAAGTTGCTGAAAGGCATGAAGTCTTGGTTTTGTATGTTTGTTTGTTTTGTAAAGACCACTGGCATTGACTACAGCCATCTTACTGTGTTCTGCATTAGACTTATCTAGGCTGGGAAGTCCAGCAGATGGACCTCTGCCTAAAAAGGAACTATAGTGGCAACAAAGGCTTTAGCTGACTTGGGGATTTTGGATTGTGTTTTGGTAAGCAGGGTATGGGGTGCACTTTCATGTTGCTGATAAGAAAACTGCAGTAGCTGGCATAAAAGGAACCACATAAGTCAATTAGTGTTTCATTTAACTAATTTAAGGAACTCTTAGAAACTACATAAAGACACTTTTCTTAAAGAAAAGAACTGCTCTGGTTGCAGTCAATGAGATAACCACCAACCAATTAAAAAAAAAACAAGAAAAAAAGAAAAAACAATTCTCTCTTGTTCATTTGATAGAAGAAAGATATTCATCTTATATGAATTTATGGTACACCAGTTTTCAAGGATGTCAGAAATGAATAGCCATTACTGTACAATATAATATGAGCTCTAGTGAACTTTTTACTGTAGAGGTGGATTTCTAAAGCAAATCTGTATTGCTTTTGTCATGCTGCTAGCCCACCTATTTGGAATTTTGTAAATAATTCTGCCATTCGTGAATACTGATATGATTTATACAGAATTGTATGTTATGTACTGAGCTAAGATGTACCCACAGTGTATCCTGCAGGAACATAGAAGATTAACCTGAAAAACTCAGGAATAGTTGAGGTTAAGTTACTTTATAGCCATAAACAAAATATATTATCTCTCAGTTTCAGTTCAATAGCAGACACAATGTCTAGAGATAGAAGTTTTTCTATTCTCATGAAAGAAAAGTAATCATTAGGTTTAAAATGTAAAATGTTTTATTGTTTTATGACTTCCAAGATCTGGCAAATATCTGAGAGATACGTATTTTTAATACAGAGATGTTAAATTCTATTAGTTTGTGTTTAGCCTGGGAACTGAAGTCAGGTGACAGAGTGATATCATACAGGCTAACCCAGTAATAAAATGTGATATTAATTTAAGAGACTGTGCATTTTGTATTTTGTCTTGGACCTAGCAAGAACATCCACTCATCATCATCATCTGCAGTTGCCTGTCTGTAAGATTTAGGGCATAGTATCTCCCATAGATATAGATAGGAATATAGCAAAGATTAGTTTAGATGTCTTCTGTATTTATTTGAGACTGTCCTGCAATGTTGTTTTAAAATATTTCATGTGATTTTGAACTCTGAAGTAACTGTGTTGATTGATGAGTATTGTCTTGTTTTTTTATTATTTATTATTAAATATATATAAACCTATATTTGTGGCTGATATTTGTGAGACATATTTAAGATCTTAGGGTACTTGCATATGTATTTGGTGACACTGTACAGGCCACTCCTAATAGCCTGGTGCTTGGTCAAAACTACCATTTGGATTAATAGCAACATTACACAGTAGGATTGGGCACCCTTTGGTAAGGGCCTTATAGTAGCTGTTAAGGGTGGCTGGTGGCAGCTGGAACTACCTTATAGTCTTAGCAAAAGGGGACATAGCTAGTAAACCTGTGCTAGCCTTTCACAGTTTTGTGTGTATGTGTTTGTATATCAATTATATCAATCCAGTCTCAAAGTGTGTGTGTGTGTGTGTGTGTGTGTGTGTGTGTGTGTGTGTGTGTGTGTGTGTGTGTGTGTGTGTGTGTCAGCCAACTACTTGGGCAGGGACACAAAGCACTGGTTGGACAGAGAGGGTGGTAGAGGTTTTGGCTTGGCCACTCAGCTGAGATCTCAGACCTATAGCTGTACCAGTAAGGAGTCTTAATGGGGATCTGGAGAAAGAGGGAGAAACTACATAAGACTGCCTTTGGTCTCTGTGTCCTCTTAAGGGACATTGCACTTTACTGTGTGTGTGTACATGTCATTCTCCCAATCTGTACGCCCCCTAGCTGTTGCCAGTGGTGAGGATTAAGGCTCCCTGATTACTGGGCCAGTCCAGGGGTGTGTCAGCTTTCATACACCTTCTCGGGAAATAAATTTACTTTGTTAAGGAGCCTTTATGCAGTAAATGTTCATTTTGGGCTCATCAGTTCTTTACCGAACCTGTATGTTACAATATAAACAGCACATATTGCATTCCTACTGAGACAAATAAGTAAGAGGGCCTGCCTGCTTACTTAACATTACTGGGTAAACTTTCCTGCAGCTAGTGTTTTTATTGATTATGCTCCAGTTGTACTCCTTTGAATTCTTAGTCAGTATATCAATATAAACTATAGCAAAAACAATCCCAGATACTAGTAACTTTAGTAAAACGTATATATACTATCCTTTATTTCTCTAAACAGCTAGTACGACAGTTAGTTAGTTCCTGCCTCTCTTTGTATTCTAGTATGTAGTTTCTATTTGAATAATGATTATTTTAATCACTTTGTTTTAAAGGAATACACATGATGCTTAACATAGAATGTTTGATGTTAGACCTAGTTTTGAGTAAAGAAACAGTAAAAAATACAGGTCTGTCAGAAGCACAAGAACATAATTTTAAATGTGTTTTATAATATGGGTAAGATCTATTCATGGGAACCTAGTGAAAGCATATATCTGTTACTCTCATTCCTACCCTATTCTGTTCCAAGCTGCAAGCAGCCTGTGCTGCATTCTTATTTATCTTGTTTTACATTCTTCATTCCCAGAGCTCCTTGGACCTGCTCTCTGCTCAGGCCCCAGAAAGCCTCAGCACCAAAGGTATTCGGCCAGTACTGCATTTACTTCAGAGTGTTCTGGCGCCATTTTGGTAGCCATGCCTCTTGGCTTCCATTGCTGATGAATTCTGGAAAAAGGCAGAAACATTAGGGAGAGTGGTGACCATTTGTAAATATTACTCTAATTCACCTAAAAGGATAACAGGACAACAGGAGCTGATTGATGTGTCTTTTCTGAACAAAAGGCGGTATGACATTTTACTATATAGCACTATGGACAGACTATAATTAGCAATGATTTACCATAGAAATTTTATAATGGGAAGGGCACAATTATGAGACAAAATGACTGATGATCAGCAAAATCAGGATAAGTAGAGAGAATTCACCGGAGTGCATGCTGTCAGAGTTCGTAGTTACTTAGAAGAAAACTCAGTTGTGGCAATAGAACAAAAGGGTAAAATGATCATTTGTTATTAAAGCAAAAATGGAGAACTGTTAAAAGGGGAAGAATATAAGTATGGTATTGATAGATTACAAAAAAGCATTTGACAACATTCCACATTCATGGATAAAAGAGTGCTTACAGATGTATAAGATACTCAATACATTGATCAATTACATTACAGTTACCATGAGACAGTGGCAAACCACTCTGAGGCTGTGATAAAGGGCAAATTATTATCCAGCAGATAAAAATTTAAAGGGGGATATTTTATTTATTTGTTTATTTGACATTTGTTAACCAGGGTAGTCCAAACTGAGACAAAGCCCTTTTTCAGCGGAGGCCTGGGGAGAAAAGCTCCACAAGAATAACATAAATTCTAGAATCTTAATATTAAAAAGTATTGGCCTATAATAAGCATATAAAAAGTGTAAGCAAACATAGTACAATGTAGAAAAGAAATTCAGTGATAGTACATGGTATACAACGGTGAAAGAAAAAAGCACACAACTTGTATACATTCTAATATCAGTAAAATCAAGGGCATTCCAGGGTAACTCTGTCACCACTGTTCTTTTTTCATACCCTCAACCCATTAAGCTGTCTTCTTAACAGATTAGGACACAGTTACAATTTGGCTCCAAGACAACAACAAACTGTAAAGATTTCTCACCTTCTTTTTGTGGTTGATATAAAACTGTACAGTTCAACAGATGAGGAACTGAAACCACAACTGGAAGTGGTCAAAACTTTCTCAGATGATATAAGAATGTCATTCGGTCTTGATAAATGTGCAAAAGCAACATTTAAAGCAGGAAAGCTGCAGCACCAAGAAAACTATTAGCCTGAGACAGAAATGTAATACAAAGGAACCTGAGCAGGAGGGAGTGTATACAAATTTGGGAACTGGTGAAGGATCGACAATAAAACATAAACTGTGAACAAAAGGAATATTTTAGAAGACTCAAATTAATACTGAAAACAGCCCAGACATCTAGGAACAAAGTCCAAGTTATAAACAAATTTGTTCTTCCTGTTCTAACTTACACTTTTGGGGTGACTGACTGGCCTCAAAAGGTATTAGATCAGTTGGACAGGAAAACAAGAAAAATGCTCACACTTACCAAATGGTATACACTGATTTTAATACATCAAGATTATATATCCCTCATTCTGAAGGAGGTATGGGCCTCCTAGAAATTGATTTACATGTAAAGATCTGCAGTCATAGGACTGCATACATATCTGGTGACCTCACCAGATCGAAATAGAGTAAACGTTTTGAAACGTGAAGAGAGCAAATCTAAGATGACTTCCTTGCTTAGTTTAGCAGAAGCATAGTTGTGTCAAGCAGGAATGGAAACCAAATCAGAAGAAGACAAAAATCAGGCAGTGCCAAAAAACAAAGTAAAGAACAGAAGGAGAAGAATCAGATGAGAAGGCAAGAAATGTGGAAAAGGCAAGATTATAGTTGCAAGTACAGAAAACTCCTGGAACAACCTCGTGTAAATCAGATTCTAATGGAATGGTTAAGGAGAGGCAAATTTAAACCAAAAGATGAAAGGTTAATATTTGCAGTATAGGAGAGTGAACTAAGTCCACATTGGTTTATGAAGTCCATTGAACATGCAGGAAAAACAGACAAATGCAGGTTCTGTAAAACAGAACTGGAAATAGTCACACACCTTGTTGCTGGGTGTGATACACTAATTGCAGAGGGCCTGTGTAGTGAAAGGCACACTAATGTGGCAACACTGTTGCACTGGGGATTGTGCAAAGATTACAGTTTTGAAGTAGCTTGGAAGCATTGGAAACATGAACCGCAAAGCATTATAGAGAATGCTGATGTTTATATCATATTACCCATTACCAACAGTTCAAAAACAGATTAAAAGAAAACAGATATGGTAGTTAAAGAAAAGAAGGCAAAGGTAGCATAGATCATTGAAATTGCTACATCTAGTGGTTATACTCTCTTATGTACAGAGAGAGAGAGACAAAATCATTAAATACCAGGATTTGCATGTAAAAACAGTGTAAGTGTGGAATAAGGACACCCAGACAGTTCCAGTAGTAGCAGGAGCAATGGTTCTCATACAAAAAGAATTTACAGCCTTATTTAGATATGTTGCCCATACATGTAACTCTGTTTGATTTGCAGAAGGAGTCATTTGTGGGCACATTGCAGCTACTGCAGAGACCACTTTCGGCTAACATCCAAGACTGAAACAATACTAATTTCACAAACTTTAATCATACTTCGACTTAGGAAACAGGGTCCATTCCCATCATGGTATTAGAAACCCGAAAGATTTGGAGAAATTAAACCTGAAGGGCAAAAATGTTCAGCAAAATCATCAGTGTTCAGCAAAATCAGGTCGAGTTTAGAGATATGCTGGCAAGTCGTCTTTTGTATACCATCCCCCAGCGAACCATTCCAACATAGGATAATGAAGCATTTCTAACTATCTGTTACTGCCCTTGCGCTGTGTTCCATTGTGGATCAGAGTTATAAATAATTCGTATACTGGTAGGAAGTTAACAGAGTGTTACTGAAGCCAGCAAGAAAAGCTGTTTATCTTCATCTTAGATAATGTGGTACAGCGGAGAGTTAGTAGCAAACACAAGAAGGCATCTGTGAAGAATGACCACTGCCCTCCATGTACAGAAGAGAAAGACAGCAATTTCTTTGGAAATTTAATTATACCTGCTTTGACTAGTCATCCCATAGTCAGGATCCACTTTGACAGTACACTCCACCCTGGTGTGGTTAGATGTGCAATCTGTGAACAAAATCATAGGCTTACTAGTCACATTACTTCATTCATTAGTGTGTTATTTATATAGAACAAAGATTTAGATAGAACCATTAGTACGTTTCTTTTTTTTTTCCATATACTTTAAACCATATGGTAGGCCAATTTATCACCAAAGCTATTGGTAAAAGAAAAGTACTGTGTTTGTTCATTCTTGCCTTTAGACTATTATGCAGCTGTGGGTGCCAGTTATAAAGTTTTTTGCAAATGCATCAATATCATATAGCGCTGAGTCGCTTTGCTTTACTGTTTGCATTTCCACTGGAACATTTGGTAAAAAGATTATGACATCGGGCAGTACCAGAATGTCTCCCATATTCATCACACAGCAGCCAGAACTGTCTTAGTGCAATGTGTTTGACTATGCTATAATGTGTGCGCACTCTTTGTATTCTAGGTTCCCTTTTAAGGTTTGATAAAGAAGTAATATGTTAGGAAAAAAAGAGATTTATATGAGGTAAAGAAAAAGGAGTCGGTCATACCCAGCATTTAATCTGTAAAGCAAACGAGTGACAGTTAAGCTACAGATGACCAAAACAAAAATTGCCATCAGCAACAGAATCCTGTCATTATCTTTCAGGAGGCTGCAAATGATGTCAAGACCATGCTATAAATAAAAATAGCAAGAAATAACATACTGCGGGTATTCAACAAGAACAGGAAAAAAATCAGTCAGGGTTACAGTACATATTGTACTTGGTCAGATCAATACAACAGAGACACTCTTTCTTCATGAGTCTTAAAGAAACAGCTAACAATTTGGTATACATTTCAGCAATGTAATACCCAACAACACCCTCTCCACTTTGCTCACAGCTAATAACTTGTGCATCAAAACTTGTAACCATTTTGTCACTCTTGTAACTTTACAAGTTAGCCTAATACAAAAAAATGTTTGAAGTTACTTAAATTGTGCACCAACTACTGAGTTCTTACCCTTATGATTTTTAAAGATGGCTGCAATATCTATCACCTACTATATTCTTTTCAGGTAAACCAACATATAAGAAAAAAATGTTCTCAAACTTTAGAAATCATGAATCCTCATGAACTCATCCACCTCCATAAAGGTGACCTTTTTAAGACGATATATGACATTTTGCTGCCCTTGTCTGTCAACTTTCCAAAATATTGGAAAAGTACGTTTATAGGTTCCTCTCTGTATCAAAACTCATAATTTACTATTCATTTATCATCATTATTTTTATATGTTTAGAAAGGTTACAGTTCTCCTTAACATAGACTATACATCTGAATATACGAGATGAATGTTAATATGACAGTTTTACTGGTAGTTTTTTCCCTTGAATTTCTGAAGACATTTGACACAATCAGAAAATAATTCCATGTAAACAGACTGCCTGCCAGTGTGCTATCCATCTCTCAGTATGGATATTTATGGAAATGGAAGTGTCACAGCTCTCCTTCATATTTAGAGAATATACGTTAAATAAACTTTGGCAAGGCAGTGTTGTTTGCACTATTTTCTATGTTTGACGAAGGCAATTGATAAAATTAACTACCGATGTCATGTAACCAGACTATCTGTACTACACAATCCATATTATACGGTGTAATACATCTTTTCCTAGTGACAGATCTTTCAGGGAATTTCTCAGGGATCGGTAACTGCCTACTTTTTCTTCTTAGTGAATAAGTTGTGAAAACACTTTGGTATTGCAGTGTTAACCCATTATATAGATGGACTGACACTTCTCTACTCAGCCTCTGCTGTATCTGTGCTACACTCTCAGCTTCATCTGTTCAAGCCTCTGTGCTTGGTTTGAATCTGTACCCAAATGTCTTCAAAATAAAATGCATGCATCTACATATAAAGCTGCAGGCTTGCTTACTACCATCAAGAATCACTTCCCCTCTCAAGCTCTGAAATCTGTAAAGCTTCCATGAGTCTTCATGAATAGTGACCTTGGGTATGACTGATTTATCAAGTAACACAAATGTGAATCTTTTATGATCAGCTGGACTGCAATGTTTACAGCCAATGGCATCCTGCTGCTGAGGCTCGGACAACATACAATGTTTTAACTAACCTTCTCATAGCCACAGCACATAAACCTGAGATAACCTGTAAGAGAATCACATACCTTGCTGTTAGCATACCTTCTGAATCTCACCACTTCTATGAGGAGAATTAGTGCATGGTGCCTGTATAGCTAAAGACTGGAAGTAACTTCCTTTTAATGTACAAGAACCTGATACAATTATGTCTCATCTAGCAAGAAACTGGTATAGTATATAAGGAGAAACTTGACTGAGCTAAATATCTGAAGAACAACCCTACTTATCCTGCCCTGTTCCCCTACAACTTTTCTCTCCCTTACCTCTCACTTCTATGTAACTGTTCATAGTTGCCATCCCTTCTCTTGCCAATATTAAAGCCCTTGCATCTCCTAACTGTCAAAATCCTGACCTTCACCTCTCATTCTCATTTCCTTAATATTTCTGTTTGTTTCATAAAGCTTATGGGATACTGACTAAAGTTCTTCTACCTTGTACTGGGGCTATAGACAGCCTCTCTAGAAACCAGTTAGTCCGTCCTTACAGCTGTTATCTAAAAGTCCTTTTATTTTCTGTATCCTTAATCCAGTGTAGCTGTGCATGGTTTGTATATTTGAATTTCATTAATGGTGATCCAAAAAAAAAATACAATTAACATCTTGCGGCACAGTGACGCAGCGGTTAGCATTGTCGCCTCCCAGCAAGAGCTTCTTTGGTTCGATTCTCAGCTGGGGTACCTTCTGTGCAGAGTCTGCATGTCCTCCCTGAGTTCACATGGGTTTCTTCTGGGAGCTCCAGTTTGCTCCCATGTTCCAAACACATGCATCTGGAGTGTTTCTCCCCAGACTTCCACTGAAAATGGGCTCTGTCCCAGTCAGAATTTTCTGCTAAACAATTGTTAAATAAATAAATGAATAAAATAAATTGCTTAATCATTTGAGTCTCTACATTACTTGCATTTTACAGTGTGTATTTGTGCTTATATTTGTATTTTTATTCCCTCGACAGAACCTGAAATAGGTCCATATATATCATTGTTCTACCACGGTTAGCAAAAATAGATAAACACATAATTAAGAAATGGAGGAAGAAAGTAAACATAATGAAGCTCAGTTCACTGAAGCCCGCTTTGACAGTAGCTGTTTACTCGGGTGACATTTCACTAAAGTCTCTACTATCTGCTACATGGAAATACACAAGTTAAAAAACATGGAACACCTGTGGTCAAATATGAGCTATTATACAATGACCCCCCATTAATATTCCAAAATGTGCATGCTGATTGGTCAGTGTGCCCGTTGTAAATCCGATTTATACTAATAGAAAAGGTCCGGTCACCTGGACTTTTTCCATTAGTATAAGCCTTCATTTTTTTTGTGTTTTTGGTAGCAATGGGGAACGGAAGAGCTCCGTTGCTGTAATCTCGCTATGTTAAACGAGTTTAACATAGCGAGATATCTTAAAAAAAAGCAACAAAGATCTTCCTTCCTCCATTGCTTTTTTTAAAGGTATCTCGTTATGTTAAACTCATTTAACATAGCGAGACAGCTTTAAAAAAGGGAACAGAGATCTTGCTTTCTCCGTTGCTTTTTTTAAAGTTATCTTGCTATGTTAAACTCTCTTAACATAGCGAGACACCTTTTAAAAAGCAACAGAGATTTTCCTTTCTCCGTTGCTTCCACACACAGCTCTGATGTACTGCGTAAGCATACACATGCACAGTACGTCAGAACTGCCGCAGAATACTGGACAGCTGCAGAAGGGCAGCACAGAGGCATTATACAATGCCATTATTTAAGAAAAGTAGGTATTTTTTTTCTTAAATAATGTCATTGTATAACAGCAATAACCCACTTCTGGGTGTGGGTAATGCTGGATTTACCCACGGTTATCTTTGTTTGGCTACTTGGGCTTCGCCCTCATGACCAAACCACACCAACCATGGGTAAATCCAGCATTACCCACACCCAGGCGTGGGTTATTGCTTAAATATAACATGAAAAAAAATGTTTTTTTTTTTTTTTGCAGGGAAAGGGGTATAGAGAGCACATTTTATTTAATATGGTTAGAATAATGTACTCAAGTGACACAAGGGCCTTAAAAGGATATACTGATGAATAAGTAACACAGGGTCCAAAGGGGGGATTATCATTTGACTCTTGTGGTTTTCAGCAACAATAACTTCCAATAAACTTGTCATCCATTCAGTTGCTTCTTCACAAACCAGTCTTGTTCATGGAGGTCAAGTATTACAAAAAATTCTTCATTTACTTAATTTCCTGCCCAAAGATCCCCACCAAACCCATTTGTTTCTGCTTCTTTCCTCTTTTTCCCATTTTTGATATTTTTTGAGTTTCACTTTCTTAATATTTGTTAACTAATCACTTTTACTTAACACTCCTCTGGAGCTATCCATGTATCCATGTTCTTAAGTATGCTGTTTAATTCTTATGTTTTGAAATTCATTTTGCATGTTTTGTACGGGCATTGTGTCATTTAATTATGGAACAGTGGAGCTTTTTTTCATTGCCATCCAGTGAAAATTGATTATATCCAGCTGAACATTCCCAGTTGAGAAACTTAAGAAAGTAAACAGACAAACATTTTTTGGAGTTATGTCTGATGGTTTGAAATGACATAAATAGAGTGTACAAGCAAAACTAACACACATCGCTATTTTAAGAACAGCTCTGTATAAGGTTTAATAATTACAGTTAACTAAGTGGTCATTTCTGAGTAAACTGATATGGATTATTTACAGTATTTATAACTCTGTAAGTGAGATGATTGTTCCTCACAAATACAACAGTTCTTAAAGTCATTTAATAATTTGATTGTATAATGCTGTAGGATAGCTTATTTATTTTCATGCCATTATGTGATTTACCACAACAAAAGTGTTCCAATTCCATGTGAATATTACATTTTAGATACAGTTTTATGAAAGATAAAAATGTTTATATGTGTATAATTTTTGAAGATTTTTTGCAGTGGCACTTTGCAGCACTGTGCTTCATATTTTATTTATAAATATTGCCCAGATGAGTGTCACTTGATTAGTGTAAAACATAAGTCATGTTAATGGAGAGAAATAACTGGGGAGAAATGTGTATTTGCATAACTGAGTTTAGACACACTTTAACTCACAGTAAAGAAAAAAAAAGTTCTGCAAATGGAAGTTAAAATAATAGATAACCCGGAATTAGCCAAATTCATTTGTATGGGCTTCAGAAGTATGCTAGGTTTGTGCAGATAACCCTTTTGAGGTGAATTAGTACAGAAGAGATTTTTAAACTGTTACAAAAGCATAGTGACTTTTGAGCATAACTGTATTTTTAGGCTGCACTGAAGCGCAACTGCGTAAAATACTGAAAATGTGCTTAAAATAAACTATATCAACATATTGTGTTTTTTTTCCCAATTGGAAATGTTCCATTTAGTATATTATGCCATGAAAATTTCATAGCTTCTTAACAGTTTGCTTATAATTAGATTCTGGTCAAGAGTACTTTAGAAAAAAAAGAGGGTTATTAATATTCAGGTCACAATCCCTATGTATGGCTTCCTTCCAGCAAGTGTCTGAATAAGTGATTACTACCATTAAATGTGCAAAGGTCAACAAAAAATGTCAATCTCTATAGCTAGCAGTAGAAAATAGTTGAGTTAGAATTGTAGATGTTTACAAATGACTCCAAAACATTATAAACAGCTGATTAAAAATAGAACAGTATCAGTTTTATTTCATAGAAATTCAGCTAACATTCTAGATTGAAGAATTTCCATTTGGAGACGCTGTGTGTTCAGTTATATTTCTTTTTTTATTTCCTAAATTTAGTTTTGTTAACAATATAATATTAAAGATAGGTTTTTGATACATGCTAACAGAAAAATAAAATATCAGTGCTGTGTCAGACGTGATGAAAACAAATAACTGGTGTTTTGACCTTGGCTATTAACTAACACAAATTTTGAATTTAAAGCAAAAGTAGTCATTAGGGAATGCAATCCTCTTGGTGTTTGCTCTTCTCATAACTTTTCTTTTTGTGGTTCCAGTTTGCCAACTGATACAATGCCCACCTGTCACCTGCACTGCACAATCTTGTACCTTGTTTATTTTGCACTTCATAATCATTTCTTTTTTTCCTTTCCTGCATCATAAAACAACTCTATTTCTGCCTGCTGGTTTAATTTAGCAGTAATAAAGTATGGGTAACGCCAGACCCGTGCTTGCTAAGAACTGATCACAAGGACAAAAGCCCAAAAAAGATCATCCACTGGCTTCAAGTGGTCTGGGGATATCCAAAGTAAATATGCACATATGCACATGTGCTGAGCATGTATGAGCTGATGCCTGGATGATGCATAGCAGTTTCTGCATCTTCCTTTTTTTCCTTTTTCTACTGCTACTGCTACTGCTACTACTTTTTGTTGAGGGAGGGAAGACTTTTTTATCTGTGGAGTTGTTTGTATGCTGCTCTTATCATCCAGACTTGTGAGGGGTTTTTAGTGCCTATGTATTAATTCTACAGGAAGTCCCCAGGATATGGACATCCGACATGCAGACGACCCACAGATATGAAAGGGCTGCCGCAGTGTCAGAAATAACGTGAAAAAAAAATTAAAATCCTTAAAGTTGCCCAAATCTGTGTGTGTGTGAGAGATTGAGAGAGAATGAGAGTGATGTGTGAGTGAATGCATGTATGAATGAGGACGTGATTGTGTGTGTCAGAGATCGAGAGATTGAGAGCTATGTGTCAGTGAATGGCATGTATGAATGAAGAAGACACTGTGTGTGTGTGAGAGAGAGAGAAGTGTTAGAACAAGTGAGCAGTCCACTGGCAGCAGTTAAGAGGAAGGTGGCTGCATAAAGTCCATCTTTAACTCTGCTCAACTAATTAGCAACTCCAACCCTTGGAATTTCTGGTCGACCATAAATAAAATTCTTTCTCCTGGCTGCCCCTCAAGCCCCTCTCCCTACCCTAATACAGCCAACCTAGAAACAGCTACACTACTTAATACTCACTTTATCAATACTATCCAGGCTTTCTTACCATCAGACGATAATATTTCTCCTAATCCTAACCCTCCCAACCCACCTAATAATAATCCTTTCTCCCTCCAACCTGTTCCTACAGCCAATCTCTTCTTCTAAAGCTCAAACCCTGCTCTCCTTCCACTGATAAGTTACCTCCTGTTTTCCACAAACTAGCTGCTGACTCTATAGCTTTCCCAGTGTCTGTTCTAATCAATAGGTCCATTCAGGAATCCACTTTACCTACCCTGTGGAAATCCTTTTTGCTATTCCCCTACACAAAGGTGGCAACTCCACAGACCCATCTAACTACTGTCTTACATCTGTCTTATCCACCCTCTCTAAAATCCTCGAAAAAAAAGCGTTCATTCACAACTTCTTAAATACCTACTCCAACACAACCTTCTCTCACCCATCCAGCATGGTTTCCATCCCAACCACAGCACAACTATGCCCTCTTATCCTTTATCCATACCATTGCCGAGGCCCTAGATAACAACAAACGTATCTCTTGTCTCTTCCTAGATCTCTCTAAGGTATTCGATACAGTCACCCATCCCCTACTGCTATCTAAACTTGCTAGTCTCAGTCTATCATCCTCCTCCCTTACCTGGTTCTCCAGTTACTTATCTAGTAGGCAGCAGTCTGTTAAATGGCTCTCTTCCTCTTCTCCATTCTTACCTGTACCTACAGAAGTTCCCCAGGGCTCCATCCTGGGACCCCTCCTGTTCAATATCTTCACCAATGACCTCCACACATCTGGTAGACTATCCTCTCTTATCCAATATGCCGATGATTCAACCCTCGTCTCCATCTCTGATAACATCTCTGAACTTCATACTCTCACTCAACAAACATTTTTATCTACTGAACAGTGGCTAACTGATAAACTACTCATCCTCAACCCTAAAAAGACCAAACTCTTACTATTTTTCCCCGCTCGCTTTCCCACCACAAATCCTCTTCTCTATCACTTCCTCAAATAACACAGTTATTAAACCTGATGCTCACACTAAACTTCTAGGCGTCATCATCAATGATGAACTCAAATTTAATATGCACCTTCTCCAATGTATAAAAAGACAAACCAGAAATTAGGTTTATTATATCGTAACTAAAAACGTCTAACTCCAAATGCCAGACTCTCCCTTGCTCAAAATCTCCTTCTCCCATCTCTTCTCTATGCTGCCCCAGTGTTCACCAACATTCGAACCACAACCTTAAACAAACTCTAACAAACTTACCATAAGATTGCTTGATTCATCACAAACTGTCCATACAATACACATCACTGCCTAGCCCTTACATCCAAAGAAACAAAGAAAGTGGAAAAAAGTGCTACTGGGAAAATACATTTGTTTTCAATTGTGATTTCAGGTGGTGCTGAAATTTTTATGCTCATTTTTTGGACAACATTTGTTTATTTTGGGTAGAACCTGAGAGTAGGTTTTTAGAATTTTTTAAACTATTTATCTAGCACTACAGATTTTTTAAGATTTACCTATGAAATCAATTCTGATGAGATGAGATACTTGGACCTCAGTATCACTAAGGCTGGAGGGAATTTCAAAACTAGAGTTTATAGAAAAACAACATTTTCGAACTCTTACCTATATTATACCAGTGCGCACCCACATCACCAGAAGAAAGGGGTAGTAAAGTCAGTTTTTTTCGAATATCTAGAATGACCTCAGATGACAATGATTTTATTAATGAAATTGCTTATCTTATGGATTTGTTCAGGGCTGGGGGGTACCTAGAAAAGCTCCTAGCAGAAGTATACAATGAAGTTTTAGAAGCAGGAAAATCTAGGTTTGCCCCCATTTTCGGGAGTGACCATCAGGACCTTGAAATGGATGTGCTTAACGCTTTTTTATTATTGTGTGCAATCAATAAAACAGTAGATTTTATTCTGGTGAACCTTCCAGTGCTTTACTTTTGGTTAGCCCTTACATCCCTCAACTGGCTGAAATTCCCCCACTTACTGTTGCTATCACAACTTCAAATGTTACAGTTTATTTTCTACAAATCATCATCTTGTCCTGCTCTCTCTTCCTTCATTTCTATCTACATTTCTTCTCTTACTCTCCATACCTCAAATCAGCAACTATTACATACCTATCAACCAAAAAAAGCAGAAGGCAAACTCTTACATAAATACTCCATAGGCCAGACTTGGAGCAAACTTCCTAGAGACATATGCTCCACTATTCATAGCTCCAAAATCAGTTCTTGTAAAGCCCCAACTTGACCTCCTCCCTCTCCACTCTTGGTGTAACCTGCTCAGTAACTGCCCCTCACAATAATAGCAATCCCTATACTGGAGGATACCTCTTTCTGATTTATACATCATATCTGATGGATCAAACTCATGTTTATAAATATAATCTCTACTCTGTTAACACACGACTGATTCAACTACAATTGTGTGCTTTCTTTGCTTTGTATTTTTATAATATGGTATAACTCAATTTCTTATCATATATTTCTGTAAATGTTATTTTTATTTTGTAAACTGTCTGCTGGACTAACCCAGTTAACAAATGTCAATAAATAAGGGTTGGGGGTTAGTTATGGAATAGGTTAAGTAGAGTTTTGTGTGTGTGTGTGTGTGTGTGTGTGTGTGTGTGTGTGTGTGTGTGTGTGTGTGTGTGTGTCAGAGGACCTGATATTCCACCCATACCTCTCAACCTCTTAAAGCAAGAGATCTGGACAAAGCTATAAATAATGGAGGGACAAACCGAAAAATAGGGATACGTTTTAAATATTTCTGTTACAAACTTAAAAAGTAGGTAGAACAACAGGTTTTGCATTAGCATTAATTTTCTGCTCTGTATTAAATCTGAAACTCAAATGACTGCCATTATTTTCTGACTACAACCCTTAGGGATTTGCCAGAAAACCACAATTTTATGGGAAACAGACCAAAATATGAGGCAAAAATCTGTACAATTGAGAGGTATGGATTTGTGTGCCTCTTCTCTTAGCTCAATGAATCTGGATAAGCCTAAAATTAACAGGTGACAAAGGCTCATAATAGGAGCATATTTTAAATGATTTGTGTTGTGTATGTCCGTGTGTGTGTGTGTGTGTGTGTGTGTTTGTGTGTGTGTGTATCATACTTCTAAACCTCTTAGAGCAATAAATCTGGACAAAGCCATAAAAACGTGGGACAAATGCTCTAAAATAGGGACAATTTTAATGAACATTGGTCTTACAAACCTAGAAAGTTGATAGAATAACAGGTTTTACATTAACATGAATTTTCTGAAGGGCATGAATTCTGAAACTCAAATGTCTGTCATTATTTTCTTCAGTCTTTAATGATTTCACACTACTTTTGATACACAACCACAATTTTATGAAAAATAGACCAAAAATATGAGGCATAAATCTGGACATTCTGTGAAAATCTGTACAGGTCAGAGTTATGGTTTGTGTGAAAAAGTCCTCATAAACACTGCATTTAATAACAAGATGCCTTAAACCAGCTGTGTTGATAGAAAGTAAGGAAGCACAGCTCATAGGAAGTAAGGAAGCCTAGCTCATAGGAAGTAAGGAAGAACTACAGTATGCAGTATTATATTTAAGATATTTTTTATTTGGAAGTGTTTCTAAAGTGTTTTATGTGCAAAGAAAAGTAAAATAAATACTAGACTGAGGCAAACATTTGACTAAGTGACATTTAATAAGAACCATATGTACGTGTTTCAACTTGTATACAAATTTGACTTAAGGACAGACTAAAAAATGGATATAATCCTTAATCCGGGGACTGCCTGTACTTCATATCAAGGGTGTAGCTAGACATTCTCTATGTGCTCTACTGAGTACAATTTTCCAGACATTACTTAGTATGGCCTAAAAAAGCCATGCTTTGTCTATGTCCACAACAGTCTAAATTAATGCCTCCAATAACAGTTACCTAGATTGAAAAATATATATTTAATGGTTTTATAGGAAAAATGATGCAAACATTTGTTAAGCATGGGAGGGGGAGTAACTTTTACTCTCAGGTCGGTTGAGGAGGCAGCTATAAGCGCACACAAGTACAAAATTAAATTTTCTGACTACACCCCTGCTTTATATGGGGGTGGAGTAGTTGTTTTCAGACTTTAGGTTCTCTGCTTATTGGTGTGGAAAGAACAGTTTTAATAGCCAGACTTCTTCCTAACCATCTACTGTGATATAATAACTTCAGAAACCAAAAGTCAAGGAGGGCACACTAATGCCACATGTGTGGAAGATGGAGCAGTAATGCTGCAGGCATGAGTGTATGATTAAAAAATATCACACCAATCTATGAAACTCATTTAAAGATTATGATGCTATATTCTGAATTTCCTCTGAATGAAAACTCCAGCAGAAGCAACATCATTGGAGTAGCAACATATTATGATTCAGATATTCATCTAGCTCAGTCCGTAACTGAGCAGATTGGAGAATGCATATCTGTTACTGTACTCCTTGGAGAGAGTAACCATTTTGAAAAGGTTATATTTGCTACACTAACTCTTCAAAATCAATATAACCCTAGTATTTTACATTAAATCAAAGAAAATGTCCTAAATGACTCACCATACTTGGTAACTCTGACACATAATTTGCTGAAGTTTGGCAAAACAAGCATAACATCAGTTACTTAAAGACATGTGTCAACAAATTTATTTTTACTTATCATGGAAAAGAGATGATATGGCCCACAAACATACTCCAAACTACAACCTAACAAAGTCAGTATTTAAAAAAAAAATCATATGAACAGCAGTGCAGACATATTAAGTGAGCATAATGTAGTATTCTTGCAAAACCTTTGTTCCAAACTTTCATGGCCCAGATTCTATTTTTTTTTTTTTTTTTTTTGCTTGACAAGCCCCTTTTAAACTTCTACCCCTCTGACTACACATCAGTCAAATTACTTCCATCAGGGATGATGCCCTAAACTTCCCCTTTGCTAAAGGGATGCAACATTTTTGGAAAGAATTAGGCTCCATTTTAGAGGTACCTCTACCTACAACATGAGTCGCATGAATATCTCATCTAAGGATTCCACCTTCCCATGTTAAGGATCTTTAGTGGATACTTTGTAAATGTCCTGTAGAACAATTTGCAATGTTTCCCATCAGTTGTCTATGAAGATGGCCTATAAATACATTATTCCAAGCTGAACTCATTTCACCCGAAAGTTTTGCTATGCAAATATTCTTTTACGCACAATCTATTCCATGTAAAACTGTGAAAATGTGAATGCTATTTTACTTCAATGACTTTCATGTATATATATAAAAAGTTTTATTCCTGAGATGCATTTTTGATCCGCTATATCCTCTATTAGTGTGTTGTGCCATATGAGATTGTGTGTGTGTTTGTGGGTGTGGGTATATTCAGCACCCTTCAAGATTAGTTTCTATGCCTTCCTTTGACTGAGTTCCAGGTAGGAGTTGTTTTTCCTGAGACCCTTTATTAAATTAAGCAGCTAATCAGCAAAACAATGTATAAATAATTGTGTTTTATTTGACTGCTTATATGAATGCTTTCTCTGCCTTAGACTTGTCATGTCTACAGGGCATACTTGGTCCAGTCCAACTACCTGGATAACAAATAAATTCAGTAAAAACAAATCTCTGGGTCAGGCCCTAGACACTACAACATCATTGGCAGAGACACATCTTATGGGCAGAAACAACGTGCTTCAACTTCCAGGATGAGCACCATTGCATCATTTCCATGAATGACATCATCAAACACAGAAGTAATGTCATTATAGAACATTTCTGGAAGCAATTATTTTTTCTGTCTTTTTGTGTACACATATGCTAAGTCTTGTACAACAGGTGGTATAGAAAACTCCAGCCACATGCTGTAAAAGTTCTCTTCACAAGCTGCTGAGATTGTTTCCTACTAGAGAAGAATGCATTATCCTATCCATGGTTTGCAGTCACATTCAAAGGCAATGTTTCAATCTATTTACACACAGCTGGGGTGGATTCCTACTGCAGTAGGGATGGGTTATGCCATGTATACATTCACGTGCAAACTAAGATATATAAGGAAGTGCTATATGATGGAGGCTAAAATCTGGGAAAGGACAAGAGTCCTTAATCTTCTGCATTTCCATCAAGTTGCTTGCTGTAGCTCAAGCACATTTCAGAGCTGTAATAGATAATGCTTTGTAATCTACTACTCCATCTTAACTCATAGTTCTTCCCCATTGACAGTAGGAGCCTTATATGATGACGTCAAAATTCAAGACAATGAGTTCAGTGAAGCCTTTACTTTTTGCTAAAGTGATGTAGAAATATACTATGCAGATCAGATATTGTCTTTTTTGTCCAATTAAACAATTGGGGGGGTTACTGGATCTGTCTGGATCTGAACTCAGCACTTTTTCAAAAGCATGGCTCCAGGGCTCAGAATCCTCCCCATACATATAATTCTACTCTGGTCTCCAGATTACCACAGATCTCATTTGATGCATGACCGTAAGAGACGTGATTAGATGGTTCTTCTTTGATGTTAGATAAGTGCTTATTTTTCACTGTTTTCCCTAATTCTGTCAATAAGATCCCTATATTAACTATTTCTTTTCTGTTTTCTCCTTTATAATCTTTATTAGCAAACCCCAACCTTTTTAACAAACTTTTTTCCTGTCCCACCTTCTCCACCCTAAAAAAAGTCTTTATTATACTGTATTAGTGCTATATTATTGTTGTATGTTTTTCACATTAGCTAGTTGTCTTATAAGAGTTACTCTGTTTTCTAGCTTAGCTGGGTAGACTTTTTTATACTGCTTGTTGGTGTGCTTTGTTGTTGCATGGTTGCTATCTTTCCTAGGCTACCATGTCTGACAAGGCTGCTGGATTTAGGAAATGCTCAGCTTGTGGGCATATGATCCATCAAAAAGATCCTCACTCCCTCTGTATGCATTGTCCAGAGTATCACATTTAGCCACGGATTGTGAAGTTTGCACCTCCTTTGGGGCCAGGGATTTACAAGGCCAGCATGACAAATTAGTTTTGAAGGGCCTTCTTCTTGCCCAAGCAAGGGGATTGGCTTTTGTTTTATGAAATGTCATCTCCCTCTTCAAGAAGTCAAATAAGCCTAAGGTCCCTAAGGATAAGGAGAAAGAAAAGGGAAAAGAGTTATGCAAAGAGAGACAGAGAGCAGGAAAAGAGGGTGGAAAATTTTAGGAAAAAGTGTCTGGACATAATGGAACAATCAGGTCTGGTCTGGTACCTAAGACCCCAAAATATTCAAATCTAGATGTTCGTCACTATCTCCATCTCTTTGTTTCTCCTCATAACTGGCTAGACTTAACTTAGCATTCTTTCAGGAGAAACAGCATCGCTCATCACAACAATCATCAGTGGCTTCATCCTTCAGGTCCTTTTGTTCATCAAAGTGTGTTTCTAAAGTTGATGTTGACACAATATTGCAGACGTTTCTTCAAACATAGATCCAGTTGGGGGTCCTTCAAGAACCAACTCTGTTGGTGGCAAAGGGCATTTTCCCTACTGCCCCGTCATTGATATCTCCTGTTCCAAAGTCCAAAGGCCTGATTTTTCTCCATAGAGCCAGCACCTCAGAGCTGATGGCATTCTTGACTTTGACTCCGACTGTTTCCCTCATCCTGTCAATTCTGGCCTGGTTGGATCCTGATGAGTCTTGCAGCAAAAGCATTGGAGCTGAGGTATGGGGAGTTGGGGCTGATGCCTTAGTTCTCTAAGACTACCTTGCCTCTCAGCATCTCAGCTCTGGACAGTTCGGTGCTGATGTTATCATCAGAGCCAAGTCAGATCAGAGTCAGAGACACTGCACCCCTGTTCTCTACTGCTCAGGGGGTGCTGCTTTTGCTCTGTTTTTAGCTTCATCTTTTGAGGTATTTGAAAGTGTTTTTTCCAGATCCAGAGATCAGGTGGTTCTTTTCTGATCGGCTTCATCCAGACATCCCATGGGTTTTATTTCCATGTCTGTTCATCCTGCTTGACAGAGGCAGTCAGCATCATTCAGCATGGGAGCTGTCACTTGGCAAGCTCCCCATCTGATTCCAACCCTTCCCCTGAAGGAACCTGTACGTGGAGGAACTTAGACTCAACTCTGGAGTCAGTTATAGAAGACATCGATTTTGATGAAGAGGAGGGTTCCCCATTATGATCTCTGGAGGACATCTCCTTTGGAGACATTCTTTTAAAAGAAAAAAAAAACACCTTTACTGAATTATCAGTTATGACATAGGCAAATTTGCATTTATATAAAAGCAATCAAACTGTATTAACAAGTTCGTGTTTACAAACATTATACTTCACATATATTGCTGTATATCATATAACCTAAGAGTTGAAGCAAAGAGGGGGGGGTGGTCCACCAAAGCTCCCTCTCCAGAGGACTCTGTGTTTCTCATAGCATACAGGGCTGGCTGTTGTACCTCTTGTGTAGTGCCACCCTCTGATGAGATAATAAATCTGGTCTCTCAGTAGGCCTAGAGGGAACCTGATGTGGTGGACCTGATCCCAAGCAAACCAGATAAGATCTTAGTGGCCCCTATTAATATGTCCCACCGGAGCAAGGCTTCCCTAATAGATGCCATTGTTGTTGTGGCAGCTACAAGAACAGAGCTCTTGGACACAAGTGTATCTGTTCATCCCCCTAATAGATAATCTTGGGCATTGGATAGATTTGGGAAATGGAAGTATGCTTTATTAACATTTGCACTAAGATTACTAAACTATTTAGCACTCCCAACTTGTTTCCAAAGGGACAAGATGAAGAAGCTATCAAGCTCTCTCTTGTGTAACCTGCCTGGTGACATCCAAAATGTCAGTGGACTCTCAGCTATCTACCCTTCAATCCATAACTAATGTGACCATGCATCTACTTTCTAATGCAGCAGATTACACAGCAAGGGCAGCAGGCACTGGCATTGCTATCTGTCAGCACACTTGGATACACCTATGTGATTTCGAGAAAGGCTGAAAGATTTTCTTCATTAATGATGCTTCGATGGTTCAACCCTCTTTGGGCCTAAGGTGAAAGAAACACTTTCCAGGAATGACCAGGAAGGCGAAACCCTGTCTGTAGTTGGCATATGTTTTTCCACCTCAGAAAAGGCCTTTTGCTGATATCAAAAGGGTGGAAAAAAGTTATGGTTTCAACCCCCTCTCCCCCAGGGTCTTGGCCGGGACCTTCTGCTGACAGATACACCCTGGGGTAGAGTGGGAAATAAATTTAATGGATATTGCTCCAGGAGCAGAGGCAGACCACAAAACCAAGGGTCGCAAGGTCCTATCATAGAGAAACCCTTCCAGTACTCCTGAACAGTTGCCCTATTGCCATACTCTGGAGGCAGCTGGGTGCACTAACCCCTTCACACTGAAGCCTGGCAAGCACCACTCAAGACTGCTGGCTGTAGAGGGTAATCACCAGAGGCTATGTTATTCCCAACATTCCATTCAGTGGAGTTACTAGCAGCAGAAGTAATAAAGCTGCAGGAAAAGTGAGCCATCCAGCAGGTTCCCACAGCCAACTAAAATCCAGAGTGCATTCATGGTTCTTTTTAGTGATGAAATAAACAGGAACCTATGGCTCGTTCTGGATGTAAGCTACCACAATCAGTTTGTAAAAGAGATAAATTCCTGGATGGTCACTGTTCAGTCCATTCTTCCTCTTCTGAGGAGGGATGACTGGATGTCTTCCCTTGATCTCCTGGATGCTTTCTGTCTTATCAAGATGGCAAACCAGTCCAGAGATTTCTCCACTTCTAACTGGGAGCCTGTCATTTTCAGTTCAGAGCACTGCCCTTTGGCCTCACCACAGCTCCAAGGGTTTTCACCAAATGCATGGCAGTAGTAGCAGCATTCCAGGCTGCAAGGTTTCCAGGTGTTCCCCTGTTTGGACCACTGGCTCCTCACTGCATCAACCAAGGATCTACTAATTCTGTGCAGGGATTTCTTGCTCCATTTAGCTCCATAGTTAGGGATTACTATCAACTTTGAAATATCTACTTGACAATAATGCAGATGATAGAGTTCATCGGATGCCACCAAGACACAACAACTCAAAAATCCAGACATCCACAATCCAGAATCTTATCTCTGTATCAGATGACTTAAGAGGTTGTTAATCATCCTTATCCCCCAGCAAGATGACAACTTCAACTTATGGCCTTAATGGTTGCTTTGACATATCTAGTTCCTCAGGCAAAATATTGCAGGACAGTCCTGCAGTGTACACTTTCTGTTCAATTGTCCTTGATGTCTCACATCAGTTGGTGGTTGACCTCCCCCATAGTGTCATGGGGTGAACAGTTTTCCCCTCCATCTCCAGTGGCCACTGTGACCATGGATGCTTCCCTTCTGTGGTGGGGGGAGGCATTTTGAAGGGAAGATGGTTCAAGGTTCTTGGTTGTTGATAGAGGCCAGTTTTCACATCAATGTCTTAGAGATGAGGGCAGTCATCCTAGCATCTCAGGCCTTTCAGGACTCCCTTCTGAAGGTGTGATCTCCATTCAAATGGACAAACATGGCATTAGTGTGGTATATCAACAAACAGGGAGGAGCCAGTTAATATCCACTATTCTAGGATGACATCAGAGTTTGTCATTGGCCAACGTCTTCCCATCATTTTCTAATCTAAATGTACATCCTGGAGATTTCCAATGTACTCATGGACAAACTAAGCAGCTCTGTTCTCCAGCCCCATGAGTGGTCACTTAATCAGACAGTGGTGATGTTGATTTTCAGTGGCTGGGGCCAACCTTGCTGTGATCTTTTCACTTATTTCCAAAACAGCAAATGCAGCAATTGTTTTGCCCTAATCCCTGCACTGGGACAGACACTAAGAGATGCTCTAGTACAGAATTGGCCTCCAGGTTTCCTTTATGCATTTCCACTGTTTCCTCTGATAATGAAGTTTCTTCAAAAAGCCAGGAGGTGCAAGACCAACGTTATCCTCACTGCCCCCTTTTGGCCCTGCAGGTTTGTTTCCCCTTTCTTTGGCCTCACCTGAAACACCTTGGGTGTTGAACCTGTGTCCAGACCTTTTGTGTCACCCATCCAGCCAGCCTCACCAAGACCTAAAAACCCTGAAATTGACTACATGGTTTATATGGTTTTAATGGTAGACAGAGATGCTAGGCTGTCTGCTATAGTTACTCAAATTTTACTATCCTCACAAAAAAAAAAAAAAATACCAGGAAGGTTTATTTTAGCAAGTGAAAATGATTTACTATGGGTCTGTTCCAGAGGTTTGTCCTGTTTTAGCCCCTCATCCCTCTATTTTTGATTTTTTGGCAAAGTTGTTTAACAAAGGATCCATTCTTTTAACTTTGATAGTCCAGTTAGCAGCCATTTACAGTTTCCATATAGGACAGAACCAGACTTCCATTGCCTCTTTAAATGTTTCCAAGGTCTTTTTGACAGGAAATGTTCTCCTAAGACTTTCAGTCAGGGATCCACTTCTCCCTTGGGCCATTACTATCATGCTACAGCCTCTAAGTCTCCCTTTGAGCCTACTTCTTCAGCGGATCTGAAATTCTTTACTTGGAAAATGATCTTTTTGTTAGCAATAGCATCTGCTGAAGGATTTCTGAATTACAGCACTGTCTTGTAAACCTCTGTACCTTGTCTTTCATAACAGAGTATCTTTGCAAACTAATCCCCATTTTCTTCCAAATGTGGCCTGTGAAGAAAACCTTAATCAATCAATAAATTTACCAGTGTTCTTTTTCAAATTTCCAAAAAAAAGGAGAATGCACTCTACATTTTCTGGGAATTCATTGTCAACTAAGATTTTTAAACCATGCAAAGGATATCAGAAAGTCTAACCAGCTTTTTCTGTCCTTCTCAAAAGCAAAACTGGGATAGGGAGTTTCAAAAGAAAGGTTGTCCAGGTGGCTTTTCAGCTTTTGTTTATGACAAAATGCATTTACCTTTACCTAGCTTATCTAAGGTTCATTGAACTAGGGTGGTGGTTACCTCCACTGCTTTTTTGGCTAGAATTCCCATTGATGAGATTTGTGCTGCATCTACTTGGTTCATACTTTTGTGTTGCATTACAAGTTGGATGCACAATCCAGAGTAGTCTCAGACCATGCCCTAATGAAAATGCTGCACATCCGCAAGTCAAATGGGACAGGATTCACTCACTCTAGGGATCTTAACCTAGCCTGTGACATTAACAGGACATGCAGGAGAGACAGATGTGTCTCCCAGTGATTGCCACTCCTCTGGAAAAAACTCCCAATTCACGTAAAACAGAGCTCCTCAATGATCCTGCTTAAGTGTAACTTGGACAACTGGATGGGAGACTATAAATTTACCTGGGAGTGTCATCTATGTCCCTCTTGGATAAGAGTAATCAGTGCTGATCATAGACTCTGTCTTGAAATATAGACCATACAACTTGGTCAATAAGGGAACAAGGGTATAACATAGCTAGGCTTATAAATGCCCTAGGGCCAATAGCCAAGTAAGCTCCTATGAACCTATAAATGTCTTGCATCCTTTGGTTCCTTCATACTTAGCAATATCCTTCCTTGCAACCACTTTTTTTTTTTTTTGGGGATACCTGGGAATCTGTCGCACTTGTTGAACTGTATGAATAAGACTGCTTCTGATACAAAAGTTCTGTACTTACCCTAACGTTAGATCCATGTTGACTTATTTCCTCTAGTTCAACATCCTTATGTCCATCTCCCATTCTAAATCATCATTCTTGGGCTCCTGATTGATCATTTGGAACTGACCAGGGACCCTGTCTTTTGGACAACATTTCACTGTTACACATGGTCTCTCTTTTTTAGATGGGGTTGTCAGTTAGGACTTTATTGATGTTTTCTTTGTGAGAACTTAGAACTATAAGCAGACAAACATGATCTAAGGTAATCTGGTGACCACAGGGAATTATGGGTAGGGGAGGAGTCAGAGCCCTAGATCCAGTTTCTTGAAAAAGTACCAAGGTCGAATCTGGTTGGATCTGATAGACCCAATTGTTGAACCAGGCAAAACAAGACAACATGGAGCTAGCATTGAGATAACTCCATAATTTTCGTTTTTCTGCTACTAGTACCATTCATGTTTACTTAGTGTATTACTTCACAAAGAAGTGGTATTGTAAGACAGAAGAAAGGTTCTGTATATAATTTGCTTCATGTTATAGTTCTATGTGGTGTATCATGCCCAAGACTATGGGTATGTTTGAAAATGATGGGTTGTGATTAACAAGTTTGGTTAATAATAAACAGGCAAGCAGGAAATAATGTTGTTTTGCCTTCATTGCATTGTAGTACAGACAACAAGGACACCGGAAATGTGTTATTTGAAGAGAATTCTAGTGTGGAGTCATGACTCTGAGTGCTGTATATCTGCAAATACAACTGAAAAAAGCACCTTTCTCTAACATAGGTGCATGGGCAAGGAAATTATCGAGTTGTTGCTCTAATTCATTCGCTTGCTGTGTTAGTGAAACAGTTTCAATGCAGGCAGGGGGTGTAGGCAGCTTGCATTGTTTTCTTGGCATGCATACAAGTCTACAGACTATTTTTATATATTAGTTAATGCAAAGAGCTGTGGTCAAAGTGAATACCTTTTCTGAAAAGCAAAGGATTGCAAAAAAAAGTGAATATCTGTTCTGACTGTAAATTAGCAGGTTTTGAAGAGCCGCACCTTGAAACTGCTTAATGCCAAGTCACAGGCCACTGTGTATGAGTAGAATAGCTAGAGTCAGGCAAGGTCAGGATAAATGAAGACACTGTGTGTCATATCATGCCAGTCAGCTTAGATGAACATTCGCTTAAAAGCTGTTGTGCATGTCGTACTCGACATTTTAAGCATTCATTCATCTAATATACACCCATATTCCAAGATAACTTTTTGTCACTGCTTATCTTTTATATTGCCCTTAACCCATTAAACTGTATACTTAACAGATTAAGTCATGGTTACAGTTTGGTTCCCAGAAAACAACAAGGTGTAGATATGGTAGTCCATGTAAAGATGACAAAAGTAGCATTGATCATTGAAATTGCTACACCCAGTGATTACAGTGTCTTACAGACACAAAGTCATAAAATATCAGGATTTGCAACCAGAAAAGAGGATAATGTAAAAGAACGATACCCAGACAATTTCAATAGTACTAGGAACAGTAGGTCTCATAAAAAATAATTTACAGTCATGTTTAGGTATGCTACTGATTCATGTAACTCTGTATGAATTGCAGGAGTCATTTCTGGGCACACGGTAGGTGCTGCAAAAGGCACTTTTGGCTAACATAAAGGATTGAAACAATACAAATTTTATGAACTTTAATCATACTATGACTTAAAAATAGAGTGCATTGCCGTCATGGTATTAGAAACCCAAAAGACATGGAGAAATTAAACCACAAGCAACCAGCTTATATTCCTCCTCAGGAATGAACCTGTAAGCCATCCTAAAAACTATAGACGAATAACTTGCATTCTGACGATGTACAAATTGTATACTGGAATTCATGCAAATAAAGTTTATAGCCATTTAGAAGAAAACTCAATCATGGCAATATAATGAAAAGGTAACAAAAGAAAGTCATATGGAACAAAGGATCATTTGTTGCTAAATAAATCCATAATGGAGAATTGCAAAATAAGGCAGAATCTAAGATGGCATGGACAGACAACAAAAAAGTATTTGACACCATCCCACAGTCATGGATAAAGGAGTGCTTACAGATGTATAAGATACATCCTACATTGATCAATTGCATTATAGTGACCATGAAACAATGGCAAAACACTTTGCAATTAAGCCATGACAAAAGGCATATAATTATTCCATAGAGAGAAATTCAAGGGGGCTATACCAGGGTGGTTCTTTGTCACTGCTTCTGTTTTTTCTTGCCCGTAACCCTTTAAGCTGTTTACTTAACAGATTAGGTCTTGTTTACAATTTGGCTCCCAGAAAGCAAACTTAAAGATTTTCCATATACTTTTGTGGATGACTTGAAACTGTATGATGAGGAGTTGAAATCACAACTGCAAGTGGTTAAAACTTTATCAGATGATATCAGAATGACTGAGCCCTTTCTTATTTGCAATGGTGATGGACAGGTTGACAGACGACATCAAACAGGATTCCCCATAGACCATGATGTTTGCAGATGACACTGTGATCTGTAGTGAGAGTAGGGAACAGGTGGAGGAGACCCTGGAGAGATGGAGATATGCTGTACAGAGAAGAGGAATGAAGGTCAGCAGGACTAAGAGAGAATATATGTGTGTGAATGAGAGGGAGGATAGAGGAATGGTGAGGATGCAAGGAGTAGAGGTGGCGAAGGTGGGTGAGTTTAAATACTTGGGATCAATAGTTCAGAGTAATGGCGAGTGTGGAAGAGAGGTGAAGAAGAGAGTACAGGCAGGATGAAGTGGGTGGAGAAGAGTGTCAGGAGTGATTTGTGACAGACGAGTACCAGTAAGAGTGAAAGGGAAGGTCTACAAGAGGGTAGTGAGACCAGCTATGTTATATGGGTTGGAGACAGTGGCATTGACAAAAAGGCAGGAGTTAGAGCTGGATGTGGCAGAGTTAAAGATGTTAAGATTTGCACTGGGTGTGACGAGGGTGGACAGGATTAGGAATAAGTATATTAGAGGGTCAGCCCAGGTAGGAAGGTTTGGAGACAAAGCTAGAGAGGCAAGATTACGTTGGCTTGGACATGTGCTGAAGAGGGATGCTGAGTATATTGGGAAAAGGATGCTAAGGATGAAGCTACCAGGTAACAAGAAAAGAGGAAGGCCTAAGATAAGATTTATGGATGTGGTAGAGAGGACCTACAGGTGGTTGGTGTGACAGAGCAAGATGCAGAGGACAGGAAGTAATGGAAACAGATGATCCACTGTGGCAACTCCTAATGGGAACAGCCGAAAGAAGATGATGATCAGAATGACATTTGGCCTTGATAAATGTGCAAAATCAATGTTTAAAATAGGAAAGTTGCATTACCAATAAAATATCTGTCTAAGACAGGAATGTGATACAAATGAATTTGAGCAGGAAGGGGTGTATAAATATTTGTGAAATGATAAAGGACCGGTAATAAAACATGAAGAAATGTGAATAAAATTCAGTAAGGAATACGTCAGAAGACGAAAATTAATATTGAAAATGCCCTTGACATCTAGGAATAAAGTCCAAACTATAAACCAATTTGCTCTTCCTGTTTTAACTTACAGCTTATGGGTGATTGATTGGCCTCAAAAGGTATTAGATCAGTTAGAGAGAGAAAAACAAGAAAAATTATTCAAGCTTATCAAATGATATATAAAAATCAGTGGTTATACCATGATTACATATCCCTCACTCTGAATGAGGTATGGGTGTCCTCCAAATTGACTACACGTATAGATGTGCAGTAATGGGACTGCAAACATATCTGCTGACCTCCTCAGATCCAAACAGTGAAAATTTTAAAGCATGGAGAGGAAGTCTAAGATGACCTGTTTGCTTAGTTTAGCAGGAACATTCAGGTGGCAAGTGAGAAAAGCAATTAGACCAGAAGTAGACAAAACTCAGACAGCAAGTGAATGTGCCAAAAATCAAAAGAAAGAATATAAGGAGAAGGATCAGATGAGAAGGAAAGAATTGTAGAAATGTCATAAATATAGTAGCAAATATAAAGATCTCCTGGAACAACCAAATGTTTATCAGGATTTAATACAGGGATGGTTAAGGAGAGGCGAGTGGAAACTAAAGGGTGAAAAGTTAAAAAGGGTTGCCAGGATAATGGGCTACACGTTGGTTTACAAAGTCCATTGAACCTGTGTGCAAACAGATAAATGTATGCTGTGTAAAAAAGAATTGGAAACAGTGAATCATCTTGTTGCTGGATGGGACATATTCAGGGCAGTGGGCCAGTACACTGAAAGGCACAATAATGTGGTAAGATTGTTGCACTGGAGATTGTCCAAACACTACAACGTGGAAGTGGATGACAAGCATTGGAAACGTAAACCACAAAACATTACAGAGAATGATGAAATGTATATCACATGGGATTACCCATTACCAACAGTTCAAAAAATAGAGGTGAGAAAACCAGATGTAGTAGCGCATGTAAAAAGACCAAAGCAGCATCGATCATTGAAATTGTTACACCCGGTGATTACACTGTCTTACATACAGAGAGACACAAATTCATAAAATATCAGGATTTGAAGACAGTGATGAGAGCAATGTGCAAGAAAGATACCTAGACGGTCCCAGAAGTAGGAGGAGCAATGGGTCTCTTAAAAAGAATTTACAACTGTATTTAAATATGCTACCAATACATTTAACAAAATATGAACTGCAGGAGGAGTCAGACTTGAGCACATTGTGGATGCTGGGAAGAGCACTTTTGGCTAACATCAAAGAATGAAATAATAGTAATTTCACAAACTTTAATTATACCCTGATTTAGGAATGGGGACTATTCCTGTGATTGTGTTGAAAGCCCAAAAGTCGTGGAGAAATTAAACTGAGACTAACAGCCTAATCCTCAACGGACTCATTAGTGCATCAGACAAAAGACGTTGACTGACTCTTTCATGTGAGATCTTTCATGAGTTTTAGAGAGAAATGGTAGGGAAAACAAATGATCTAGGCATATCTTGCAGCACCTTAGCACTAGAATTCTTCAATGCCAAAAATATTGGGGTGAGCAAAGTCCCAAAATCAGGAACAGTTGTTAAATGTTGCTCTTTTACACTTAGAAAGTTTCCAGAACAACAGGTTTTGCATTAGCATGCATTTCCCAAAAGGATATTAACTCTGAAACTGAAATCCCGAAAATAATTTAGTGAGCGCAATTCTCAGTCATTTGCCAGAAAACCACAAATTGTATGAGGGCCAGACTGAAATATGAGTCAAAGTTGAGAGGTATGAATAGATGAAATATAGGCAAGCTAATTGGTAATGTCAAAACTGAAATGCACAATCAAGTCAAAAACTGACCGTGTGAAACATCATCAGCTTAGTGTGTGTGTGTGTGTGTGTGTGTGTGTATATATATATATATATATATATATATATATATATATATCTATATATATGAAATAGTATTTACAAGTTGCTGAATTTAACTGATATTGTTTGACACACAAATATATGTGTATTCCTAGATTATGCCAGTTGATGTTGCATTGATTTCAGAATAAAAGTTCTGAGGTGATACAATTGCAATATTAGAAGTAGTTCAAATCTAATCAGCCTTTATTGCATTCCTTTTTGCTGACGCTATTCTGCACTGCTAAGCTGTTTGACTCACTGTTGCTGTTTGACACATAGTATAGACTACTTATTAAAAGTATTAAATTTTATAAAGTCTTTGATTCTCTCTCGCTCCGATGTAATACTTGTTTTTAGCAATGGGGTTTTGGAAGATTTAAAGGCACTAAAATAATTCCAGCATTTGCAAAAACTAGAAAACTAGAAAGCAGAGGAAATAAAGAAAATTGGTACTCAAAGAACTTTGAAACTGCGAAGGATTTAGAAAATGAAGAGATGCAGACAGGCAGCATTCCTCATGAGTTCATATGAATCTGTAATCAATAATGTAATAAAAAAATTAAGTCCTGAGAAACCCAGTGATAAAATCTATATGCAACAGGTAAGCTTTCTCAAAAGTAATTTAAGCATACATTTAAAAATAAATGGGGTCTCCAAGCAATGGAGCAAGATTTATTTGAGGCCAGTAGCCACACAACTAAATTACAAAGCAAAATTGTTACAAAAAAACCCTATAATGATAATAACAGCATGGATAATTGATGCAACTAACCATGATAGTTAAAGTGGATTGCTTTACACAAAAGTATATGGTATAAAGTATAATCTGCAAAAGTCAGGCTAAGACCATATCCACCTTTGGGAGGTTCATTTTAAATACCACATAAAGGATAACCATTTGAAGAGCTACTACCTGAGAGTAAGTGGGCAATCAGTATCTGATGTTGGTTCACTTAGTGTTGGTGATACAGCACTTATTTTAAAGAGAAATGTGACTGGAAATCTATGTTTGGCTCTGCCAAGGAATCTTCTCATGATAGCTTTCTTTGTATATTCTACTGGGAGTGTATGCGTGCATAAAGGGTAGTGTCTCACACCTGCATGCAGAGCAGCCACAAGGAATGAGATCTTGGAGGAATGGTGAATTTTTATGGGGAGTCACAGGGCTCAGTGATGGTTTAGTTTTCTTTTGATATAATTGACACTGCAGAAGATCTTAAAACTGTGCAGCAAGGATCACAAATACATGCACACACACACACACACACACACACACACACACACACACACACATATATATATATATATATATATATATATATATATAAATATGTACATACACACACACACACACACACACACATATATATATATATATATATATATACATACATATACACACACACTCACATATATATATAGATATATTTATATATATATATATATATATATATATGTATATATATATATATATATATATATATATATATATATATATATATACACACACACACACACACACACACACACACACACACATATATATATATATATATATATATACACACACACACACACACACACACACACACACACACAGTAACTGGACAGTGTTGGAAATAATTAATTAAGTGGTCTGGATGTTGTGAAGTGGCATATATTCCCTGACTCACAAGTCCGGACACAGATACATGTCAGACATGAAAAATCCCACTATCTTCCTTACATATACCGAAGGACATTTATTTTTTTGATCACAATCAGACATTTGATGTATCCATAGTCAAGAAAGTAGCTGTAACTGTTGGGCACACTGTGTGCGTGTAGTTATGTAAAAAAAAAACACAGTACAGCAACACAACTATGTTGCAGCAGAACTACATACAGAAACATATTACTCTTCTGCAAGTATAGGCAGGGGGCAAGCCCCCCTGCACCCCCCACAGCCCCTGCTACTTAAATATATCAACTCTGAGATTGAACTTCACTGTACTAAAGTGCAATCTTGGAGGTGATATATTTAAGTAGCAGGGGGTGTGGGGGGTGCCCGACATGGGAGGGTGCAGAAGAGTGGAGAAGAGTAATATGGTTTGTATTTTATTTGTTTGTATGTACTTGTGCTGGAATATGTTGGTATGCTGTGTGTTTTCAGTATTTTGAGTTTTAGAGATTTTGGCCTCTGTATTTTGAGTTTAGGGATTTTGAAAGTCAGTATTTTGAAGTGGACCCATATATATATATATATATATATATATATATATATATATATATATATATATATATATATATTAAATGCCACATACCTGAGTTTCATAATGCAGAGACAACTTCACTGACACCTGCATTACACTGACCTCTTGGAGTACCGACTGAAAACCGCAGGTAAGTAACCATTTAGCCACACTACAAAACAAATTAAAACCAAAGCAAAGTGAACCCACCATGTTGGGGCTGCACCCCCACAACCCCCTAACTAAATATACCAACTCTGAGATCGCACTATAGTAGGGATAAGGGGCAAAGTTCAACATTGTGGCAAAGTGGTTACTTACCTGGAGTTTTCAATCAGTGCTCCGAGAGGTCGGTGAAATGCGTTTGTCGGTGAAGTTGTCTCGGCATTATGAAAGTCAGGTATGTGGCATTTTGCTGTTCTAAAGTAGACTTTTATATATATATATATATATATATATATATATATATATATATAAATATAAAACATATATATTTATATATGTTTATATATATTGACTTATGAGTCAGGCAATATATGCCACCTCACACCATCCTGACCACTTGATGAATTATTTCCAACACTGTCCAGTTATTGACAGGAAATGCTGTACGAGACATTGCAGTATGTCTTCAGTATTACATCATACATTACTCTATGGGATGGGTAGCATCACACAAAAAGACAAAGATGCCTTAGTCCTTACAGTGATAACTACTGGCAAATGGAAGTATTAAACAGAAATGTTATATTAACGAATAAGTGGTGTTCTGTGCTTTGTTGTTTTAAACTGTCTTCTGGGGTTTACTTATGCTAGATATGCTAAAGGTTATAACACAACTACAAGTTATGTTTTACTGATTTTCTTAAGTCAAGAAACATATCTTGAAATTGCAATAAAAAGTGGGAACATATTTACTGCATTGGTGCAAGTTCTCTTGAAGCACTTACTATGAGAGCCCCAGTACCCGCTTATGTGTGTGATGTGTATGTATGCATGTATATATATATATATATATATATATATATATATATATATATATATATATATGTATATATATCATATTGGCTTATTATCAGAATTTGTAAATGAACTTTAACAAATACTTGTTAATCAAATGCGTGTTTCTAAATACTCATAGAATCGAACTGAAATTCTTCCAACTGCAAGTGCCCGAAAAGCTGTAGTGAGTTCAGTGTTATGAATGGGGATCATGGTATGGTGAGGACCTGGGTATTTGCCCTGTTCCTCACTGTAGTGTGATCTCAGAGTTGGTATATATAATTTGCAAGAGGGGAGAAGCAGGGAGACTTGACCCCTGCAAACACGTGAAATCAATAACATTTGTGCGGTTATTTAACAGTGTTCTTGATGACTGAGTATCCAGACACTTGAACATCTGAAATGCATCTTACAGACGGGAAAATATGTGAAACAAAGAACATTTGTAAGGTTGTTTAACAGGCTCTTGGATGTTTGAGTGCCTGGTGAAATGCACTTTACAGAGGTACATACAAGTGGAGAATACGTGTTACTGAAGTGTAGGAGCTTACACTTGCACTGCTTTACGTTCAGTTCAAATTATTTTGAATGTCAACTTGCGTGGTATTAGTTTTCAACATTTATTGTTTTCGGTATTTCCAAATTCAACATTATTGTTCGAGCATATATATTAAAAAGATTCTGGCATTCAGTGTTTTGATAGTAAACCTCTCTCTCTCTCTCTGTATATATATATATATATATATATATATATATATATATATGTGTGTGTGTGTGTGTGTGTGTGTGTGTGTGTGTGTGTGTGTATATGCCACCCAGTGGTGCAAACCTTCCCCCTGACCCCATGTGCAAAAATGGGAAAAAGGGGTAATGGATGGATATATACATGCTCACACACACACACACACACACACACACACACACACACACACACACACACACACACACACCCCATCCCTACAGTCATACAACAGTGGGAAAAAGTGAAGATCCCCACTGCAGTGCACTGCACTGCTGACTCTCCCAGTTAGTCTATGCATTTTTAACCAACAGTGATTAAAAGAGACTGATGAAAAGCCACTCAGTATAAGTACACTCGGAGTGCAGAGTAACTATGTTGAACAACAAGACTGATTGCTATAAATATAGTCATTACAAGACTAAAGTACCTTTGAATACTTTAAATTACCTGACCTTATATTACATTACAATATATTTCCATGATGGCAGAAGGAGAAAATAAGTAACTCCAACATACCCATTTATCTGCTTTAACATTCTTCCTCCCCTACATCCTTACCTTCCTCTTACCCTTTTTCCACATCTCCACTTCCTTCTTAAATGTCTGATATTTTCCCTTTCTGCCAACGATTCCAATGGTACAGTCATTGGAGCCACAAATAACACTTTGAAAAAGTACAACAGTGATTACTCAGTCCCTACATTGTTACCTATTCTTATACTTCTCTACTTTCCTTAAGTTTAAAGCATGTTCATAGGTTTATAGGATGATACTAGGCTATTTGCCCAGAGGCCCTTATAAGCCTAGCTAAGAATTTTGCCCATGTTTCCTCAAAGTCAGCACCTGTTTCCCCCTGTCCAGCAGGGACACAGGTGGGATCCCAGGGGTATATTTTATGTTTCCCATCCAGTTGTCCAGGTTCCTCTTAAAGATGGCTAAAGAGGTACACTGCTTGACATGGAGAGGGAGTCTGTTCTGCAGACAGGGGTGTCTTTGGAACACAAATCTATCCCACCAACAAGTTCTATTAATGTCACAGACCAGGTTAAGGCCTTGGATGCGGGTTGTGCAACTGGAGTTTGTCTTATAGATATGCAGTAACTCCGTCAAGGCTGGGTCTGAAATGGCCTTGTATGCCAGACACAGGACTTCTTTGAGCAATCTGTATGAGACTGAGTAGAGGGCAGGGCTTTTAGCCTATCTGTATAGGATAGGTGTTTGAGACCCTGTATTTTCCTGGTCAGGAACCTCTCTGGTCTCTCCAACTGTTGCATGTGCTTGGCAAGGTACATGCCGAAGGGGGCATTGTACTGAATAATAGGTCTGATAAGGAAGTAGTACAGGGATGTTATAACCTCCTTGTTCCTGGATGAAATACCCTTATTTATGAGGTAATGTGGTGGTCAAAAAGTCAGGTTGCGATCAGCTTGGGTACCCACGTCCCTCACTCACGACTGACTGCATGTTTAGTACTTTGTTATTAATGTGATAATTAGTTGGGATGACATTTTCCCCAAAGGGGATAATGATGCATTTCTTGGCATTCAGTTTGAGGCCATGCTTCTGGCACCAGTCATTAGTTTGGGTAAAGCCCTCTTGGTGGGTGTTCACATCACTAGGGGAATTTAAGACAGCACCCAGCTTGCAGTCATCTACAAACTTGGTCAGCCACAGACCACTGGTTTTGGCTTACACCTCAGAAAAGTATATCCCAAACAGTAGAGACCCCAAGACCAATCCTTGCGATACACCGCTCATTACAGGTCTACTACTAGAGGTGGCTTCTCCTACTTTGACTGAGTGGTTTCTATCCGTGAGCCAGTTAGCTACCCATATGGTAACATATGGGTTGATCCCTAGCTGGGAGAGTTTATCTATTATGCCCGAGTGGTGCATAGTGTCAAAGACTTTAGCTAGTTGAAGATAGGTGATGTGCACCGGCTTCTCCTCGTCCATGGTTTTGTTGACTGTTTCAAAGAAGTCGACCCAAGTTGGCCTCATATTTTTACCCTGTCCCTTTACAAACATTTTCATTTCCTAGTAAATCTCAGAGGATTGCAGTACACATATTAAAGCTTCTTTCTTCTTACTGTTTAGAAAATGCATGATAATGCAAACCTGCCTTTTATTAATTTAAATTAATTGCACTGAGATTTAAAAATTGAGACTGATTTTGGGGTTTTGCCACCTCACTGTTTTTGGTTTTGTTCAGAATTCTTGAGCAAAGATGATGTGAGGTATTTCTCTTACCCTATTTCTTCCTCTGTTTTTCCTTTTCAAGATGACAACTTTACATTTCCCTATATTCCTTTCCCCATCATCCTATGGAGCTCCCTGGTACTTTTCCTTTGAATTTAGGCAGTCTGATGTCCTCTTCCTTGTACAACGTCCAGACCTGCATGCATTTCTTAAGTAACAGTCTGACCAAGGCTTAGCAGCAGAAAATCATTGCTTTTCTATCTTCTAGAACTTTTCCCATTCAGTATATGCTTTAGCATTCTGTTTACTACTACCACTGCCCTCTGACTCCACCGCAGTGGTCCAATCAAGGTGACATCCACACCTACAAATATGTTTTGCATTCTGTTGCCGTAACGCCTACTTATCCCAGTTGATAGTTCACACCAAAACAGTGGCCTAAGTGTGGTCACTGCATTTGTTTACATTGAACCTCACTTGTAGCCTTTATACCCATTTGTTCAGCCTTTTTAAATCCTTCTATACACTCAACCCATGTCCTTCACTACTGTACCCATCTTTGTGTTGTCAGCAAAGAGGATTGTAACTATTCTCGGTTCCAGCAAATATGTTGGAGACAAACATACTGAAGAGTGCTGGATCCAGGACAGAGCCTGCAGTACCCCACAACCTGTTTATCTGTTAACTGGCATTTCTCCACAACTGCTATCCTGCAGTCCTTCAGCACTTCTGCACTTGTCAGTGATTGGTTACGTATCTCAGTCAGGGGTCTGTCAACACATTGGGCAGATTTCTGAAGACTCTGACAAGCAGCTGATTTGGTCGTTATGCTTTATACCTCCTAACAGCAGTCACTTCCCAACGAGTCCTACTCCTCTCTCTCTCTGTCTCTCCTCGTAAATTCCCTTTACTCTGGGTGCAGTGACCTTGAAGTTAGTGTATGTAAGCACATATCACAGGTGCAAAACTTTAATGGCATTACTGTGAGTTTCGACATTTAATGCAATTCCTCGTTAATCATACTTTATTTTTCATATTTGCATGACTGACAATTATGGGTTCCAGGCTTAAATAGGGAGCATATACGTGTAGCAGAGAGATGAAATAGTGCTTCGGGCTTTAACACTAACATTGCACATTCTACTTAAAACTGCATGTAATGAACTCTAACAGGTGTATCAGTGCTATGTTTTATATATAATTTGAATATATATCATGTCTGAACAAATCAAATCGCAAAACTTTTAAAAGTTTTGCTTTTTTTTAAATTTTGAATGTGAAAATAATCAAAATCATTCTTTTGGAGGCTACCTTGCAAATCATCCTTAAAATATATTTATGAAGGCCGCCAGTATGTTTATGATGCACAAAAAAAAAAAAAAAAAAATCTGAACCATTCTTAGAATAAGTTCTGCTTCTTCCAGTTTGAACAGTGAAAACTGCACCAATAAAATGCTTTATTTTTAACTGCATTCTTCTGCAGATTAGGCAGAGGTGTTTTATAAGAGTGCCATCTGAATGCTGAAGAAGTTAAACAGTGCCCCATTTCTGTAGATGGAATGCCTGGATTGCTGTCTCCTGTCTCCTGCTGCTAGCACATTCTAGTATCAGAGCATTTCCCAGACCTGCTGTCAGCCAACTGACTGGGTGATGTCATCTTTGGCCTGAGATAGCCTGTCAGTTACTATATTTACCCCATGGAAACCATAGGAGAAAGTCAAAGACTTTTAACCCTTAAACAGCAGTGTAATTACAGTATTATCCCTATTTCCTGGAGTATTAAATGGTTAAAGCAGGGTAGGAGTAGGAATCACTGTTTTGATGTACTACTCATTTAAGGGCATGATTCACAAAGGGATGCTTGTTGCAGAAAGCACTGATTAAGGCTGTTTCCTTCGGAAAATCTTAGTGAAGCATAACCTATCAAACATTTGCAGAAGTGGCTGCAGTAATACATCATCTGTTGAACCAGGAAAGGCCTTGATGTGTACATGGTCAGCCAATAAGCGTAAGGCAGAGTATTTGTAACTGTGTGCTACTTTAGAATACAACAGTCTAATAAGATCATAGTCTGTGCTTCAGGAAGCTATTTTTGGTGTTGTTTCAGTATACTTATCACATCCCACTGCTTTGAAATATTAAATAACCATACCACCTTCATGGCAGATTCTGGCTGTTTTATGGAGCTATATAGCAGTCTCATGCTATGATGAAGATTTGGGTTCATTCCCTAGATCTGTTACCCTTCTTTTTAGACAGTGTGCAAATTAAATGAAATATAGGCAATTTCACTCCATTTTTGAGAACGGCAACGAAGAAGAGGCACAGGGAATGGGAAAAGGCCTGAGACAGAGAGAGAGAAAGAGTGTGCATTACTCTGTTCCTATCTGCAGTTCCAGAAGGAACCCAGTAATTAGTTATAGCAGTGACACATTGCAGTGTTACAGGTAACTTTACAAACGTATGTAGTGTTTGTCACTTAGTCTGTCAAGAGCACAAAACAAGAGACTACTGCTTCCTTACCTTTACCTACTGTTTTTATATACCCTGACTTTCAGGGAGTCTGAATGCTGCATATTAGTTTTTTGTGGAGAGCAACTGACCCAAATAATTCTCGCCCATTAATATTATGCTTTTAGTTCTGCTTTGGAACAACATGTTCTCCCATCACCTGGGACAGAAAGAGTAATGAGGCATAGCGCAGGTGCTTTAGGACACTCATTTAAGTTAGGCACTTGGAGGTGTGCCATGAGGAAATTAATGCACTTGACAAATAGCCTGTCCCCCTTGGTAAGCATACACAGAAGAATAAGCACATACCTGTTGTTGTTCCAGCCTAGATTGCACTTGTTACTATGCAGAAGAGGTGCCAACTGTCGTGGACTCGCCTGCACTAGTGATCAGCAGTGTATTCAGATCAATCACATCCAGGAAAGTACACCTTACCTAATACAAACATAGGCATACCTCCTGCCAACCTCTCTGATGACTCAGGTTTGCGTCTGAGCACAAATTATTTACTCTGCAGTACAGAAAATGAAAGTACAACAGCCTGTTGGTGATATAAATTCCAAATAAAAGGTGACTGCAACTCAAAGTAAGCACTTTCTTCCCAAAACATTATATGAGCTATGTTTTTATAAACTAAAGGTTTAAAGTTTTATCATATTTATTGCAAAAACTGATATTCTAGCAACTTTCTAAGTAGTTATTTAAAATTTGATCTTGATTTTGGGCTTTTATTCTTTGTTATTTTTGCCTTTGTTCCTCATTATTGTGCCAAGAGCTTGAGTGGTATGGTGACGTCCCTACTTTACTAACAGTGAAAAAGTGTCCCAGCCAGTAGGTATTTGTTGGTAGCAGGTAAAGCAAAATCCAATGTGGGTTGCTACTACAGCAATGTGGCATCTAAGAAGCCCTTGTGAGCACACACACACACACACACACACACACACACACACACACACACACACACACACACACACACACACACACACACACACACACACACACACACTTACATCCAGACACACACACAAATAAATACCTTACAATAAAGCACTTTGAATCTTGGCCTTTTTTCATTCCTTTGTTGTGCGAAAAGAATAGGCCTTTACTATGGGTGGAATTCCTAAATGTTTTGACCAGGACCCATTTGTCTTTTTGGGATGTTTACCATTTTTTTATGCACTGGTTAGTTACTTTGCAATCTTTTAAGGGATAAGGGTATTTTGTTATTTTTAGGGAAGTTTCATGTAGTCATATCTGCCCCTTTGGGAGTATGTCCTTCCCCCCAGTTTCCTCTTCTGGTATCTCTGCCTTCTTTTTTTCATATAATGGCCCTCTTTACTCTTGGCTTGCTTATCCTTTCTTTGTCAGTGATAGTGGGACCCAAAAATTTATGAGCAGTTCCTGCCATATGCCATACCTTGGCATGAGTGAGTGAAAAAACTGCTTCACTGACTGCATAGTCCTCCACCTTCCCAACAATACTTTGAGTACTTTGCTTGCTGGTGTGAATGTCCACCTGATTGACTGCCCTGCTGAAGTCCAATAATTTTGCTCTCTGACCCCCATAAGACACCTCCCCAGTCTTCTCCTTTATCTAGTCTAGAAGAATAGTTTGAAACTCAGACATATGTTTATGATAATTAATGGCACTGAAGGTCAGAATGGCAATTGTGTGTATATGCTTTACAAATCTGTCCAGCATTTTGCTTTACTTATCATTGGCAGGATTATTGGAATCAGAAATGTTTTGACCACTTTTTTGGATCCACAGACACCAGTGCTGGGTCTACCACAAGAGCTTGTTGGGCTTCTAAACATTAGAAGCAGGGGGCTGCATGCCCAGTTCCATAAATGCTCTCAAGAATGCATTTTCTGCAACTCCCAGGAATGGAAGATTTGCCACAGGTTTAGAGGTATCCAGACACAGTAAATGCATATCTTTTCTAGGCACTGATACATCTTTGGCTTTCATCCTACAAAGAGGATCTCCAAATACTATTTAATCTGTGAATGAAACAGAGGACATTGTGTCATCAGTGTAAATGTCATACCCAAGAAAGGAGTAGTAATCCATTTCTTCCCTCCTCACCCCTGTGGAGATTTTACCTCTTTCTCTTGGTAGAGGGAACACCAGACTCTAAGGACTGATCTGAACCTGGTTGCAGGCACCGCAGGACCTAAAGGAAACCTTGAGCCAAGGAGATCCATTTCTAAAGAACATCTCCGAGAGGCGTGATGACTCATAAGTTGCCTGAGGCACATGCAACTGCACTGAGCTGGGGATTGACTGCTTATGGTTAAACGTTTGAGTCACCTTGAGTGGGGTTGTTGCCTTGGAGAACTGGTATGGCAGAAGGGATTTCTGGACCTTGCTTTATTTATTATTATTATTATTTATTTTTATTTTACATTTGTCAGCTTTGACCATGGGTGATTGACATAGGTCACCTGGTTTGAATCTGAATTCTATGCAAGGGCTCTCACCTTAGTTGAACATGTGTTGATCTGCAGGCATGATTGCCTCCAAAGTGACCTTGCTAGAGGCCTCAGATCCTTGACAAATGTGGGCCAGAGGTTACAAAATCTCATGCATAACAGGATCATCGGAAACCAATATTGTATTACATGAATCCTATCTGCCTTCATTTTAGTTTACTTTTCTAATTGTTTAAGGGGAAACTATAGGTTAGTAATAGCTTTGAAGGCAGCATAGTGGTACAAGTCAAAACCTCATGTCTCTTTTGGTTCAAACAATTTTGCAGGAACAGTCCCTATTCTTATGAGATTTTGGCATAAATCCCTGACAAGACCCTACAACTCTCAATATTGTGCTCTGGACCTGAAAAGAAAGTGCACAAGCTGTGAAAGACTGTGTGTGTGTGATTTGTCTGCTGCATGAAAACCCACCTTGTTTCTTAGCAACAGTCATGTTCTAGTTTATAAATGAACATCTGTCTCTATTTATCTGCACAATCTAAAATAAAACTAAGAAATATACCAATAGTGATGAAAGCTTTACCGTCACAGTACTTATCTAACTGAGATCTGGAGTAGGCCAAGCAATTCTGGATTACAGATGCACAAACATGATGTATATCCTGTGAAATGCAATACAAAAGATCAAACGGCACAGGTGGATGTCAGCTATAATACAGGGGAAAGTCCTGATGCTCCTAATGTACAAATGTCCACCCATCCTATGTAGGAAGGTTGATGAATTTTGGAATTCAGTCCAGACTCGGACCTTACGTGGATGAAGTCCCGATCATAATAACTATTACAGTTTCATAAGTTGTTTCTAGGCTATTGACCAGAAGATCTTTATAAGCCAGCCATGTGTACCCAATATAATACTAGGGAAACCCAATATAAAGGATCTTGCCTAAACTCAAGATCTTAGTTAGCAATGACTGCCCATATCTAGGAAGTTCATAGGCGATATCCCCGGCAAGAATTTATGGTTTCTCATCCAGTCATCCAGGCTATGCTTAAACAGGGTCATACAGGGGCTCTGTTTGATGTAAATTGGTAGCCTATTCCAGAGGAGCAGCCTTTGCTAATGAGGTGTGCAGTGTAGAATGCTTTCCTTACCACAGCAGACACATGGTGGTCAAAGTTTAGGCTGCAGTCAACTTGCATTCTCAAGTCTCTCACTACTGTATTATTTAGGGTATTATTATTTATATGACAGTCTGCAGGGATATCATTTTTACTGAAGGGGATGATGATGCATTTTAGTACAAAGTCTGACTCCATGCCTTTGGCACCAGTCATTGGTTTATATAAGTCCTTCTTGAAGTATATTAACATTGTTTGGGAATTCAATGAAAGCACCAAATTTGCAGTCATCAGCAAACTTAGTCAGCTGCAACCCCTGTCTTTTGTCCTGAACTTCTGAGAAGTATATTCCAAACAATCTGGGACCAGCACAGACCCCTGTGGAACACCACTGCTGACAGGTCTGCTGGTTGAGGTAAAGTCCCCAACTATGACTGAGTGTGATCTGTCGGTGAGCCAGTTAGCAACCCACCTGATAACATAAGGGGAAATAGTCAACTGGGAGATTTCATCAATGATGCCCGAATGTGGGATTGTGTTGAAGGCCTTGGCTAAGTCAAGGTAGGCTGTATGCACAGATTTTCCTTCATCTACGGCTCTAGTGATGTATTTGAAGCAGTCCACCTGGTTTAACAGGTATGGCCTCACTTTGACAAAACCAAACTGTGTTGGTTCAAGGGTTTGGAGATCAACCATATCCATATTTATAAAGCCCACGATGATATGTTCCATGACCTTACAGATAAGGCTGGTTAAGCTTATAGGTCGGTAGTTCCCAGGGTCTGTTGTTGTACCTCCTTTACTAAGGGAGCTAACTGCTACTGTTTCTCATTCAGCAGGGACAAAACCAGTGCTCAGCCTGTAGTTGGAGAGCACCTAATGGAGTTGCTAACTCATGTTTAAAATGCAACCTGGGATGCCATCCGGTGCCATAGAGGCTGCGTGTTCGGCCTTAAAGAGAGCATTAATGACTTAATCTTTGGAGATGCAAGGTGGGAGAGATGTAGAGTGAATGTTTTGTGGAATATTAGGAGAGGATGGTGGGGGGTGAAATTTTCCCCAAACCTGTCAGCTAATAAGTTAGCAATATGTTTGTGTGTGATGCCATCCACAGCTAGTTCAGCACACATCTGTGTCCTACCTTTTAGGTTACAGATATAGTTGAAGAATGCTTTATGGTTATCCTTAGATATGGCTGCTATTTTTTTTTTATGTTGCCCTTAGAGAATTTTACAAGTTGCCTTGTTTGTTCATTCAAGCAGAGGAGGGTGTTCTTTTAGTGCTTGGAGCCTTTCTTTTTCATTCTTAGAAAGCAACGTCTTCCTCTTGTTGTATAACTTATTACTGCTAGATGTCCAACAGGGAGGCTTGTTTTTTCTTGAGGATTTTGTTTTAATCCTTTCAGGTACAGCTGTGTCAGTACATTTGTATAAGTGTTTGTACACGGCATTTGTGTATACCTTAGTATAGCTGTCAGTGCTATCTGTGGGAACAGGAGCTTGGAAGTTATTTATGCCATCCCTTAAGAGTGTATAATTAGCTTTGGTGAATTTTTTTAGCTTGATTTCACCTAAGAGGGGTTCAGATGTTATAGCTACTTCATACCTGACTAATTTGTTATTAGATTTAACCAATGAGGGTCCTATACTTGTAGTGGTGCAATGGTCAGCCATGTTGGTGAAGACCATGTTGAGAATATTTGAGCTCCTTGTGGGGTTGCTTATGTGTGAGCATGTTAGTACACAACCCAGTCAATAGAGGGACAATTAAAATCGCCAGTGACTACAGTGTTTGGTTGTAATTTGAGTGACTCAAGTAGGTCCACATAAGTAGAGTGGGTATCTTGGTTCATTGCAGCTGTACTCTTTCTAAAGAGTAGTTAATTACTTCATTTTTTGTTTAAGTAGTTATCCTTAGAAGCACAACAAAAAAACATGGTTTGAGACTAACAACTTCATCCTTATGGTTTCCTTGATTTTCTGTGTAAACTAAATGACATAAATGAATAAATAAATGCATACTCTTACCACATTGCCGGGCACAGAATAAAACTGATCACTTCTTTAAATATATAAACTCCTTGTCACGCACATATTCTTATGTGGTATTGAGGAAAGAGACCATCTCTGGGCAGCAGACTCTGCCCTACTAGGGAAAATAAAACCCAAAGCAGATTAGCTGGTAAACTAGACTTAGAATGATTTCCTGTTCATTAGCAAAATTAATTCAGGGTCATAGGTGAATTCTAAGGCTATCTGTCCTGCAAGGTCATTTTAAGCCTTGTCATCCCATTAGGTGTTCATACTGCCTTTCCCTTATTTTTATTCCTACACTTCCCATTTGTAAATGAATATTTCTGGGATCATATTGTAGAGTATTAAAAAGGAGACCCTGCTGCAGAATAGGGCATTTAGGCACTGCCTCTGTCCATTACTATTACAGGCAGCAGTCCCGGGGTACATTTCCTTATTGAGAAACACAAAAGACACGCAAGTATGGCAAGGTGCCCAGACTATACCAACTGAAACATAAACAAATTGTCCAGCACCAAGGAGGTTAGACGTATATTCAATCATTTATTGTGGCAACTCCAAAAAATCAAAGCAAACCAGTTTCAGCAATAGTAATGCCTTCTTCAGTGCTGTAACACACAAAAATCATAGTTCATTTAAATAATAAAACACATAATGAGAGTCATCTTCCTATTGGTTCATACCAAATTTAACTAAGCTCATTAAGACCAGGCTTAAACAAAGCACCCAGCCTAACAATCCAACTTATTTTATTTTTATTTATTTTATTTTACATTTGTTTACCGGGAAATTCTGACTGGACACAGGTCCTTTTTCAGTGGAGGCCCGGGGAGAAAAGCTCCACAGAAAGACATGGTAGATGGGATTCTTTTTTATTTAAAATGGTATGCCATCCTGCTTTACACATCTTGTTGCCCTGGACTTTATTTATAATAGTGAAATTAAATCTAGCACTAACAGTGGTATGGGTCATTGTATGTTTAAATAATGAATTGGACATTCTTTTATTTCTAATGTCACTGAGGTGTTCGGTTATACGAAACCTCAGTGGCTGAGATGTTTGTCCCACATAAAAAGCAGAACAAAAACACGTTGCTAAATATATGACCATGTCTCTGCTACAGTTTCCAAAAGACCGGATCTGGTATATCTTACAGGTATTGCTGCTGGTGATTTCTTTAGTCTTTGTAACATATGCACATGCAGAACAGTGACCACAAGAGATACTACCCACCAATTTGTCACCAAATAATGTGAGCTGCTGTGCACTGGAGGGAGACAAATGTTTATAATGGGTAAAATGAAAATTAAGTGTGGGACCTCTACGATATGAAAATAAACACTGAGCTGATAATAATTCAGATAATCTTTCATTGGCCAACAATATATCCCAATGGTTGTTAATAATCTGTTCAAAAGTGTTGATGTTGCATCCAAAAGAGGTGACCAGGCATAGCAATTGAGCTGAATGTCTGTCCGATTCATTAGGGGTGTGTTGATACTCCAAAAGGTTTGATCTAGATTGTTCAGAGGCAAATGAACAAGCCTTGTTTATGTTGTAAGCATGATAGCCCCTACTGAGAAACCTAGTGACTAGACCCTGTTGTAATGAAAATGGAAGCTCAGTGGAGCTGATGCATTTAATCTGCAAAAACTGGGACTTGGGGATGTGGATGATGTGTTGAGGATGATGGCTTGTTGCATGAAGCAAGGTATTGAATTGGGGAAATTTACAGAATACTTCTGTTCTAAGCATGTGATCACTCTCCCAGATGACACTCGCATCCAAAAAACTAATTCTATTGTAATCCCAATTCAATGTAAAGTGAATACCCCACTTGTTGTCATTTAAATATTGTACAAATTCTTGTACATATGTCACACCTCCTCTCCACACCATCCAACAATCATCCAAGTACCGCCGCCAAATATCCAATTCATCCAAAAATATATTGTAGCTGGCATCATAGATAAGTTGCTCTTCAATGTACCCCATAAACAAATCAGCATAAAGGTGGCAAAAGAGGCCGCCATAGCAGTCCCTCTAACTTGCCAATAGCATTTCCCATGGAAATAGAAAACATTCTTTGTTAAAACATGTTCAGCAAGACAAATCAGTATAGTGTTAAAACCCAGGAGTGTATATATATATCAGCTCTCTCTAACTAAAAACAAATGGCTTCTAGACCAGCCCAATGGGGAATGCTGGTATATAAAGCAGTGACATCCATTGTACACATCAGCCAACTAGGATCCAACTTAGTATTGCTGATGATCTGAAGAAACTGCGTAGTATCTTTAATCCTTGCCTTCACCATAGGTAGCAGTGGCGGTAAATATTTAGTGAAAAAGGCTGATAAAGGTTCTGTCAGAGACCCCCTGCCCAATACGATTGGTCTTCCTGGTGGTTGGGTTGGATATTTATGAATTTTGGGCACTAAATATAAGTATTGGGATTGTGGGTCAGGTACAGTAAGTTGAAACCCCACCTTCTGACTAATGATACCTTCCTCCTGGGCCAGTTTCAAAAATTGATCAATCTCTTTTTTGAATTTAAAAGTTGGATCAAGTGGCATGTGCCTATAGAATTGGCCATTGGATAGTTGTCTTTCTGCCTCAGCTAGATACATGGTCCAATCCATGATGACTAATGCCCCCCCCCTTTTATTTGCTGTTAAAATTACCAAGTTGTGGTTGTGACTAAGTTTAGTCAGAGCCTGTTGTTCCTGTTTGGTAAGATTGTGTTTGATGTTACTGTGTACATTTTTATTAAAATGTAGATTTCTGAGAACACAATCTTTAAATATGGAAACATGTTTATCCATGGGTGACATAAAATTGGATTTACGAAAGTGAAAAACAGTAGATCTTTGAGCCTCGTCATTACCTGAAAAGAATAATTTCAGATTCAGTATTCTACAAAATTCATTAACATCATTAACAAATGCATCTTCACTGACAAAAAAAACTGGGACAAAATCTAGACCCTTGTTGAGTAGGTTTATTTCAATATCAAATAAAACCTGAGTAGCTATATTGTGCACATTACTGATAACATTTAGTGGGGTATAATCATGTCCAAAAGTTGTTAAATGCTGCCTACTTGTTCAATGTTTTCTACCCCTTCTGTGCCTCTTCCCCCTAAAGAGTCAGTACTAGGCCTTCTCTTAGCAATACAGTAGCATTTACAGGCCACCCTCACAAACTCAGGAACCTCACATGGCCTTCCTGAAAAACACTGAGGGGATAAATGTTGGTGAGATCAGTACTCAAGCCACTGAACACTTACAAATGCCTTCTACCAGCACCTGCAGGAAACAAACTCTACAACAAAGGCTACAGAGGAAGCTACTACAAGATGATCACTATAAGTAAAAACTAAGAGCTCTCATAAAAAAATCCAAAAAAGCAAAATTAAAAAATAGCTAAAGACTCAACTCAACAATCATAAGGCCTTCTTTAGCTATGTTAGAAAAAACTGGAAACTCCCCCAGATATGCTCAGAACTAGTTCAAAATGACAGCCCCCAATCAAACATCTCAACAAAAATTGAGAACTGCTCTCAAAAAAAAAACACAGCATCCATGGGACCTGATGGTGTCCACCTCTGGACGTCACTCCAGGAGTGGCGCACTGCAACTGTGGTCGCCTTATCTGCAAGCCCAGGGAGAGATCATAATGTCATAAAATAAAGACATAAGGAATTTGCACTTTTTGATTCAATCCAGTTTGGCTTTGTCAAAGGCAGATCAGATCTTTAAACTTGGTTGACTTTTTTTCAAACAGTCACCAAAGCCATTTCATGAGGAAAGGCAGTCCATACAGCCTACCTCGATCTGGCGGCCGAAAAACTCTCATCAGCTTTAAATGTTAACCCATACATCACAAGATGGGCAAACTGGCTGGTGACAGAAACCCCAGGGTCAGGAGTTGCTGCGGCCATGTCAGACTCAAAGCCTGTCACAAGTGGTGTCCACTTTTCTGAGTACAAGCAAAACACAGGAGGGTTATGGCTGACAAAGTTTGCAGATGACTACAAACTATATCCTCAGAGAAGGGTCTCACAGAAACGGATAACTGGTGCCAGAGCCATGGCCTAAAGTTAAATGCCAAAAACCATATAGGTGGCAATCACACAGCAGAGAAGAAGAAGTTATCAGGGACCTGGGTCAGGTTGACAGTAGCCTGTCATCGACACACCATGTAGCTAAAGTAGTTAGGAAGACTTCTACATTTGCCCACATATCATGAAGGGATTCACATCTAGATCATATACTCATCACTCATCAGACCAATGATTGAGTACAATGCCCCATTGTATGTATCTGACCCGACACTTGCAGCAGCTGCACCAAAAGGATAAGGGTCTCAAAAATCTGTCCTATGCTGCCCGACTGAAAGAACCTATTAATATGCGTGCTGGAGGGATAGATTCATCACGAAATCTTGACCAATGGATGGTATGAACCTATGAACTCCTGGGTGGAAGTCAATTCTACATCAGTGGCAGACGAAGAATCGTCTCTTGAGGTGCCGCTATGACCATTCCTCTTATTCCTCAATATTGACCTGGGTCTTTTCCTTTTGCTGACTTGTTTAGTATACCCTTGATCCTGGAATCAGACATTCTTTTTTTATACCAAAAGGTTTCCCTCTATCATAATCTGAAATGTCACGATTAAACTTCTGCGTCTTTTTCTTTTTTAACTGCTGTTCTAAAGCAGCTAGATCTTTAGCCAATAAATTAAGATGTTTAATAAAAAAAGGTTCCCCTTCATAACATTTGACCTCATCACAATTATGTCTGACTTCCCCAATACTTTCATCAATGGTTCTCTCATAATACGAAATTAGAACATCTACGAAAGCCATAGATGCCTTGTGCTAGGCCTGAACCCAATCTTGTGATAACTTATCCACCTGGCTCACTAAAGGTTGAATCTGAACTCTTGGTCCACGTGGGTTAATGTTTTTGAATTTTTAGGCCTTAAAAAGTTTCAGGTGCCAAATATTGGACCTCAGGGTCCTCATATTTTTGGTGAGTTTCTGAAAAAGTGTGCCACAAATGCTATCAGGGTCTGTAACACTCATAGTGGAATTATCTAAACCCAGTTGTCTCAACCCAAAAACTTCCAAATCATCCCTGTCTGCAGAGAGGCCCTCCAATAGTTTGGAAAGATCCATCTTATTAATCGTCTATGTATCGCAAACAGGGTAAACAATGAACAATTCAAATGTGATTGCTAAATGTGCCCCTTAACCAGGACAGAAATTGAACAAAAGACACTAGAAAGGTTGAAAAAATATGTATCACTTAAATAAAACATATAGCCTAGTTCACATAAGTGAAAGGTAGACAATATCAGGGAAGCTGAGTGTTCAAGTTATCCCCATACATATAAAAAGTGATTACCATTGATAAATTCCATTAACTCAGTGTGTATGTATTCAAAAGCATCACTGATATAGGCACCAATCATCAGAGCTGCAACAGAAAATCAGTTTGTATAGAGGATAAATCCCCGATTGACTGAATGCCTCTTACACACAAATGAAAGAAATGGAGCTGCTAAAGATCAAAATCTGACACTCTTAGTTAGAGAATATAATGGGTGACCTTCATCTCTGCCACAACAATAGCGAAAACACAACAGCTCTCTCCAAGTATTAAGGCTTATTGGCATTCCCTTGGTTGACTTTCGTCACCACCTAAAGGAACAGCAGACAATAACTGTGTCAACACCCAGCCAGTCCGTTAACTTAATTGTAATTAAAGAGCCCCCTGAATGGCAGCAATACAGTAAAGGATGTCTAAGCACAAAATCAGTACATCCCAATTAGCAATGACTGAAAAAAACACAATTAGATATTATTCAACCCCAAACTATGTGAACGACTATACTATATATACAGAAGATTTAGAAAAACAACAATTTAGGCCCAGTTAATACAGACAAGAGCCTGATTGTAAAAAATAATACAGACTCAAATATCCAAGTGTTTCAAAAAATGAAAGTCCAAGTCCAATTGAGCCCAAAGAGTTTGTATATGTTCGTATAATAGCCCCACTAATGTTGGCGCCAATCACCAAAGCTCAGGATATCCATCCACCAGCCAGGTCCACCTTTAGCACCAAATTCAAGGCTTAAATATTATATGCTTGAATATAAAGCCCAAATATGTTCTCAAGTTACAGTCCCTGTATATAATTTCTTGAAACCAACATTAGGGTGCCAAGAGGCTTGGACCGCAAATAATCCTACGAATAATGAAATAAAGTTCACGCTGCTAGTGCAAAGTTAGTACCAGACACTGATCCTAAACAAATCCAATGGCTGACCTTCATCTCCGCCGATGAAAAACAGCTAGTTATAAAGATAAAAGCCATAGTACATCCCCAGGTTGACCACCATCACTACCTAGTACAAAGTTTCCAAACACATGTAATTCAAAAAACCAAAACACACAAATAGTTGGTTTAGCAAAGAAAATGACCCCTTAATAGCAGCAGAAGATGAAATCCAAAAGTGAGTCATCCCAAACATCATTTACCGCCAGCATATATTGTGCAAAAAACTCATACAGAAAGCTCTTTAGTAAAAAAAGGCAGCACACAAGCTCAAAACGGCACATATTCGTGTCAAGCAAGCCCCGTTTTTCGTGGAAAAATCCAAATAAACCAACAAACAGGCAGGTAGAGGTAGAGTATCCTGAAGCAATACTCACCGCTTAGTAAAGGGTGTGTGAGCAGCCACCATAAAGCTGTAAATGTAAAACAATGTTTAACTGAAAACATCAGCTGCCTCACTGGCACATAAAGCACAGTGTTCTTATCCAAGTAAGTCCAGATAATAGGATGGCTGGATATAAATGAGACCCTGTAAAGTCCACAATTGAATACCAAATTGGAGTAAACGCCACTGATGTAGAAAAGCTTCCCCCAGGAGTCAACAGTGTGAATAAGTCCAACAGAGAAACACAAAAGACACGCAATCATGACAAGGTGCACAGACTATACCAACTGAACCGTAAAGACAAAAATTGTCCAGCACCTAGGAGGTTAGAAGAATATTCAATCCTTTAATGTGGCAACTCCAAAAAATTAAAACATATAACCGAACAACTCAATGACATTAGAAATAAAAGAATGTCCAATTCATTATTTAAACATACAATAACCTATACCACTGCTAGATTTAATTTCACTATTATAGGTAAACTCCAGGGCAACAAGTTGTGTAAAGCAGTTTGGCACACCATTTTGAATAAAAAAGAATCAAGTTGGATTGTTAGGCTGGGTGCTTTGTTTAAGCCTGGCCTTAATAAGCTTAGTTAAATTTGGTATGAACCAATAAAAAGATGACTCTCATTATGTGTTTTATTATTTAAATGAACTATGATGTTTGTGTGTTACAGCACTGAAGAAGGCATTACTATTACCAAAACCCGTTTGCTTTGATTTTGTGGAGTTGCCACAATAAAGGATTTGAATATTCTTCTAACCTCCTTGGTGCTGGACTATTTTTGTGTTTATGGTACATTTCCTTATTCCCATCCATTGATATAAGTTGCATTTTAATAGGGACAGGGATAACCTTTGTTTCACATGGATGGGGAGTCTGTTCCAGAGTAGTGGTATCATATGGGATATCCACCTGTCCCTCCAAAATATCTTGTTTATGTTGCATGTGGGGTTGAGGTCTCTGGACTGGCTATTTTTGATGCTGTTTGACTTGTAAATGTGCAGGATGTCCATTAGTACTGGGTCAGAAGATGCCTTATAGGGCAGGCACAGATGACCATTTAATAGTCTGTAAGAGACTGAGCAAAGTGATAGAGCTTTGAGCTGCTCCATGTAGGTCATGTGGTTTACTCCCTACATTCTCTTTGTGAGGAACGTCTGTGGACACAATAGTTGTTTCATATGTTTAGAAGGTACATAAAGTGGGCATCACAGTCAGTGATGGGCTTGATAAGGGCCGAATACTGTGAAACAACATCTCTTACTGAGATGCTCTCCGTTTTATTGTAAGTGGAGCAATATAGAAGGACTTCCTCAGAACAACAGACACATGTTGGCCAAATGTAAGATCACCGTCTGTGTACGCTCCTAAATTTCTTACTATTGGACTTATTTTAGACATGTATTGTCAATGTTGTAGTTTCCTAGTGCAGTCAGGTTTCCAAAGGCTACAGTAATGCCCTTTTTTGCATTTAGTCCATGACTTTAACACCAGTTATTTGTTTGGAACAAGCTCTCCTGGAGGATAACTGAGTTTTTTGTGGGATTCATTGAATATTTCCAGCTTGCAGCCATCCACAGACTAGGTCAGTCAAAGACCATTGACATTTGCTTGTACTTCTAAGAAAAAGATGTGAAAATGGAGTGGCCTTAGTAAAGAGCCCCCATGGACTCCACTAGTGACTGGTCTTTTGTGGAGGTAGCTTCCTCTGTCTTGACTTCCCATGTTCTGTCTCTGAGCCAGCTGGCAATCCATCAGGTAAAGTAAGGATTTATTCCTAATTTAGCAAGTTTTTTTTTTTTTGACAATGCCTCATTGGTGTATTATGTCAAATGCCAGGTTTACATCAGCCATGTGTGCCATCTGGCCTGATGATTGTTTAAAAATTTCCTAAAAACATTCTGCACTGACACAAAGCCTGACTTTTTTACTATAGCATGGTCCAATTTTGCTTTAAGATGGGAACAGAGGAAGACTATCGAGAAAATGAATGTGCTTAACAGTAGTACGTACAAGTAGTCATAATCTGGTCTGTGAGTATGAAAAACATATTCTTATTAAAAAACTAGTAAGTGTAATGAAACTGCAAAAAAAAAAGTTAGAAATTGATTCAACCAAAAAAGAAATGTGTTACTATATCTTAAATTTCAATAAAAGATTAGTGAATGTAATTTTGCAAGACTATCACAGAAACTAATTTTACTGAATGTTTTGTACTACCTAAACATCCAGAACAATTTCCAGCATAAAAGCAATGGCAGGCAAAACACTGTGTTCATAAATGTTTTGTATTTTTTTTTCAGATTGTACAATTTGACATGCTCCCACACAGACTTGTTACACATTAACAGATTAGATCAGCTGAAATTCTTGCATCAATTTTGCAGTTGGCTGTCCATGACAGCATCATGTGAAAAGTCAGAAGAAGAGCCAGTTTCTCAGTGGATAGGAAGCAGGTGGCTCTGTTCATGGGTCATAAGGTCACAGCTGGTTGGGAACCATGAAAATAATGTGGGTGACTACCCCTCACCGTGTAACTGTTTAACATGTGGCAGTACAATTAGTTAAATCTTTTTCAGCTGTCTAAAAGTGAGCTTTTAGGTCTAGTACTAAAACTGACAGACATGCTCTGCCCCAAGAATATTATATGCACATTTGTATCTCCCTGTCACATGTTGAGTATCAGATACTACAGCACAAAACACATTCCACAGGGGCATATTTCATTTTATTTACTTATTTCTAAGCAGGACATTTTGTTGGCAGCACACAAAAAAAAAAACAACATTCATATATACTTATTACAAATTGTGAAGCCTGTCAAGTTAGGTGCTTCTTTTAAAACTGTCATTCATGTCATAGTCACAAGTAATTCCTACATTTACAAAAGGTTTGCAGTCTCCTTCACAGACAGCAAGATGGTTTTAAAGATTTGATGAGAAAACATCCAGGAATAAAAGATGTTATGCACAGAACGATTGCACCTTAAACTTACAAAATCGATTTACTTACTAAAATCTCTGCTGACCGTGTCCCTGCTATAGCTCTCAACCTCTTTGTCCAGATTTTTTTGGACTAAGCTCCAAAATTGGGGCAAATTTTAAATATTGCTCGCATAAACATAGAAGGCTGCTAGAGTAAAAGGTCTTGTGTTACCATGTTTTTTCTGCAGGATATGAAGTCTGAAACTCAAATACCTATCATTATTTAGTGAGCTATTATTAAATCCCTCTGTAGGATGTTGACATCCTACAGAAATGACTCACTGAGACTAATGACTGGTGTCAGAACCATGGCCTTAAGGTCAATACCAAAAAATGTGTTGTCATCCCCTTTGGGAAAAGCCCAGTTCCCATGAATTACCACATCGATGGTAGTCCACCAAACACAGAAGGCATTATAAGAGATCTGGGAACACAGGTTGACAGTAACCTCCATTTTGACCACCACATTGCCACCGTGGTCAGAAAGTCCTTCTATGAAGCACATCTCATTACTAAGGGTTTTTCATCCAGGAAGAAAGAGGTCATTGTCTCCCTCTACTCTTCCCTCATTAGGCCAGTCATCAAGTACAATACGCCATTTGGCATGTACCTCACTCAACACCTGCAACAACTGGAGAGGCCACAAAAGTACCTCACTAAGAGAATCCTAGGCCTTAAACACTTGTCCTGTATGGACAGACTCAAAAAAAAGGCGATCACTGCTTGACTTACAAAGCCATGTCTGACCCAGATCTGTTAGAAATGCTACAGCTAAAGAAATCCCAATCCCTCTGCACCACATGCTCCAGAGACTTTATCCTCATTACCACAATCAACAGAACATGTTGGAGGGACAGATTCATAACCCAGAGACTGCCCATGCTCTGGAATAGACTTCCCATACATAACAAACAGAGAACCTCACTGGCCGTCTTCAAGAGAAATCTTGATGAGTGGATGGGAAATAGAAAAATTCACCCCGGGGATCACTCCAGTGTCTCTACTCGACAGAGGCACTGGGAACTAAGGTTGGGTGGCATGATGCCAGGATAATCCTATGGGCTAGGCTTGTAAAGGCTCCAGGGCCATTAGCCTAGTACACATCTATGAACCTATGAGTTAAATCCACACTGATTTGCCACAAAAATCCTGAAAAACCACAACTTTTATGAGGAACAGACCTAAATATAAGGCAAACATTTACATAGTCTGCAGAAATCTGGACAGTTGAGAGGTATGCTACCTGCTACTATATAATAGCAACCAATAAGTACAAATAACTGGGCCTTCAATACTAACCTGAATAAATTTAAACATCACCAAAACCCAAGAAACTACCCACATCTGAATCTGAATTGCTAAATGCATTGTCTGCCTCATTTACTTTCTTACCCGCTGGATTGTATCTGGTACTTATGAAATGTTTTCTTTGTAAATTAGTAACAGTTGTAATGTTCTGTATCATATAGGTACATCTGTTTTAAGTGTTTAGACATCCAGCGACTGCTCATTCATTTTCTCTTCTGTGCGATATTTTACGTGCAGTTAATGTTATACATCTTAAGTTTCAAGTTTGATCATAGAGCTGGTGATATCATTTTTTTTCCTTTTTAAAATCATCTGATTCATCCATCATTCTACATTCCCATTGACATTCACTGACTAAGATGCCACCACTGCCCACAGGTCTAGCCATTTGCCTGCTGCGATGACAGCAAGGGCAGTAAAGTCCCAGTCTCACCACACTGCAGGTGAGAGTTTTTCTTTTATGTCCTACCAAAATACATCTCCTCCAACAGGAATGTGTAATAGTTCACTTCTTTCATCGGATTCTCACTTCCACAAGAACCATAAACCATGGAAGTGAAAGCCTAGCCCTGTAAAAAGTCCAGATTATCATATCCTATGCCCCCACTGGATGAGACATCTGTCTGATCTAGAACCCCTCCTTTATAGAAGCTGAGATTCTCAACAGGGCTGATCTCTCCCAGGCTGCATACCCCCTTCTTCAGGAGAGACCAGTACTGAAATCATCTAGAGCCCCATCTCTGTCCTCCTCTCTATGTTCTGTTAAATCTACCAGAAGCCTGACAGAAGCAGTTGTAGATAGAATATGGGGATGTTCTTCAGGACTCAAATTCTGCTAGAGGTTCTCCCAGCTCTGTTTACCATAGGATCAATGAGTTTTGTTCATTAGGCCCTTACTATGGTTGCTCCTATCCCAATCTGCCCATCTTTAGGGACTTTGGATCCAAGATTTCCACAACAGTTATTGATGTCAGATACAGAGCTCTGGTGATTGGATCCAGAGGTGTCTCAGAGCCAAAACTTGGCACTGTCTCTTGGGGCAGAGGATCAAATCAAAAACTGTTGGAGTCACCCCTTCCTTTTGGAGCTTGGGGTTAGATAGTTCAACTCTGGTGTCTGTCTCAGAGCAGAGATGAGCTGCTTTCCTTGGCCATCTGGGTGTGGGGGTCTCGGTTCCTACTGTGATGGTTCAAGGTTCTGCCTTCCAGACAGCTGAGTGAAGTCTCTTGAGCTCTTCATTTGCTTGCTCAACAGCTGAAAACCCTGGGTCCTGATCTTATGCAATCTTTCCTATCAGGACAGATGGTTCCTATAAGCCTTGTCATATTCAACATACCAGACACCCACCAATCTTCTGAGTCCTCTACAGAACACCCCTCTGCTGAGGTTCCTTGGAAATAATCATGTCAGCGAAGGGCACATTGACTCTCCCTAGGAGTCCATCACTGAAGACACTGATTTTGATGAAGTGGAGTGATCTCCCACATCCCCACTGGAGGACATCTCATTTGGGTGATCCAAGAACATTTGAGACAGAAAGGAGGTTATTTCTTCTAAAGCCCCCTCCCAAGAAGAGTCAGGTTTTGCTTAGGCTTTTGGACCTCATGCAGCTACTTCTTGGGCAGTCCATCCTACTGATGAGATGGTGGACCTGCTTTCTCGGTAGGCATGGAAATAGCCAGATGTGATGGAACCAATAATCCCCCCCCCAAAAAAAAAAAAAAAAAAACACAGATAAATATTTTGTTGCACCAAAAGACCAACAAAATTGGAGCAAGAGTCCAGCAGTGGATGTGATGATAGTAGCAATATTCACCAAAAAGGAGCCTGCAGAGGACAGCTCATCTGTCCATCCCCCTAACAGAGTCTCTAGGGCTTTGGATAGAATTGGTAAGTGAGTTTGCACTTCAGTTATCTTTGAATTAAGGTTGTTGAACTATTTGGCACATATTACAAGATTTCAGAAAGATCTGACAAAGCAGCTCTCAAAATCTCTCTCCCTCTGGGTTCATGTCTGTAGAAGACAAGAAAAAACTGTGGACTCACAGCTGTCCACCCTTCAGTCCCTATCAAATGTATCTGATATCCAACATCACTGAGGGCATTTTGAGAGCCACAGGTACATGCATTACCATAAGGAGACATGCATGGATGCACTTGTGTGACTTTGAAGAGCCCTTCAAAATGTCCTTTGTAAATGCCCATTACGATGGTTCAATCCTTTTCAGACTCAAGATCAAAGACATACTCTTCACAAGTCAACAAGTTGGGTAAACCGTTTCTACCATGAAAACATGTTTTTTTTAACACCCCCAGGACCTCCTCTAGAAACCAGAAGGGGGCAAAAAGGTATGGGTCCTTAAGTCTCAAGGATTCTTCCAGGACAATTCTAGAGTAGACCCCCCCCATGGCAGAGGGAGACATTCTAATGGTGGACATATCACCCATGAGGTACAGGAAGACTGCAAAATCAAGGCTCTATGGCTCCCTTCTCCAAGTGACCGTTTTAACATTCCTGAATGGTTACCTAACTGCTGCACTTTGGAAACAGTCAGGTGGGCACTTTGTCTACACCCAGAAGCCTGGACATCCATTAGTAATGATGTCTGGGTGCAAACAATCATAACCAAAGGCTGTTACATTCAATGTATTTGCCTTCTTCCACCACAAAAGAAATTCCCACTGTCCCACCCTCCCAAGGAAAGGAAGCTGCTGTACAAATGAGTCATCCAGGAAATTCCAACATACCAACAAGGATTTGGAACTTACTCAGAATTCTTTTTAGTGTCAAAAACAACAGGGGCCTCAGGATGATTTAGCACTTAGCCACCTCAATCTGTATGTCAAACACAAGAAGTTCCAGATGGTCATTATACAGTCCATCCTCCTCCTACTGAGGAAGGATGACTGGAAATGCTCAGTAGACCTTCAAGATGAGTAGTACCACATCATAATGAACAGGTGGTCAAGAAGATTTCTTTGCTTTCTACAAGGGGTCAGTCACTTCCATTTCAGAACCCTGCCCTTTGGTCTCACCACAACCTCCTGGATGTTCACCAAGTCCATACCAGTGTTGCAGCTCATCTCAGACTGCAAGGGTTCTGAGTATTCCTTGCTACAGCACTGTTGAGGGCTGGCTAAATGGCCATGCTGAAGCCTAATGAGCAGTCTGGGGGAGACAGAGTTGCTCTTTCCACAGGAGTCATCTCCTTGAAGGCATAGTGAATACAGGCAAAAAGCTTGTTTTCAGTTACTTAATACGAGAGGAGTATGTTTAAGTGCCATACCCATAACAGCACTGACTTCAATGTATGCATTCCAGGGGTGGGAGGAAACACTAGACATCAGGTATTACTCTATGTTTTAGTGCTATAATATCTCCAACTGCAGTATGGGGATCGGGGAGGAGGGGAATAGTCACTACAGATTATTCTATGTTTAAGTGCCATAACAGCACTGACTTCTGTGTAGGGATTCCAGGGTGGGGGAAAAACTTGACATCAGGGATGGATCTAAGCTTCGGTGCTATAAGAACACCAACTGCAGTATACGGATTGGGAGCGGGGGAAGTAGTCACCAGGGATTACTCTGCAATTAAGACATAGCAGCACTTACAGGATCATGAGGATTGGTGGGTAGGAGGACCCACAAGCAACAAGGGCAACTACGAAGGTGCCATAAAGGCATGTAAACTATTACAAGAATTGGGGTTGGTGGTACCATGGCAGGGCAGAGAAGTCAGGGACAGGTACAGTTATGGATACTGTAGTGTGTGTGTGTGTGTGTGTGTGTGTGTGTGTGTGTGTGTGTGTGTGTGTGTGTGTGTGTGTGTGTGTGTGTGTTTTTGTCTTAGACATGCTCGGTTAAGAGATTGTTTCTGTGACCTTATTTTATATAAGCTTCCAAGAAAAGGAAGTTTTATTTTTAGAAGTGGACATCTGCTTTGTTTTAGGCCTTTGCTCTGTCTGAACATCCTAGTAAATGTGAGTTAAACTCTGAGATATTGTAGTTGTGGCCATATGATACCAGTGAGGGCAGAGGTAATGTAATGGAATTCTGAGAGCTCATTATGAATTTTTACGAAGGCTTCCAGAATTGAAATGGTCGATTACAATTTGTATTAAGTATGTATCATGTTATGTTAATATATGTCTCCTGTACTCGCGTAACTTCGACTACAGTGTTACGTACAGTATTCCACTACGATCTTTACCTCATGCAATCAAATATTATCTTTTGAAGGAGCATTATACAATACTTTAGCTCTATGCGTCTTACACATATATGTACTCACCTGTACATTTGTATCTTATTAATGTGAATAGTTGCTCAAATGTATACTGTATACTGATTGCTACATTTTTGGATATTTTCTTCATGGGCCTCTGCTTTAAAGGGGTTCCCAATCCATCTGAACTTTGACTGGAAACTTCTTTCTTTGGGGAGTTTTTCTCCCTGTGCTTCAACTGAAAAGGGATTTCCAATCCACGTAGATTTTACCTGGAAACTAATGCAAATAAAATCTAAATAAATAATTTTAGGAGGCTTTTAAAGTCTTTAAATTCAGATGTGTTCACTAAGGTGGTGGTAGTGATTTTGACAGAGATCACTGCTTTGTGATTGGATTTGACAATGAATTCCAACGCAGTAGGTAGGGAATAGAACAGGGCTATGTTTGTTAGGACAATATTGAGAACATTAGGGCCCCTGCTGGATAATTTGATTGTTTGGGAACTTTCATTTATTACATCAAAAGCCATTGGGTATGTTTACCATTATTAGTATATGTCTTCTCATTAATAACTGCATGATTGAAATCCTCATCATAAAACTACTATGATTTTTGGTCAATTCAGCTAGCACATTTAAAAAAAAATTCATGACCATCATGAGACAGAAGGTGATCTATGTGGTAATTAATCTCATTTACAGTGATTTGAACTTGTATATGTTCTGTTTTAGTGTCATAAGAAAGTTGTCTTGCAGTAATAGGGTCTATATTAGAACATCGAAGTTTCAGAACTTCGAATGTTCTAATATCGACCCCTATTAAGCGAAAACTGATAACATCGAAAATTCAGAACAGCAAATTTTTTTCTAGGGAAAACATTTGCTGTTCCAAAACACACACACACAACACAAACACACAAAACAAACAGCAATCCACACACATACACCTAAAATCTTGCATCTAACCCTACACTAAACTGTACATACACCACTATCTACCCACTTAACCCAAACCCTAACCCTAAGGTCCGTCACTATCGCACACACACCTCACCCGCGCCCTAACCCTAACTCACCTACCCCACCCTAACCCTCATGTCTACACAATCACACACTTACCTGAAAACGACCTATACCTTTCCACCACAGTGCTGGAAATAGCGAAGCAACAGGAATGGACAACCAAATTCTTTCCCTAGGAAAGAATTTGGTTTTCTGAAACTTCGCTATTTTCAGCTTCTGCTTAATAGGGGTCCTTATTAGAACATTTGAAGTTCTGAAACTTCGATGTCCTAATATAGACCCCAGTAATAGGGCTTCTGAAAAGTACTGATAATCCCCACAGCTACACATGGGTCTGACAGTTAGATAATAACTGAAGCCTGGTACACAGGCAGTGTTGTATTTGCACTGAAGTAATACCTCAGTTATTACATAGATTTCAATATGCTGAAGTTGCATGACAGCCTCAAAATTCAGTGACTTACTATCAGACTTAAGACAGCCTTAATTCATTCAGAACTGTGATGCACTGAAGTGTATTCTGCTATACTGTAATGCCCAGAAAATGGGCTTTGCCTAAAAAAGACACTAAGGGAGTGCCAAAGGCTATGACCTATGTGGGTCAGCTGTAACACAAAATATACAAACTATCCCTTAAGAAGCAAGTAGGTTTGTGAATTCTCTTCTTCCAAGCTGCTAAATCCTGAACCACCTTGCAGTGATGCAAACTACTTAGCCAATTTTTAAAGCCAGTTACCTTTTCTTTGAATCTTGGTGTCATTCTCAGCTATGGTAGAATTCCACTCAGGACCAGTCTTGCCTTCACTGGGCACATGTACAGGGAAATTGATCATGTCTCTCTGCATGTCTTTCTGTACTGAACACTTCAAATCATTTACACCCTCGTGGACTTCTACCAGGTCATAGTCATATTTGCCCAGTATGAGTTGTTATGATGTGAGATATTGCCATCTATGCCAGCAGAAATAAGGCAGTGGATGTGTAACATATGCCAGCATAGCTAGCTGGAATTTTGTAAAGAATTATATGTCATTTGTATATCAACCTGATTTGTATAGGCACATGTGTTGAAAATGTATTTGTAAAGCTGCTTGTGTTAAAAATGTACCAACAGTGGTTCCTGCTGCACAGAAAAGAAATACACCTTTATGTCAGACTGTATTGTAAATGTTGAAACAAATATATTGCAATAGAGGATACTGGAAGAGAAGAGTTTAATCTCAGTCCAGCTAACTTTGAAAAAATAGTCTGAAATTAAATTACCTGGTTTAGGTCATAAAAAATTGTATCTTCCAGTTCTGATTGCAGCCAGAGACAAAAATGTCTGTGAAAACCAGGACTAACAATCCTACTGTATTGTCCCAAGGGTTGAACAGCACCATAGTAACTACAATAACTAAAATAAATTTTTCATGCAGGATTCTGGCTCAGATTCTAGTAAAGGGAGTAGTGTGGAAACTAGAAATCAGGTGACCAGTTGTATGTGATGTCACTCTGTAATGCAGCACTGACATGACATTTTAATAATAGATAAGACAGCAGTTTCAGGGTAGTCTGCTTTTGAAACCTGATGAAGAAGCATCACTCACCCACTTCATCTTGCCTTGCTTTAGTAAAGAATCCAGGGAATACTTATTCTTTAGTTAAGTCAGGAAGTGAGATTAGGTAAGTACTGTTTTTGTATATCTGTGTGAATCTCTTCATCTGTATTATTTGTAATATTTTCTGTTGATTGAAACTCTGGTGTTTATTGTAAATAGATATATAGTATTTTCACATTATTTTATTATTTATTATTAAATATATTTAAACTTTTCATTGTGGCTGTTTTTTTAGAGAATATTTTAACTTCATTTGGTGACACTGTGGCTGTGTAAATATGTATATTTCAATAGTTACTTGACTTGCAACGACATTTGTATATAATTACTCTCTCATTTTTCAGTATTATTTTCTACCTACTGTGTACCTCTGCATCATGTAACTGCTTTTTTGCTCTGTTGCCATATTTTTTTTTTTTTTTTGCTTTTATTGTATTGTTACATCTCAATTGTAAGTTTCCCAATTGTTTGTATTACACTGCAGCTTTTCTCCTCGGGTCTCCACTGAAAATGGGCTTCTGGCACAGTTGGACCAACCTTACAAACAAATGTCAAATAAATAAATAAATTATTCCCACATATTCATTGTATTTCTAAGAAATTAGATCCTTCCCTTTTCTAAAGATGGTGCACTTGTTTTATTTCCTCCACACTATGTACACCATCCTTTATACTGGTTATAGAATTTGATTTCCATTTAATTGTCACTGTTTTTTGGCAGCAAGTAGCACTAAAGTTGATAAGGTCTTATTATATTCAAATAATTTGGATACTGCATCCCAGCTCAAAATAATCATTTGCTTAGTTAGAACCATTTATTCCCCTATCGTTTTCAACAAGTACTCTGTAGGGAATTTTAAAATCTGCCAAAGTGTTACATTCCCACATCACACTTAAAGCTTTTACTAGCTATCAGAGGAAATAAATCCCTGAAGTCTATCATGTCCATGTAAAAATCCTAAACATGCTGGACTTTGCTTTATACTTGGGAGCCTAATAAAATTTTCCTCCTTGTTCCTTTGTAATTTGCTTTTCCATTCTCTTTTCCCTGTCTTTTTGAACCTACTCTTATTGATACTTAAAGATCTTCCCAAGTATATTTTCTATGACCTATTGGTTATCTCTCTTTTAACAGCAGCATCTGTTCTAGACTCAACTAAAACATCTAATAGAGATGGTCTGTGACTCAGCACTTTATTATCCCTTTCTTTTTGTCTGTATTCTATTACCAGTCCCTGATAGCGAAGATAGTCTCTGATCTTCAGTCCAAACTTCTGCTTAGCCGTATCCCTCTCTGTCACCTTTCCCTCATGAGATATTTGCTCTCAGTACCTTGGATCCTTTCTAATTTCCTCCAGTAAAAAATTATTGCAGACATCTCCACTGATCAAGCCTATTTTCTCCATTCCTGTGGTGCTTTAGATGTTACAATATTTTTTGATACTTTATGAATATACAACGTTCTACAAGAATGCTTATTAATCTCTTTATGGACTTGCATCTAAAATCCTAGTCATTCTTTATCTCTCGATCTCCCTCCTGTTTCATCATCATCATTTTGCACGTTGATTTATAAATGGCTGGCATAATGGTTAAAGCCTTCACCTAGGAATACAGTAAAGACTTGCAACCACAGAAATCAAACCAAAAAAATAAATAATAAAATGACAACCCAACCTCGGCAGGGTACAGCCGACACTCAAATGAAAATAAAATAAAACAACACCACAATGATGAGTGCTTTCATCTCCTAAACGAGACTTCATCATATCCCATTGCCTAAAGCTTTAAATACCCTTCTTAATCAATCAATTTGAAAAGCATTCCAAATTGTTAACCCTCAAGGTTGTACCCTGCCAGGATAGGGTTGTTGTTTTATTATTTATTTCTTTGGTGTAAAGTCTTCACCCCTCATGCACAAGGTATAAGGTTTGATCCTAACTTCTGGCCAATACGTGTTTGGAGTTTGCATATTCTTCCTTGGTCACTGTGGGGTTCCTCCCATCTCCCAAAAACATGCTGAGTGTTTCCACCTCAAACTCACTAAGGAATGGGACTGAGAGCAGCAGCACAGACTCTAGGTGGTGCACTATATGGGGAAGAGCTATAAAGACCAGCTGCTTTGGGCATCAACTGCAGTATGCAGTATCCTCAAGATAGAAGAACCTGGATCACAGACTGTGTGTCATATCAGTGCTAGCCAATCAACAATGTAAAAACTGGCTCTAGGTGATTTGGTCATGCTGAATAATGTCAACAGGAAATGGGCATGGGCATTTGCCGGTGGTAAGTGGAAGAGGACCTGATCTAGTCCGGCTTGTGCCAAAGACCCGTGCTAATAGTAGGCATGGTGTATGTGCCCTTATTGGCCAATGTATGCCTTCAATAAAGCCCAGACATTCTAGGCCAATAAGCTACTGGCTGGCTGGTGTCCATTTGCTCAGCTTGTGTTACCTGGCATAGTTCTGTTGAGTAAAAGCTGGAACCTTACAAACATGAACTAAAAATTGCTGCACTTAGTGTATGTTCACTGATGTGATGCAGATTGGAAGTGGATGGCATGATGGAAAGAAGGTGGCTGGACATGTTTTGTATCTTGGAAACAAGACGAAAGGGCATTGCAACAAAGTCACTAGGCTTGGGGCCCAGATTCTACTACACAGGAGGAGGAGGAGGACAGATTAGAAATGGCATGGGAATTATGGTGAGAGAGAAACTTCAGAAGGCAGTGAGGGATGTCATCAGAATTAGTGACAGATTCAAAACAATCAGACTCCATTGTAAAGATAGGGCACTGTTCATAATCTCAGCCTATGAGCCACAACAAGGTTGTGATAATAAAGAAAAGAGTGCATTCAGACATCATTTACAGAATCTTCTAGATCAAGCAAGACAACATGAATTGGTGTTGACAATGGGTGACATGAATGCACATATCAGGACAGAAAAACAGGATATGAGGACTGCCTTGGTCCACATGGTTGGGGAAATGAGAATAAAGAAGGCGAGGCCATTATAGACTTTTGTTTGGCAAATGGCTTGATGGTGGCCAACACTTGGTTCAGCAAGAGAGTCAATCACAAGATCACTTACAAGAGTGGTCAGCATGCGACTCGGGTAGAGTTCCTCCTATTAAAGAAAGGGCACTGTGGTAGAATCAGTGATTGGAAAGTCATCCCCAGTGAAACAGTTATTCTACAGCATAAAGCACTGATTGCCACAATCAGCTGCAAGCAGTGGTCATTGAAGGCTTCTAATGTCAAGAAAGATTAGGCTCTAAGAATTGGAATTTGACTGGAGAGAGAAAGCACATCAGTTCAAGGAATTAGTCAGGGCTCTAGCACTTCAGGAAGAGGAGAAAGTAGGTGAAGCTGAAGAAGGATGGCTGCGCCTCAAATAAGTATATGTAAGGACTGCAAAACAGCTTTGTGGACAAGCAAGGTTTGGAAAAAAGGTACATAAAAGCTGGTGGTCAAATACAGATGTCCATGAAGTGATCAAAACAAAGAATGTGTAGGAAAAAGTGGGAGCTAGAAAAGGAAGGCCAGGTTAAAAAGGAATACTTGTTGGCTATCAAAGAGGCTAAGAAAGGAGATGCCATAGCAAAATACAGGGCATCAGAGGCACCCTTCAACCTTCTGGAAATTTACTCAGTAGGTGGCATAAAGAAACTGCATCAGGTTGCAAGGCAAAGACAGAAAGATAAAGAAGATAGTCAGACACCCTTCATAAGGGATGCCAGCAAAAACCTGCTCACTAGCCCACAGCAAATTAAAAGCAGATGGAAGGAGTACTTCAGCAGCTTCCAAATGCAGAAAATGCCACAGAAGCTGCACTGTCCTAGACACAGCCTATGATTAAATAGGAAGAGCCCACTCTAGAAGAAGTAAGAACAATACTAAGGAAAATGAAGTGAGGTAAAGCAGCAAATGTGGATGAGCTCACAGCAGACATGATCAAGATGTTGGGCGAGACAGGGGAGAAAAGGCTGCTGAAGGTACTCATAGAAGTATGGAGAAAAAGGCATATCCCAGATGATTGGAGAATAGGCATACTAGTGCCAGTGTACAAGAACAGAGAGACATCCACAACTATGGACAGTACAGAAGTATCAAACTACTGTCACACAGCATTAAAGTTCTTGAAAGGGTAATTGCTAAACAAATATGCAAAGTAGTAGAAAAGTAATATGAGATGTGTAGTTTGGATTCAGATCAGGATGCAGCACAACTGACCCAATGTTTGCAGATAGACAGATAGATGAGAAGAAGCTAGAGATGAAGAAAGAGTCCAACTGGCATTCATAGACATGGAGAAAGCATATGATAAGATCCCAAGGAAGCTGATTTAGACAGTCCTGTGGTGGTTCAAAGTCCCAGAAATCTTGGTAGAATTAATAGAGGCTCTATAGAATGACCCATTGACTCAAATACAGTGTTCGGTCTCTCAGAAGGTTCCCAGTGAGATTGGGTGTGCATCTGGGTTCAGCTCTTATCCCACTGTTGATACTGGTGATGGACTAAATCAGCAAACAGGTTGGAGGGGGCAGATCATTAAAGTTGTTGTATGCTGACAATGTGGCATGATAGACAGACTAAGCAAGAATCTCAGCAAAGATAAGGAAAAGGAATGCAACACTGAAGGTACAATGGATGAAAGTGAATTCAGATAAGAAAGTTGTAATGGAAGCAAATGGGGAAAGCAGAATAAGTGAGAACAGAGAAAGAAAGGAAAATAGTGAAGCAAGTTAACAGCTTCGAGTATCTTGGAGTGGTGGTTGAGGAGAAGGAAGTCTGAATGAGAAGATCAAAGCTTGAATCAGAGGGGTTGCAGTCAAGTGGTACAATGTGTCAAAGGGAGGGTATAACAGAAAAATGCCAAAGAATCAGAAAAGTAAGGTGTATAAAACAGAAGTGTGACCAGTACTGCTTTATAGTACACATACCTGGGCAGAAAAGGCACAGCAGTTGAGGAAGCTAGAGGTGATGGAGATGAAGTGCCTGAGATGGGTGGTAGGATGTAAAATGTGGGACAGATGAAGAAATAAGGACTTCAGAGCAGAAGCCAAAGTAGCACTATTTGCAAAGAAGGTCAAAGAGCAGATTAAAGTGATTTGGACACGTGCAATAAAACAGGAGACAATCTCATGAAGAAGATTTGGGACAGACAGGAAAAAAGGCAAGAGGAAATAAGGGTGCCCAGTAAAGAGATGGATGGATTATATTACAGAAGGCCTCTGACAGTCAGACATGATTTTCGAAGAAGGTAGAGGGGGGTAGTGGAAAAGCTTTGAATTGAGAGAGATGGCGACAACTGCCATGGCACCCCAACCCCATGTAGAGGAAAAAAAATGGTAAAAGGGGGTTGATAATTATAACCTTCTACTTGAGTTACATATATGAGATTTAACTGTGTACCAGGGGCGGCTCGTGCTATAGGACTGCAGCCTTCCCACCAAAATAAACATATTAAAAAAACGAAAAAAGCAGAAAACTCGTTTTTTTAAAATGTAAAACTTCATTTCTTTAAAATGTAGAAGTCCCGGAACTCTGCACGCATGCGTGCATGCACTGGACTCACAGACACAACTCCAGACTGCTTTGTTAGCAGTCCGGATATGGAGAAAAGCAGAGATGCCACACAGATGCCCAGAAGTCTGTGCGGTGATGACTGCACAGAAAAGAGGAACGTCGGACTGCATCATCTGCAGACTAAACCAGTCAGGAGGTGAGTTTTCAGCTGGACTAATCAGGCTCCCACAGGTGGGACTTTACTGTGTGAGCATGGTACGCTGGAGTGTGCGCGGGTACTTTTATTCAAATGGAGGCTATCGGAGCTGGATTACTACATCTGAGTGCACGGGTACTGGAGCTTTGGATTACTGCATTGGAGTGCATGGGTATTTTTATTCAAGTTGGGAGACTGACTGGGTTCATGAAGCTTTGGATCATTACGTTGGAGCTTGGAGTGTGGGTTCACGGAGCGTTGCGGTATTATGTATACACGTAAGTGTGTCAACTGAGACAAAGGGTGGGTGTGTGGGTGTGTGTGTGTGTGTGTGTGTGTGTGTGTGTGTGTGTGTGTGTGTGTGTGTGTGTGTGTGTGTGTGTGTGTGTGTGTGTCTTTCTCACCCACTGCAGTCATAAAACTACTCAACCTGAAAAGTTACACCTCTTAAATTGTTTAATGCAATTTACAGCTGCATTTTTCCCCTCATGGGTCCTTACTGAACTAAAAGCCTGATGACCAATGAAATTACCTTTACGAATTAGCTAAGCTTGGCAAGCCATAAAAGTTAATACTGCATCTGACTCAGGGAAGGAAGGTGGCAGGAAGACAGGACCTGATACTAAAAAAAAAAAAAAAAAATGTGCTAACTCAGTTATTTGTTTACATTTCTGCAAACCTTTTGTAGGAAATGCATACAAGTGTCACTCCAAACCATGCACTAACACTTTGTGAGGATTCTCATACTTAACAATGTAATGCCCAGACTTTTTGTTCATATATTTGGTGTGTTCCTCATAAAATTGAGGATTGAAGCCATTGAATAAAGACACGGAAGATTTTTGAGTTAAAGAATTCATATGTGTTGTAAAATACATATAAATGTAAAATCTGTTATTCTATCAAGTTTATAAGAGCAGTATTTAAAATCTGTCTCCAATTGTGGGCCTTTGCTTACTCCTATCACATCCACCTATATTTTTGGCTGTGTTAAGAATTCTTGTGCTACAAGGCTGAGATGTTTGGTTGTCACACTGCATTATGGGCAAAAAGTAACTGTCCAAGGAATCAAGATATCAGCATGCCCTTTCCAGTGGGGGTACTCAGGGGCAAAATTAGTAATAAGCAGTTATTGTGCTGTTGTGTACACACATACTTTTTTCAGTTTTTTTGTCTGTAGTGGCCCTTTAATGTATTGATTCAGAGAAGTGTGTGTGTGTGTGTGTGTGTGTGTGTGTGTGTGTGTGTGTGTGTGTGTGTGTGTGTGTGTGTGTGTAAAATGCCCCAGTTGATATATACTGGTGGCTAGAGAGAACTCATGGTGGTGGGTACAGAATACCTCAGGCTTGAACCCTGTGTACCTTGGATTCAGATGGCAAGGGCCTGAATTCCCTACCCACCACCATTTGTAAAAAAAAAAAATTGCAGATTTTGCCTCATATTTGTTCTGTTCCTCATTAAATCTGTTTTTGTATGTTTGTTACACCCACAGTGGTGCAGTCAGTGGTGCAGGGGGTAGCATTGTTGCCTGACAGCTACAGCCTCTCTGGTTTGATTCTTGGCTGGGGTGCTTTCTGTGTGGAGTCTGCATGTCCTCCCATCTTAGTACAGATTTTTGCCCCATATTTGTTCTGTTCTGTTCCTCATAAAATCTGTGGTTTCTGTGTTATTGTTTCCTTATGCAGTCCATGGTGCAGTGGTAGCATTGTTGCCTAACAGCTACAGCTTCGATTCTTGGCTGGGGTGCCAAAATTTTCAGAGTTTTACCTCATATTCGTTCTGTTCTGTTCCTCATAAAATCTGTGGTTTCTGTGTTTTTGCTTCCTTACACAGTCAGTGGTGCAGTGGTAGTATTGTTGCTTGACAGCTATAGCTTCTCTGGTTTGATTCTTGGCTAGGGTGCCGCCTTTGTGGAGTCTGCATCTCCTCCCATCTTACAAAGACATGTCTGGAGTGTTTCTCCCTATGCTGAAAATTGGATTTTCTTCCAAGTCGGAGTTTCCTGGTTAACAAATGTTAAATAAATAAAAATGACAGGCATTTGAGTTTCAGACTTCATATTCTTCAGAAAGTACATGGTAACACAAAACTTTTTATTCTAGTAATTTCTAAGTTTATAAGATGTTTATTTGAAATTTTTCCCAATTTCATTGGACTGTATTCCCCCATTATTGGCTTAATCCAGGTTTTTTGTGCTAAGGTTGAGAGCTAAGGTGAGAACTGAATTCACTGAATATGTTTGGGGGCTGTATTCCCCCATTACTGGCTTAGTCTAGGTGTTTTTTGCTAAGAGGTTGAGAGCTATGGTGAGAACTGAATTCACTAAATAGTAGCCATTTAAGTTTCAGTCTTCCTTTCTTTCACAAAACAGCTGATTTGGCATAGTAGTATGTTGCTCTGACTGTTTTGCACAGGGTCCTGGGTTTAAGACTTGGCAGTGAAATGTTTAGTGGTAACATGGCATTTTATTCTAGCAACTTTCCAACATTATACAAGCAATGTTTAAAATGTGTCCCTGTTTTTTGGGCTTTTGTCCCCCCCACCCCAATACATGTTGGCTTTTTCCAGATTTCTTGTGCTGCAAAGTTCAGAGATACAGCTGAGTGTTAAGTAGATTTTACAAGGAGCTGAGAGCTGCAAGGTAACTAAAGTTTAGTGCGGCTCATGCTAAGTTGACCTGTACTGTTAATAGCACAACAGGTTGTGTCCTTGCTTTTGATGCAGAAGGCTCTGGGTTCTACTTTCACAGTAGGTAGATGCATTGCTGATACTGCACTGTGTTGTAAAGAGGGGGGGTGGATGCTACAGTCCTTTTTGGTGAAGATACTTAGTAACAATGAACCTGTTATCAGTTTGCCATCCATTCCCTATTGCAATATTACTTGCTTATCATTTTTTAATGCAACATAGGCAATTTATTCCTCAAGGGCAACAGGCACTTTATTTGTAGATGAAACAATGAAATATAAAGTTGTTTGCTAGCAGCAACCTCTTCATTAGTTACAGAGTTCCTTAATGTGGAATTATTTGGATGACTTTTACTATTTAAGAGATTGTGCATATTTACTGATACTGGTGGACTGTAGAAGTTTGAGTAGACTTTTATGCTGGAAATGTTCTGAATTGGACAGTTTTGTCATTATTGGTGCATCCATTTTATTTCATTATTTACTGGAAAAATGTTCAAAACAATAAATTTAAAAAGCCCACTAACAACTGTACTGTATTGTACAAGGAATATAGTTTAATTTAATACAATCAGGAAGGTGTATCAAAGAGCACATGTATGTTTCGTGTGCAACGGGCCTATGATTTGAAAACAGCCCAAAGTTAATTTTTATCGGCCACTTGAATGTTGGTTTCGATGCTGTTTCAATTAATGTGAGTTTCAAGGGCAGAGAAGTTTTAATGCTAAGTCTACATTCATTGTGCGAGTGCATTGCTTTGTTTAGCAGATATCTATTAAGTGTTTGTGTTGTAAAATGCAAAACAGAACTTTCAAATGAAATCCAAATCATCGCAGAAGTAAAGCAGTATGCACATTACAGTGTTTATGGTGAATGGGGCAAAATAACCAAGGAATGGGACATTGGAATGGCTGCAGGGGGGAGGCTCCATTCGACCATGACTTTGTGAGGGGGTAAGGGCAGAAAACTCTAAGACAGCCCCGGCTGAACTATACTTCTCAACTGTCCAAATTTTTGCAGAATTAATAGATTTTTGCTTCTTATTTTTGGTTTGTTCCTCATAAAATTTGTGGTTTCCTGGCAAATCATTTAGGAATGAAGTCACTAAATAATGACAGATATTAAGTTTCAGACATTGTAACCTTCAGAAAAATGCATGCTAAAGCAAGACCTGTTATTCTATCAACTGTCTTACGTTTATACAAGAGCAATTTATACTACTGTTTGTATGTTCCCCCAATATATTTGGCCTTGTCCAGGTTTCCTGCATTAAGAGGTGGAGAGGTATGTGCAAATAAATCGCTTTATAGAATTAGGAATATCCAAACCTCTCAACTGTCCCCTATTTTGGCAGAAAAAGGTTGCTCTCCCCCTAATAATCCCTCCGCAAAATAGCAATTTTGGAAGAAAACGTGGAGGGTTTACAATTATAAATAACTGTAATGATCAGAGTTATAAATTACTTTTATTTCAGAAATGCATGTAGATTCTCTAATTGTCAGCTGCTCAAGTTAACAGTACTAATATTAAAAATGTGTCACTTCTTTGACAGGTTCCCAGCTGTATTGTGTGGCAATTTTATATTTTTGCATCACATTTTTGGTCCGTTTTTCATAAAAGTGTGGTTTTCTGGCAAATTAGTGGCAAATCATTAAAGACTGAAGTTAGAAAATAATGTCAGGCATTTTTCAGATTTCATACCCTTCAGAAAATTCATACTAATGCAAGACCTACTATTCTATTATCTTTCTAAGTTTATAAGAGCAATATTTAAAAATTGTCCTTATTTTTGGGCCTGTGTCCCACTTCTGTGTATTGCTTTGTCCAGATTTCTTGCTCTGAGGTTGAGAGGTATGACAAATGTGTCAGGGCCATCCCAGTCAGCCAGAGACATTTCAAATTTTGACATACTTGTTGCACTCCACTTCCCCATGTAATGACTCTTGATGTGTCCAAGCAAGGCAAGGAGCAGTTATGCAGCGTAAGTGTGCAGAGTATTCCCACATCGAAGGGGGACACAAGTACAGCAGTGGCTTTTCATCTGTCCTTGATTTTGCAGAATGTTCTTGTTTTCTGTCATGTTTTTATACTGTTATTTATGCTTCTTATTATTCAGAAAATGCATGCTGTTGCAGTGCCCTGTTGCTCTGTGTTTAAGTAGCAATGCTTTAATGACCATCAGGTAAGCTTGTCGGAGATTGTAAGATGCATGTAAGTTTCAATAAGAATACTGTTAAAGAATTACCAACATTGAAAGCCTTTTTTGTTGTTAACATGCAGAGAATATTTACATAATTAGATAACGTATAAGCCTTGGGTATTGAAATGCATATGACAGTATTTGTAATAAAGGACAAGATTAGAGTATTTTCAGAAGCTCATTACATTTGTTGGAAACTTGCAGTCATCTTTGCAGGCTTTACCCGTAAACTAAACAGAATGCTAATCATTCATGTCTGGTCCATAACGTCTGCAGTGATCCTTTAAGCAATTTATCTTGAGCTTGTTTCTTGTTTGCTGTTCATGTTTTACTTTAATCATGTCTTCCTCATAAAACAAGTAGATAGTTGTTGTCAGGCAGCAGGTCTTTTTTGGATAAGAAACATTTTTACAAGTGGGGGTATCACAGAGATTGCTACTTTCAGCATATTGTTTGGTAATTTTATAAAGCTGAATATAAATTATAATTGGAACTGCACTGCAAGGAGAAGTGGTTTGAGTTGAGTGCTGCTTGTTTTTTTTAATACTTGATTTTGACTGGCATTCCAGTAATGTATTTAAAAAGTAATTTATTTTTTCATGCCTCACAACCTTTGTGTTTCCATCTAGATATTAAATAAGCTGCATATAGCCAATGCATTGAAATATTTTTTTTCTTCTACACTTCATTGGACTCTCATAATGACGGTTTGGCACCTAGGGCAGCGTATTTAAAGTTCCAGTTGTTGTGGTTTTGAGCATAGCTCCACCCATTTCTGTCTGGCCACACCCCTTCCCATTGGTCCCACCCATTCAGCTCTCTTCTGCAGCCCCCTTTAATTTGAAGTCGCCACTGCTGTGTACCTCTGAAGTACTCATTTAATTCAAGTAACCATAAGCTACCTTGTTCTAGAGGAAGAATCACCTTATTCCATTTAACTCTT